>NW_006921602.1:11300852-11306897 GCF_000298275.1 Orycteropus afer afer | reverse complement strand
CTAATAAAAAAAAAAAAGAAAATATAAGAAAAATCCTGTGAAATATCAATCAGAAGCAATATGAACTTGTGACTTAAAAATTCCTAGCTTTGCCCAGTGACACCCCATTTGGAGTAACACATTATTATATCAGATGGTTTCCAAAAGCCACCCCCCATTAATATGAACAAGGAAGGGCTCCCTTGAGAAATGGCTCATCCCAACATGGGGAACGGCAATTTACAATGTGGGCTCACGACATCTTGTGGCAGAAAGCAAAGAAACAGTAAAGATATAGGAGGTAACTTTAAGGAGCTCCTATTTACCAATTTTGGGACATTTTAAGCAGCACAAAAAAAGCATGACTGTAATTAACTATGTTGTTGTTGTTATGTGCCATCAAGTCAGACCGACCCATAGAGACCCCTCCTTGGGTTTCTGAGGCAGTATTACTATGGAAGTAGATTGCTCAACCTTCCTTCCGAGGAGTGGCTGGGGGGTTTGAACCGCCAGCCTTCTGGTTAGCAGTCAAGTGCCTTAGGCACTACGCCACTAGAGTGCCTGTATGAAAATCCACAAGTCAAATGATACTTTTAAAAAACCTCTCACTTGCCACTATAATTGAAGGGCATTATGGCAGCAACTCCTTAAAAATTGATAAAGAATTAAGCATTTACCCTGCCATTTTAGGATGAACTAAAATCTACTGTGAACGAGGAAAAGTTCTTCTTTCCAGAATAATGCCAAATACTAAATGTAAAAGAAATTGGAAAATCATCGTTTTGGAAGCCCTAATGAAATAATTCATTCAGGAAAGGCACATCAGCAATGCTAAAACCATTAGGTGAAAGGCTGTTAGGGAACAGAATATTCTGCACAGTGCCAAAGTATTACCTCTAGATCACTTGCTAATTGCAAAGGGAGAAACACAGCTGGAAAGATCTGGTGATCACCACCTCAAGCACATGATCAAACTTAGCTTCATTAGCCTGTTACAATCTGATTTTGAATCACAGAAAAGTTTTACCTTTTCCAGTAAGAGTTAAATCATAAAAAAAAAGCAATCTCTAAAATTAGAAGCAAAATGAAACAAATATGACAGAAACAGCATCATCTGTGAAATATTCTTACCTAAAAGTTTTAGCCTGAATCTAATTGAGTCTTTAGAACTTCAAATTTATAGAAAATGTAAGGGATAGAGTTAAACAAGTTAAACAACACTAGAAGGAAACAAATCAGCTAACTGGCCTGGTCTCTTCAGAAAGTCCATGCCATGAAAGGGGAAAAAAAAACAGTAATGGAGTTATTCTGGATTAGAGACACAAAACAATTAATTACCATTGGACCCTAATTTGAAAAAGAAATATAGCTATATATTTTTACACAATTTGGAAAATTTAAATGTGGCCTGGATAATAGATGCAATTAGGGAACTGTCATTTTTCTTTGGAGATGCATACTATTTAGGGATAAAAGGTCATTATGCTTACTTCCAAATAGCTAAGCAAAAATTAAAATACATAAAATACAGACACACATATATATAGTGCGAAAGAAAATATGGCCAAATGATAATAATTGTTGATTCTGGAAGAAATGGGTATTCATTGTACAAGTTTTTCGATTTATTGCCAGAACTTTTCAAAATAAAAAGTTGGGAACATTTCTCCAGTCCTTCATGAGGCTACGTGCTAAAAGGGAGAAGAAGACCTCACCAACCATTATTTGGAAAAGGGCATCCAAGTGGGCACTCAACCTCTAGTCAAAATTAAGGGAAGTGTGTAACTGAAGGTGTCATCATGACAAACAAAACCTTATAAAGGATGTAAGAGTCTCACCATATGTTACCCCCTCAGTGGGCTGCTGCTTTCCACTGTTCAAACTTTCAGGCAAATTTTTCAAAACTGAAATAAGCTACAAAAAAAGGGAGAGCAATATAACCAAAATGAATAGAACAAAAGCAGAATACATCACAATTCAGTACTACGAGATTACCTGGAGCTTTAGACGAGCTGTGTGGCAGGGTAGGGCAGTAAACTGGCTTAAGCTGTGAGGAAAAGTGTCTACTCGGTGGAGTTTTAGTAGAGATGCTGCTGTCTGGAGAGCACAGGTCAACGATTGCTTCCGAAGGGCACTGAGCTTGCCTGGCTGTGCAAGTGTCCCTATTAGGACTAGCTATGCACACTCACCCCCTACGAAGGCAGGCAGTGGAGCCTCACAGAGGAGAATATATTCTGAAGTCACACAGACCTGGGTTCAAATCCCAATTCTGCTACCTACAGGCCATGCCTTTGTGGAAAAGTTATTTTACTGCTCTGTGGCCTTTAATGTCATCGTTTGTAAAACAACTGACAACAGCTATCTCACAGTTTTGTCAGAGAAAAAAAAAAAGTTCATGGAGTACCTAGAACAGTCTTGGCACTCTCTCTGCCAGTGAACCGATTCTGACTCAGTGACCCCCACTGGGTTTCCAAGGCTGTAAATCTTTACAGAAGCAGAATGCCTAATAGTTCTCCCTCAGAGCAGTTGGTAGGTTCAAACCATCGACCTTTTGGTTAGCAGCCAAATGCCTTAACTACTACACCACCAGAGGTCGTTGGCACACAGGCAGTGCTCGATAAATGGAGCCACAATTATAATAGCGTTTCCAAGATGAGTGCTGTAGTGGTGAACTGTGTGTCAACTTGGCTAGGCTTGGTTGAGTGTCTAAGCAGCTGGATGTATATTCCCCATGATGAGACTGGTAATCAACTCCATGGTGAAATCTGTGAGCAGCTGAGTAGCTACCTTTGTGTATGTGGTCTGCTTTCCGTATGTAAGAAACAGCTTTGGGGATGGTCTCTAGCTTATGGCATGCTTGAGCCCTGCATGTAGCCAAGTCATTGGTCAGCAGCCTGCCACGCTCTGCTGATCCTGGGACTTTCAATGGACTTGGATTAATAGCCTGCCATGTGGTAACATCAAGACTGTGCCTTTTTGCTTGTCAGCCTCAGCAGCCAGCAGCTGTCTGAGTGAAGAAAAAACCTTTAGCTTCAGTGGCCCGGGAGCAGGAGGCAGAGCTGAAGCCCAAGGCTGAGGGGCTTTCACCCAGCCCCTAGAGCCTGGCACTTTAAACTCGGACTTAAAGCCTTCAAACTTTAAGAATAAACTCCTGTTTGTTAAAGCCATCCCGTTTGCAGTATATTCTTATCACAGTGGCACTAGGTAACCAGAACAAGTGCCTAGAACAGGAAGTTACTGGCTCTACAGTTCAGAAAAATGTTTTCTTCTGTATAAAATTAACTAGCTCATATGAAAATCATTAAGCATTTGCACAGATCCCACTATATTGAGATTCAATGAGCTATCCTGAGAGATCATTTATAGCTGGGGGGTCAGCAGAATTCCAGTGCATATAGATGCAAATGGGTGGAACATCAGCACAGAAGTGGGAAGAAAGGTAAGAGTCTCTTAAGAAATGGCTGTTAGTTTAATCTGACAGGGAGGACAGGTACACAGAAGGATTGTGTGCCCTACAGTCAGACTGCGGCTCCTAGCAACCGTACAGGACAGAGTAGAACTAACTGCTGCAAAGGGTTTCCTAGGCTGTAATCTTTACAGGAGCAGATCGCCAGGTCTTTTTCCCGCAGAGCTGCTGCCCACCTTTAGGTTAGCAGCAGAGTGCTTAACCACTGCACCACCATGAGAGTGAGGAGAGTGAAACCAGGAAGAATATTTTAAAGGCCTTCCTATGAAATACAGTGGACCATAAAAGGTAACCTGTTTCATCTAAAAGCCTTTATTAAGTATCTAAACCAAACCAAAACCAAACTCACTGCCGTTGAGTTGATTAGACTCATAGCAAGGCAGTATCTCTATGGAAGTAGATTGCCCAAGCTTCCTTCCAAGAAGTGGCTGGTGGGTTTGAACCGCCAGCCTTCTGGTTAGCAGTCACATGCCTTAGGCACTCAAAGCCTTTTATGAGGTCACAAACACCAGGCTAATTTTTTGGAAGCCAGAAATAGAGACCACCTTTTTTTATTTTTAAAGAAGCTTAAAATTACACATTGCAAAATTGTTCTTTTTACTATAACCACTTAGGAAAGCTACTAAGTGAATAAAAAACAGTGGAATATTGGAAAACTGTACCATGTTGGCACCCAGTCTTGATAACACTGCTTCCAATTCCTTTGCGGTGCTCTTGGGTGGCACAGGAACAGTTTCCTGTTTGACAATTGGGCCTACATCAAACCTAGCAAAAAACCAAAAGCAAGTAACATGATTACGGACTATTTCTTAAGAAAAACATGTTTGTCTACATGAATGTTTACATAGCGTAAGGTTAGCTTAACCCTGGCCATGACTTTGACTATTAGCCATTAGTAGAGAAAAAAATGTCAGTTTGGGAGAAGGGAGAGCAAAAACTGGCCAGGACTTAGTTTAAATTAATTTTTTCCTAAAGGAAAAAAAGTATACAGTTGAGTATCAGGGCTTTCATTGTATTTACAAGTATTTCTGAGTAATTAATAGTATGAAAAAAAATCCCTATTTGGATATTGACAATATGAAAAACCAAAACCAAATTCACTGCCGTTGAGCCAGATCTGACTCATAGCGACCCCTCCTTGGGTTTCTGAGGCCGTATCACTATGGAAGTAGATTGCCCAACCTTCCTTCTGAGGAGTGGCTGGTGGGTTTGAACCGCCAGCCTTTTGGTTACCAATCAAATGCCTCAGGCACTATGCCACCAGAGCTCCTTCACTGACCAATACAGAGCAAAATATTTCTTTTCCACAGATGTGTAATTAGGGAATTCACAATTAATTACTTTTCTACATCTCCTTCCTCAAAGAACAAGAGGTTTGCCTTGATTGTGATCACGGAGGATTTAAGCAGGTAAAACGGCATCTGCATTCCAACAAGTCTTACATTCTATATCAGGTTCTCTACACAGGGTTTTCATTAGTAACATGCTGTATTTTAAATACCTAACTCTCTGGTTCTGTTTATTCTGTTTTTTAAACCTGTGGGTTTTAACAAAATATTTATTATGAAAAATTACACTCACAAAAATAGTGGTTAGTATAATGAGTGTCCATAAACACATCACCTAGATTTTAGAATTAACAAAGTTTTACCATTCTTGCTTTATCTACCCCTCTCTTTTTCCCCTTAAGTACGTTAAAGCAAATCCCAGACATTCTATTCCTGTAAACTCATCAATTGCTCTTTTCTATGAGACATTTCTTGATAGAAGCAGGGGCTTAATAACGCCTCAAGCAATTTTAAACAATTGTTTCTGAGATTGTAGGTATAATGTAAAAAATTAGATGTTTTAGACAATTTCATTACACATTGGTACACAATATGTTTTTACTTCAGGTTCTAAAAAAATTTTGACTAGTTTAGAAACCAAGGCCAGGAGAACCAAGATTCATAACTACTAACACAAAAGTCCATTTCTCACTTACATAATATATTTTATAGAAGGCTATTTAATAGTGTATTTCAATTAAATAAAAAAATTACAAGAGCTTTAAAGAGACACTGCATAAATACAAAAAGACATATGGCTTGTGTTACAAATGAGGATAAAACAGGAAGGAGACAAAGCAAAGGAAATTAAAAACTAAACCCATTCCCATAGAGTTGATTCCGACTCATAGTGACTTTATAGGACAGAGTGGAACTGCCACCATAGGATTTCCAAGGCTGTGAATCTTAACAGAAGCAAACTGCTTCATCTTCCTCCCACAAGGCGGCTGGTGGGTTTGAACTGCCAACCTTTTAGTTAGCAGCCAAATGCCTTAACCACTGTGCCACCATGGCTCCTTTAAAACAAAAGAAGCACTATGGCATTACAGAAATTAGTGGGCACCACTCATTACATTCCCCAATTCCCCAACAGACTGATACCAACATTTAAAATCACGAAAATCTCAAGAAAAGAAAACGTGCTGTACCTTTTAGGTCTAATTTGCATAATTGTTACTCCAGTAACTGTGTCTCCATGGAGCACTGTATGGATTATAGGGGCTGGACCACGCCACCTCGGGAGGCAACTGGGATGGACATTCAATATGCCAC
>NW_006921602.1:11297560-11298691 GCF_000298275.1 Orycteropus afer afer | reverse complement strand
TGGTATATATATATATATATATATATATATATATGTATGTATAAATCTACTGCTGTCGAGTATTAGGATGTGAAATAAGGAATCAATGATGTCTCTAACATTTTGGGCTGAGCAAGTAGAAGGATAGAATTGCCATTTACTGAGATGAAAATTTGAGGCAAAGCAGGTTTTGGGTACGTGGTTTTAAATGTGAGATGTCTATTAGACATCCAAGCAGAGTTTTGGACACAGTTGGGGTGTTTGGAGTCTCGAGTTTAGAGAGCAATCTGGGCTGGAGGGATAAATTTGGGAGTTGTCAGCATATGGATATAGAATTTAAATGAGGATTAGGCTGGATAAGAGCCCAGAGAAAGTGGTAAGGAGCCTAATACACTTTAACAACCCATGCCACAAACAGTATCTTTTAAGAGAAAATACTAAAGAAAAGTAGAATTAAGAGTTCAAGTTACCATACTATAAAAGGTACCAGGTCCATTTATAAAGACCAAAGTTTCTATACTGTATTTCCTGACAATTAAGACTTACTAGGGAAATTTAAGAATAAGGGCCTCACTCAAAAGTCGGCCAAAGGAAGCCACTACTCCAACATCATATTCTCCAGATCCCACATCCGGCCACTCATACACTGGAAGCTGGGACTGCACAGCGTAACGTTTCACCGGCAGTCCTTTTGGTGATGGGGAGGGCACTGTGACTACCTCCAATTTTTCTATTAAGTCTTCCTCTTTGTTTTCCCTAAATTGAAAAGATTGGAAGAAATTGTGACAGTTAGTGATACAGACAATGATTCAAATATAAACTATTTCACATACTTCTAAGGTATATTGGTGATTAAACTCACAAAGGATCTAGGGCTAAATGGTTAAAACTACTGCCTCTGAGGAACTGAATTTTTATTTAGTTATTTTAAATTTAGAAAGCCACATGTGGCTAGTGGCTACTGTTTGGACAGCATGATTCTAGTTCCTGCGCATGTAGAAACATATATGGTACAGACATTTTATACAACTGGGATCGTTATACATACTGTTTTGCATTTTGTTTTTTTCACCCTTAACAATGCTATTGATAGGTAATGTGCTATTATGTGAACTTGTAAGAGAATGGTATATATATATATATATATATATA
>NW_006921602.1:11293188-11297460 GCF_000298275.1 Orycteropus afer afer | reverse complement strand
CTTGTATATGGATATAACATTTTTAGAAAAATTGTTGTTGTTGTTGTTGTTGTTGTTATGTGCCGTCGAGTCAAACCCGACTCATAGCGACCCCTCTTTGGGTTTCCTTTAGAAAAATAAGAAACTAAAAAAGTGGCTGTCTCTGGAGAGAGGAACTGGGAGAAAGAGGTGGAAAGTACTAACTTTTTACTGTATATCCTTTTGAAGCTTTTGAATTTTGTACCATAACCATGTATTATTCAAACAATAAATACTTTTTCACAAACATATATACACCATGAGCATCATTCCATGGCAGTACATGTACCACTGCCTCATTCTTTTTACCATCAGCATAGTATTCCAGTACCCAGGGGCTAGAATTAAACAAGCATTACATGTACATGTTGAGGAGTTATAAGAAGCATTAAACAGAAAATGCAGGAATAATAGAACTGAATCTTCAGGGGGTCAGGATCCATGCAGTGAGAGATGCATGTAGCCATATGGGGAAACAGCAGCATGTGGAGTGTGCATGAGGGAGGGTGCATAAAAAGAACATGGTGTGAAGGGGTTGTTTCAGGATCTGAGTATGGAGGGGAGTGTGTGTGTGGGAGGTGATACAAGGGATTGATAAGGGATTCAATATACAGGGGTAGGTGGTGCTGCTGTGAATGAAGTATTTGTATGGAAGACTTGATGGAAAGAGTGAGATAATGACAAATGAGTTTAAGGGGGTGTCAGGAAAAGAGAGAAGGAAAATGAGAAAAAATAATGTTGGCAGAAAAGGGGCAGAGAGCACCACATACCATGGACTTTCAGGACAGACTGGATTCCAAAAACTTTTTTCCCAGTATACAAGCTTTGTTTAAATTGTATAAATACTAATATGTATTAAGAGTTCTGATTTATAAATTTATTCATTTCGAAATAAATGTTCATTTTGGACTTCGTCCTCTTTTCAGCTCCAGAAAATTGGGATCCGTTGTACAGAGGAAAAACATGGAATACTAAAGAGTGACATGATTGTACAGAGGGGGATGTATGCGCCTGTTAAGAACAAGCCTTAAAAAACCCCCAAAACCCTTGTTGTTGTTGTTATGTGCCATCGAGTCGGACCAGACTCCTAGTGACCCCTCCTTGAGTTTCCGAGGCGGTATAACTACGTAAGTAGATTGCCCAACCTTCCTTCCAAGGAGTAGCTGGTGGGTTTGAACCGCCGGCCTTCTGGTTAGCAGTCAGGTGCCTTAGGCACTATGTTACCAGAGCTCCTTGGAGGCTACAAATTAAATGGGTGGGAGGCAGCAGGATGAAATGGAAAAGGGGAGACTTTGAAGTCAGACCCCGTTTGAGCCCCAACCTGCTCAGCTGATGACTCTGGGCAAGTCGTTTAACCTCTCTGACCCTGTTTCCTCACATGTAAAACGGCTGGGAAGTGGTGGGACAGGACGATTATATATATGCAAAGCGCCTAGAAAGAAACGGCACGGAGTGGGGGTGGGGGGCTCGGTAAGCACTAGGCGAACCGATAGGCTGGGCCCGGAGTGGGGGTGTAGACCCGACAAAATAGGGTCCCCAGGGACTGCTAGGGTGGGTTCCGCGCACCTTCTGGGCGCCTGGGAGACGCCGAGATCTGGGCCCAAACCTTTCCAAAGTAGCTGCTTGTCTCGACAGCCGCAGAGGCGCAGCGCCGGCGCCTCCAGCGCCGAACCCCCCAGTCCACTCCTCGGTACCTGGCGGCATGCAGCGCCCGCAGTGCCTCGCGGGCGAACTCGTCAGTGCCGAAGAAGAGCACCCGCCAAGGGGGCTTCTTGCGGACTCGAGCGCTTAGGCTCTTCTCTCCGTCGAGCCTGGCCAGCGCTCGCCATTGCGGAGTTGACCTCACGGCGCTAGCACCGTAGGCCGGCAGTGGGCTCCAGCAGCGCCACACTATGACCCTCATCGCCCGGGCCGCCGGCGGCCTGTACTGCGCAGGCGTGTAGGGGTGAGGCAGAGTTCCATTGACTGCACCCGGAAGTAAAAAGATGGGCGGGGTCTGAAGGCGGTTAAGGGCAAGGCCTGAGTGTTGAAGGCGTGGCCCCGTCTGCGTTGTAGCTGATGATCGAAATTTGCGGCTTCGAGCTTCACCGTGATTATTGTTGCATTTGTTTGCTCTATTTAGCCAATACCTGAAAATAAGTTTTTAGGGGACAAATCATATGTTTCCGGACATGAAATATCATTTATTTGCGAAATGCTGTGTCATTTTTCTTAGCATGTCATTTTTCTCAGCCATTATGGTAACTAGTATTTACTGGGTTTTTACTGTATGCTGCGCATTTGACTAAGCATGTTATATCAAGTATTTCAATTAATTATCACATCAGCCATACGAAATAGATACGATTACAACCAGTTTACTGGGGAGAACCTTAGACTCAGTGAAGTTATGGGACTTAGAATTAGTTAGCTAAAGGTAGAGCTCCAAAACCCATGTTTCTACCATTTGGTCTTCACAGCAATTCTGTGTAGAAGGCAAGTCAACGTTCCCATTTTGCACCTGAGGAAATTGCTGCGCAGTAACTGGTCCATAGTCACCCTCGCGAATTAAATGCCCTGCACTTGCCGTACTGTTCTCTCTCACAGAGGTTTTGAAATTTGGATACCATGTAGGAGAATCCTAAGGAAAACGAGCAGGCATGCTATCCTTGGAAGACTTTTGAGGACCTTTAGTGCTAAACTGCATTCCCAAGGCCTGTGGTGACCTTCTTGAGTCAGGACGCATACCCATAAAGCTGGCCCAGGCTGTAGAGGAAAGACCAGATTCCTTTCCAGTCTTACTCTCACCACCTTTTCTCCATCACACAAAGTCAGTCCCAGTGACCTTTGCCCTAAATTATGAGCTCTGTACATCCCTGCCTCAGTGTTTGTGCTCATGCTGTCCTTCCTAGGCTGCCCTCCCTACATCCCGTCCTCTGTACATGGTATTCATTCTTCAGTGTCAAGCTCAGATGATCTCCCTGAAGCCTTGAGCTCTTACCTCATGGATTTAATGTCTTTCTCCATGTGCCCCCTTAGTGCTCTGTGGAGACCTTTGCTTCTCACGTGGTTCAGTACTATTGAGAGGAGTTGTCTAATGTATGTATAGACATAGACATATTCACCTGTGTATTGTATAGAGAAGAGAAAGGCAAAGAGGAAGGGAGAGACTATTTCCAGTGACTGTGCTCATTGGAGCATATATGAGAGGGAGAGGGAGATGGGACCCGAACCTTCTATTCCCTCAGCCAGATTTTCTTCCAGTATTCTCTCTTAGGGTAACTGAGGTGTGATTCTAACATTTAAAGAGCAGTCTTTTTCCACACAACCCACTGCCTGTAGAGTCGATTCTGACTCATAAAGACCCTACAGGACAGAGTAGAATTGCCACATAGGGTTTCTAAACCTGTAAATCTTTGTGGAAGCAGACTGCCACATCTTTCTCCCACAGAGCTCAAACTCAGTTAGCAGTCAAGCACTTTAACCACTGTACTACCAGTGCTTGTTTTTCTCATACAACACAATCTATAAATACAACCCAAAGAGTCATCTGAATGTATTTCTAATGGATTTTCACCTTAGAACCTGGCCACTGTCTAAAATATAACATTTTGTATTTGTGTTCATGTCAGTTTTTTTCCCCAGTTGATTTTTAAGCTCCTTGAGTTAGAGAGCCTGTCTTACACTCCAATTAACTTTGAGCAGTTCAAGTTTGTCACTGGTAGGGCTGCTGGCTAGATCTGCCTGGAACTGCTCATAGCGCCCTCTGCCGACCACATAGGGACTACTCAGTCTGAGGGGCCTTTGCCAATGTTTTCTTTCCTCTACCGAGTTGTCGCCTGTCATTAATTAACATGTAATTTTCTGGTGGATGCCTTTTTGATTTGCAGTAAACTTCTCCCCCCACAACAAAGTACATATGATTATTGTAATGGCTGAAGTTTTCCCAGAATGCTAAAATGCAAGTATTTCTGAACCTCTTGGTGGTGACTTTGGGGGGTCAGGAAGGTCTACTTCCAAGCCCAGACAAATTCACTGCTGGGACTATTATAAAGAAACACACAGAGAAAATGAGGATGCCATCCCTGAATGGCAAAGAGTTTTAGGTAATAAATCAAGGTGTTCATTGGTGCTCCAGTTTCCAGAAACTTCTCTTCCCTGATGAAAGGAGCATGTCACCATGTTGAATCAATGACATCATTCCAGATTTTAGGTCTGGGTGACAAGATAATAGCAGTATCATTAACAAAGAGGAAGAATCTTTTAGTGGCAAAT
>NW_006921602.1:11288316-11293007 GCF_000298275.1 Orycteropus afer afer | reverse complement strand
CATCTCCTTTCCATTTTCTCCATCATCCCACCCTGCCCCTAACTCCGAATTCAGTGAGGTACGGAAGCCTGTCATAGATTAAGTGTGTATGTGTGTGTGTGTTTTCTAACTTGGTTAGAGAGATGCCAGAGAATTGCCTTGATATCCCGAGGAAGACAAATGACTTTTGGGTGAGATCAGAGATCTCTTCCCCTCCTGTTCACATGAGGGTTCACAGAAGGCCTCAGAATGTTCTCCATAGGAAAACATAGGTGGAGGGGGTCTACTGTGAGTGAGTGTGTGTGTGCGTGTGTGCGTGCATGTGTGTGTGTGTGTGTGTGTGAGATCATCCTTTTGCATTGAAGGTCAAAAATGGAGAGCAGTCAGATCCCTGGGAGAGATAGAGCAGGGACATGAGGAGGGAAATGGCCAGAACTCTGCTCTGTAAGGTGACATATGCCTGAGTCCACCAGAATTCCTGCTTGTGGCCTGGGAAACAATGCAATATGTGACCAGGAGAATGCCAGACACCCACAGGCCTATCATGCAAGCCTCTGGTTGCAGTTGAAGTCCATTAGGTGGCACTCTTCAGCAACCTTCTGATCATTCTGGTGAAAGTTTCTCAAACTCCAGTACCTGCAGCTCTAGGTTACTAGGCTGTGTTGTTACTGTCCCATGTGGTGGTAGTAAAAGTGGTCACTCTAGTCCATCCAGCTGCTTGGCAAATCAAGTCTGGGGCTGCAAGGCCATATGCTGGGGACAGACTGGGACATGCTGGGAGCCCTAAGCTCTTACAGATGATATACAAATGGTGAGGTGGCTGTTTTATGCAATAGACTCATCCCAGGAGTCTGGGATGTCCTTCCATCTCAGGGAGAGCTTGATGAGGCCATGTGGGCTTGCAAAACTGAATGTCCCCGAAGAGAGTGACTGCAGAGGCCACATGCCATCTGAGGGGCATCAGGAGCTCCAGGAAGGGATGCAGAAGCAAACAAGGGATATGAAAGTTTCCCTGAACTGCTGGTGGTAAACGTACCAAACCTGGTAAACCAAGGGCTACCACAAATAGACTTAAAAAACAAAACCAAACCTATTGCTGTTGAGTTGATTCTATTCAATTCTGACTCATGGTGGCATCGTATATAAAAACCAAGCAAACCCCTTGACATGAAGTCACTTCTGGCTTATAGGTACCCTATAGGACAGAGAAGAACTGGCCCATAGTGTTTCCAAGGCTGTAAATCTTTACAGAGGCAGACTGCCACATCTGTGTCCTGTGGAGAAGCTGGTGGGTTCAGAACTGCCAAACTTCTGGTTAGCAGCTGAGAGCTTTAAGCACTGTGACATCAAGCCACCTTTGATCCCATGGACGCAGAGTAGATTTGTGTTCCATGGTGTTTTCAAGGCTGTGACCTTTCAGAAGCAAATCAATCTTTCCTCCAAAGCACTTCTTCTGAGGCAGTTCTGGCTGAATTTGAACAATCAACGTTTTAGTTAGTAGTCAAGCACTTAACCATTTGTGCCACCCAGGGACTCCTCAACTAGACCTAGACAGAGGGAATCTTAAAATCTTTAGTTTCCCCTCCAGGCAAAAGAGCTGTGACAATGTTAACAGGCAACTAATCCATGGTGTTAGAAGTTAACACAGTCGTTGCCTTTGGCAGGTGTGTTAGACTTGGTTCTCTAGAGAAACAAAAAACAGCAATGCTTATATATATAGAGAGAGAGAGAGAAATTTATCTTAGGAAAATGGCTCAGACACGTATAGAAGCCGGCAAGTCCAAAGTCCCTGGATCAAACGTCAAGCTGGAGGCTTTTCCTGGCTCTTGCAACCACAGGGGCTGAGGAGCTCAAGGCTGGCAGGCAGTACACTGGCTGTTGACTCCAACGAATGATGAATCCGAGATCTTCAGGCCGAACGGTGAACTACTCACTCATAGACAGTTGTAGGCAGCACAACAGAATCCCAATCCACAGAGGAATGTCTCTCTTCCCAGGATGTCCCTGGATATGCTGGAAGCCGGCCACACCCCTGGGGAAACTCCCCTTCAACAGATTGGCCACTCAGAACATAGTCATCCGATCCCATCATGGGAACAACCACACAGAACTGGGGTCCAGCCAAGTTAACACACAGCTCCAACTATCACAGCAGGGTTTTTAGAAGGGGCGCAAGAGGGATGTGGTAGTTCAGTTTGTGTGTCAACTTGGCTGGGCGTGGTTGAGTGGCTGGGCAGCTGGATGTAGTATTCCCCATGATGAGACTGGTAATCAGCTCCATGGTGGAATCTTCTGGGAGCAGCTGAGTAGCTGCCTTAGGGATGTGGTCTGCTTCCTGTATATAAGCAGAAGCCTTGGGGAATGGGCTCTAGCTTATTGCACACTTGGACCCTGCAAGTAGCTGTGTCATTGTTCAGCCTGCCATGCTCTGCCAACCTTGGGACTTAAAAATGGACTTGAAGTAATGGCCTGCTGTGTGGGTTGGTAACATTGGGACTGTGTCTTTTTACTTGTCAACCTTGGGTTTATCAGCCTCAGCAGCCAGCAGCTGAGTGAAGAAAAGCCTCCAGCTCCAGTGGGCCGGGAGCAGGGCGCAAAGCTGCAACCCAAGGTTGAGGGGCTTTCACCCAGCCCCTAGAGCCTGGCACTTTGAACTCAGACCTAAAGCCTCCAAGTGTAAGAATAAATTGTTTGTTAAGGCCATCCCATTTGTGGTATATTCCTGTCAGAGCAGCACTAGGTAACCAGAACAAGGGGGTTGTAGGTGTCTGTTCTTTATCTAGTGTTGATTACAGAGGTGTTACCAGTTTGTGAAAAGTCAGAAAGCTGTGGACCTATGATGTATGAAGCCTGTGTGTATGCTTGTTGTTGTTGTTGTTGTGTGCCATCGAGTAGGACTCGACTCATAGAGACCCCTCCTTGGGTTTCCAAGGCAGTATCACTACGGAAGTAGATTGCCCATCTTCCTTCTGAGGAGTGGCTGGTCAGTTTGAACTGCCAGCCTTCTGGTTAGCAGTCAAGTGCCTTAGGCACTATGCTACCAGAGCTCCTGTGCGTATGCTACACTTCAGTGAAAACCAATGTGGGTGAAATGCCAGCAAAACATTTTAGTTAAGACTCAAAATATAAGACTATGTAGATGTAAGGATGGGATCTCAAGTAAATTAAATTATAATAACTAGTATGCAAACTTCAGGCAATGTTGCAAATTAAAACCACAGAATTACTCTACTTTTATCACATGAATAAAATTTAGGGTATACTTTTAATAGCAATGGTGATTAACTTATTAATTTATTATTTAATGTCCATTAAGTTATAATTCCAAGATCACTAATTAAATTTAGGGTGCTCTTGTGGCATAGTGCCTAGGGGATTTGACTGCTAACCAGAAGGTTGGTGGTTCAAACCCACCAGCCACTCCTCGGAAGGAAGATTGGGCAATCTACTTCCGTAGTGATTTTGTTGTTGTTGTTGTTGTTATGTGCCGTCAAGTCGGCCCCGACTCATAGCGACCCCTCCTTGAGTTTCCGAGGCAGTATCACTACGGAAGTAGGATTGCCCAACCTTCCTTCCGAGGAGTGGTACCACCTCAGAAACCCAAGGAGGGGTCACTATGAATTGGATCCCACTCAACGGCAGCGATTATGGGTTGGTGGTTTAAACCCTCCCAGTGGCTAAGTGGAAGAAATGGCCTGGGAACTGCTTCCACAGATTACAGACAAGAAAACCCTGTGGGGCAGATTCGGTTACACATGGGGTTGCCATGAATGGGGTCTATTCAACGGCAGCTTATGACATTTTTCTAGGCATATGAGAGTTCCATCTTTAACCCTCAATTTTGTTATTGTTGTTAGGTGCCATCAAGACGACTCTGACTCATAGTGACCCCACGTACAACAGAACGAAAACACTGCCTGGTCCTGCACCATCCTCACAATCCTTGCTACACTTAAGTCCATGGTTGCAGCCATATGTCAGTCCATCTTGTTGAGGGTCTTCTCCTTTTTGCTGACCCTTTCCTTCACCAAGCATGATATCCTTCTCCAGGGAATGGTCCCTACAGACCACATGACCAAAGTATGAGAGACAAAGTCTGGCCATTCTTGCTCCCAAGAAGCATTCTGGCTGCATTTCTTCCAGGATGGATTTATTTGTTCTTCTGGCAGTCCATGGTATTTTCAGTATTCCTCGCCAACACCACGATCAAGGCACAAACTCTTCTTCAGTCTTCCTTATTTATTGTCTAGCTTTCACATGCATATGAGGTGACTGAAAGACATTTGACTGCTAACCAGAAGATTGATGATTCAAACCCACCAGCCACTCCACGGAAGGAAGACTGGGCGATCTACTTCCGTAAAGATTTACTACATCAGAAACCCAAAGGGGGTTGCTATGAGTCCAGATTAGGTGCACCTTTGTCTTCTAAGTGACATCTTTGTTTCTTAACACTTTAAAAAGGTCTTTTGCAGCACATGTGCCCAGCACAATACAATGTCTGATTTCTTGACTGCTGCTTCCATGGGTGTTGTTGATTGTCGATCTAAGTAAAATGAAATCCCTGATAATTCAATTTTAGCAGGCTTTAACTGATCAAACTGAAAGGAACTCTCTTTTTTTACTTTTAGAGCTGCTTTTTTTTTTTTTTTTTTTTTATCTGGGTGAAAATTTACAGAGCAAATTCACTTTCCATACAGCAGCTCACATAC
>NW_006921602.1:11282702-11288216 GCF_000298275.1 Orycteropus afer afer | reverse complement strand
TGATCAAACTGAAAGGAACTCTCTTTTTTTACTTTTTTTTTTTTTTTTTTTTTTTTTTAATTGTGATCTGGGTGAAAGTTTACAGAGCAAATTCACTTTCCATACAGCAGCTCACATACACTCCGTCCCTTGACCTTGACTACAATTTCCCACAATGTAACAGCTCCCCTCCCACTTCCTTCCCATAGTTACCTCTTCCCTATGTCCTTCCCTCCATGCACTCTTGCCCTCTGAGCTATCTCCCTGTGCATACACAGCCCTTCTATTCTCCCATGATTGTTCTCTCCAAGGAGTGTACCTACCCAATGCAAATGTTCAGCTCATATGCCTGTCCTTTGCTTGGCTGGAAGTCACAGGAGTGGGTTCACTTCTAGACCTGAAGGGCAGCTAGGGGCCATAGTCTCAGTGGTTCCATCAGGCTCCATCAGATCAGCAAACCTGGTCCCTTTTTTTTAAATGATTTTGAGTTTTGTTCCACATTGTTCTCCCACTCTATCCAGGATCTCCTCATAGATCCCCCTCTCCGTGGTTGACAGTGGTAGCTGTGCACCATCCAGTTCTCCTGGTCTCATAGTCTTATAGGCTGAGGATCACATGGTGTACCAGTCTCTTGGACTAATTGTTTCCATGCATCTTTGGTTTTCTTCATTCTTCATTTTCTGGACAAGGAGAGAGCCATTGTTGAATCTAGATGGCCACTTGCAAACCTCTAAGATCCCAGTCACCACTCACCAAAGTAGGATGTAGAACAATGTTTTGTGTAGTATGTTATGGCAATTGAGCTTGATGTCCCCTGTGACTATAGTCCTGAGCCCACAGGTCCAACTACTCGCTCCCTCTGGGTAGGTGGCTGTGGCCAAGAAGTCCCTTGTCAGCTCTACTATATACCTGGGAATTCTTACAGAACATACTAATACACTTGTAGAATCATTGTCTGCCAACCTTATACGTGGCCTTGAGCACACTCCCCCCTGCAATAACACACTCAATAGTTCAGCCAGTCCATCCATCTATCCACCCATATATCCATGTTTGCCTTCACTGGCAACGCAGTACTGTTTGTGCAAAAGCAGGAACTCTCTCAACACATAGCTAAGGAACTACTACTAAGCTATATCTCCCTATCAGTCTTGTTGAATATTTCTCTTTGACTGGTATTTGATTTCAGATGATCCCTCAAAATTCACAAAAAGAATAATATTGTGTACTTCAGATCATCCAGTTTTCAAAAGCAAGGGACTCAGACTGCTTCCTCACATTGGCATACCTCATTAGAATCCAGTAAAAAACTAAAGCAAACCACAGTCATTGCCGTCGAGTGGGATTGACTCATAGCGACCCCTCCTTGGGTTTCTGAGGCAGTATCACTATGGAAGTAGATTGCCCAACCTTCCTTCTGAGGAGTGGCTGGTGGGTTTGAATGACAGCCTTCTGATTGACAGTCACATGCCTTAGGCACTAAGCGACCAGAGCTCCCTAGAATCCAGTAGAAGATCTTAAATGGAAAAATTAATCCAAATAAGTAAATAACCACTGAAATAAATTTAAGGACAATGCCTCCAATAAATGCAATTTATTTTAAAATGGGTTAAGCTTTTGCAAAAAAAAAAAAAAAAAAAAGCTAAAATATATTGAGTTAAAATTTATTTATTGTAGTTACACTGTATCTGCAAATAATCAAATCATATTTGTAAACAACGCCCTTAAGAGAATCTTTGATGATTCTATTGAAAATATGACATGTTACTTCATTGTCTCTATAGCAATATCCAGAACGTTGGTTAGGTCTTGTATGTGCTGAGGATCTTTCCTTCCCATGCTATGGAGATGATTTGCATAAAGTCGTAAGACCTGGTTTTCCTCCCACCAAAATATAATTGGAGAAAACAAATTTGTTACCAAATCAGCCAAGATTGTCAAATTTAGAGATGAATTTCTTTTAATGAAATTAAATCTCTCACAGATAAGGAAATAGGACAACACTTCAAATATGTAAATGATGTGGCAAAGTCCTCCTGGGAAATGACTTTGGTGGTATAGCCTGACAGTTGGTGTAGGTCGCTCTTCTAAGTAGGTCAGAAACATTGGTAAGTTTTGTAGGGATCTGAAGAGACTTGGGAAGTGATGACCAAATATGGTGAGATGAATTAGAAGTCTCTTGGTTCCTGGTCAAAGAGTATATGAGAATGATTAAGCTTCAAGCTACTTCTCGGAAGGAAGGTTAGGCAATCTACTTCCGTAGTGATACTGCCTTGGCAACCCAAGGAGGGGTCGCTATGAGTTGGGGCTGACTCAACGGCACATGACAACAACAACAACAACTTGTATATGGTAAAAACTTGTGAAAGCTAGAATCCATGTAAGTCAGGAACCTATTAGACAAGGAAAATTCAAATATTTTCCAGTAAAAGAAGCAATAGAAAAGTGGCAAGGCCACAACCCATCAAAAGTAGAACAAAAGTAGGAAACTTGTGAGACCCTGAAAACACAAAGCAGTTCCCTGAAGTTCTGGCTCTTACAGTTTTCACTGTAACTGAAAGGGAAGCCTCATAAACTTTGATCTCATCCTATTCTTGAACTCTAATTTAATCAGAGACTAACAAAGGTATTTGGTTATACTGTAACCAGGAGCAAGAGGTCAAAGAGAGAAATAATTAAGGGTCATAAACAAGGGTTAATGACATAGAAAGCCTCAAGTGCTGTAGGTAGGATGAAAGGATGAAGGTGGTGGCTGCAGAATGCTTTTTCTTAGAGAAAGTACATATTTTGTTTCATTGTTTCACACCCATTTCTGCTCACTCTTCTCACACTTTGCAAATGTTCCTGAAATCCTTCCAGCAAAATATGTGTGCTGAAAAAAAAATTTGATTACTGAGATCATTGTACTTCAGTGAATAGAAAGATGGCTTCCCTTTGGACACTCAACCTTCCTCTCAACCACCCTGTTGCAGATGACCGCATGAAGTCGGTGCTCAAACACCAGTGATTCTGGACATAATTAACCTGTTGTTGTTATGTGCCCTGGAGTTGGACTTGACTCATAGCAACCCCTCCTTGGGTTTCCGAGGCAGTATTACTACAGAAGTAGATTGCCCAACCTTCCTTCCGAAGAGTGGCTGGTGGGTTTGAAGCTCAAACACCAGTGATTCTGGACATAATTAACCTGTTGTTGTTATGCGCCCTGGAGTCAGACTTGACTCATAGCAACCCCTCCTTGGGTTTCCGAGGCAGTATTACTACAGAAGTAGATTGCCCAACCTTCCTTCCGAAGAGTGGCTTGTGGGTTTGAACCGCCAGCCTTCTGGTTAGCAGTCAAGTGCCTTAGGCACTACGCTACCAGGGCTCGCATAATTAACCTAGCCTTCTGAAAATAATCTGTGTATTCCACAGTGTGGTCACTAGGACAGTGAGGGGTTGTAGACCTCACCGAGTGACACTGTCAGAGGGAGTGACACCAAAATGACTGTTTATAAATTTTTGTGAAGCGTTTCAGCAGAAATTTATTAATTTTTATAAAAAAGTCTCTGTAATTAGTTGTTACAAACACAATTTCCCTAAACCCAGCGTACGTGTAACAATCTACCTATAAGGCTCAAACTCTTTGCTAATTTACTTTTTGAACCTTCTAATGCACTCTGGTCCTTATTACCTGATTACAATGACGTTTCTAATCACGTGGTTTGTCTGCATTCGCCACAAGCAGGAGCTGTGGTTTTCGTTGCTGCCAGTGTTTTTTATAGTCACTGATTTCATCAAATCTCCTGGTGTTTTAGCCACAATATTGTGGTAAGTAGTATTTGTGAACCTGTATCAATAACTTTTTTGAGAATGAAGTAGTAAGTAAAGGAGAAAAATCAAAAAAGGCTTTCACTCAGTTACCAATAATGTTTTAACTACTAATGTAATTCAATGTGGAAAGATTTTACAAAACAATTTTATTGTTAATATCCATATATTCTAAGAAATATTACATTTAAGCAATTTACAACTATATTTATCACATATTATTCTATGATTAAACTTAGTAACCTTAGTACAAAAAACCTACTAAGGATTCTATATGGTATAGTACTGGAGGAGGTCCAGTGATGGGGGTGGCCCCAACCCTAGTGACACCACTGTGTTTCTTTCATCTTCTTTTTTTTTAGTTATGATTTGGGTGCCTTCCACCTTCTTTTGATGCTTCCTGCATTGTTCAATATTTTGCCCATAGAATCCATCAATATTGCAACTCAAGGCTTGAATTTCTTCTTCAGTTCGTTCAACTTGAAAAATGTTGAATGTGTTCATCCCTTTTGGTTTTCTAACTCCAGGTCTTTGTACATTTCAGTATAATGCTTACTTTGTCTTCTGGAGCCACCCTTTAAAATTATCTGTTTAACTCTTTTACTTCATCATTTCTTCCATTCGCTTTAGCTACTCTCCATTCAAGAGCAAGTTTCAGAGTCTCTTCTAACATCCGTTTAGGTCTTTTCTCCCCCCCCCCCCTTTTCTTAGGGAATTTATTTATTTATAAAATTATTATTTTATTATTTTCTATTTTTGCAGTGTTCCCACCCCTCCTGTCTCACCCCTGGTAACCAACAAAGAAAGTTTACTTCCATATGTAAACCTTTCCATGACTTTTCACAATAATGAAATTATACAATATTTGTCCTTCTGTGATTGACTTACTTCACTCAGCATAATATCCTCCAAGTTCATCCACGTTCTGTGGTGTTTTGCAGATTCTACATTATTCTTTATTGTTGCATAGTATTTCATTATGTGCATGTACCACAGTTTGGTTATCCATTCTTCTGTTGATGGGCACCTAGGTTGTTTCTATCTTTTTGTTATTGTAAATAGTGCTGCAATGAACATGGGTGTGTATATATATCTATTCTTCACCTGGTTTTCAATTCTTTAAGTCTATGTACCTAGTAATGGGATTGCTGGATCAAATGGTATTTCTAATTCCATCTTTTTAAGGAATCGCCATACTGCTTTCCACAATGGTTGTATAATTTGACAGTCTCACCAGCAGTGTATGACAGTTCCAATCTCTCCACATCCTTGCATTTGTTATTTTCTGTCTTACTGAACTTTGCCATTAATGCTGGGGCCAGATGGTATCTCATTGTTGTTTTGATTTGCATCTTTCTAATGGCTAATGATTGTGAACATTTCTTCATGTGTTTGTTGGCCGCTTGAATATCCTCTTTGGTGAAGTGTCTATTCATGTCTTCTTCCCATTTTTAAATAGAATTGTTAATCTTTTTATTATTGAGGTGTTGGAGCTTCCTATACATTTTAGAGATAAGTCCCTTGTCAGTTATGTCGTTGCCGAATACTTTTCCCCAACTTGTATGTGGGTTCTCTTTTGACTCTTTTGGTGAAGTCTTTTGAAGCACATAAAAATTTAAGTTTTTAAAGGTCCAATTTATCTAGTTTATCTTCAGCTGTTTGTGCATTTTGGCTTATGCTTGACAATCTATTTGTGCCATATATTTGTTGTTGTTGTTATGTTCCATC
>NW_006921602.1:11261957-11280952 GCF_000298275.1 Orycteropus afer afer | reverse complement strand
TGTTATTTGTATTCTCTCCCTCTTTTCCTTTGTTAAATTTGCTAGTGGTTTGTCAATTTTATTAATCTTTTCAAAAAACCAACTTCTAGTCTGGTTGATTTTTTCAATAGTTTATTTTCTGTTCCACTTATTTCTGCTCGAATCTTTATTATTTCTTTTCTTCTGGTGACTGTAGGCTTTTTTGATGCTCTTTTTCTTATTGTTAGAAATGTTGGGTTAAGGTGTTTATTGTGGCTCACTCTTCTTTTTTTGATGTGTGCATTTATTGCTATAAATTAGCCTCTGATCACTGCTTTTTCTGTATCTCAAAGGTTTTGGTATGTTACGTTTTCATTCTCATTTGCTTCAAGGAATTTTTCAATCTCATTTTTTATCTTCTATTGTCCATTTTCAAGGAGGGTGTTTGTTCAGTTTCCATGTGTTTGTTCTTTTTCCATTGATTTTCCTATTGTTGATTTCTAATTTTATAGCATTGTGATCTAAGAAGATGTTTTGCAGTATTTCAATGTTTTTAAATTCATTAAGGCTTTCTTTGTGGCCTAACATGTGGTCTATCTTGGAGAATGTTCCATGTGCACTGGAGAAGAATGTATATTGTGCTGTTGTTGGGTGAAGTGCTCTGTAGATGTCTATAACGTCAAGGTGGTGGATTGTATTGTTTAGTTCTGCTGTGTCTTTGTTGAGTTTCTTTCCAGTTCTATCTTTGATTGAAAGTGGTATAGTAAAGTCTCCTACTATGACTATGGAGTCATCTATTTGTCTTTTCAATTCTGTTGAAGTCTGATTTATATATTTCGAGACTCTTTCATAGGGTGCGTATGTATTTATTATTGTTATGTTCTCTTGTTCAATTGATCCTTTAATTGTTGTATAATATTATCCTTGTCTCTTATGGTGGTTTTTGTCTTAAAGTCAATTATATTAGCAATTAATATTGCCACTCCTGGTCTTTTATGGTTGCCATTTGCTTGATATATCTTTTTCCAACCTTTGATTTTTAGTCTATTTTTGTCTTTGTCTCTAAGATGTGTCTCTTGTAGACAGCATATTGATGGGTTTGTTTTCTTATCCAGTCTGCAGCTCTCCATCTCTTGAGTGGTGCATTTAATCCATTGATATTCAGTGTAATTATTGACAAGTATGAATTCATTGCTGTCATTTTGTTATGTTTTTTTGTGGTGTTGTTAATTTCTTTGTTCCATATAATTTGCTGTGCTGAGCTTGTTTTGTTTATGAATCATGTTATCACTTCCTTTGTTGCTATTGTTTTAGTAGTTGCTAAATATTTGTGCTTATCCTTTTTTGTGTGTGTGCGATGTGAAGGTTTATCATTTTTCTTTGAGTTTACCATGTGATTTATAATTTTCTTCCTAAATTTAGAACAGTCCGTTCTGTCTTGCAATTGTCTTGACTTCCTCACCATTTAGAAGTTCTATAACTACACTATTCCCCCCTCTTTTTGGTTTGTAGTGTCCTCATTTATCGATTGATGTCTCTGGTTCCCTGTTTACAATTTTGTAGGCTTATTTACTTTGGATACTTCCATAACTGGGTTTCTTTCTGGGTTATGTCATCATGTGTGTTAATGGTTGGTTGTTGTTTGCTGTTGTTCATTCTCTATCCATAGGACTCCCTTTAGCTTCTCTTGTAAGGTTGGTCTGGTTTTAACAAATTACCTTAATTTCTGCTTATCTGGAAATGTCCTAATTTCACCATCATATTTGAGGGACACTTGCAAGGTATATAATTCTTGGTTGGAAGTTTTTCTCTTCCAGGTTTTATATATACCATACCATTCATTGCCTTCTCATCTGCATGGTGTCTGCCAAGAAATCAGAGCTTAGTCTTACTGATTGCCCTTTGTAGGTAACTTTTTGTTTTTCCCATGCTGCTTTCAGGATTCTTTCTTTGTCTTTGATTTTGGTGAGTTTGATGATAATATGTCTTGGTGATTTTCTTTTGGGATCTATCCTGTTTGGGGGTCATTGGACTTCTTGAATGGCTATATTCCTGTTTTTCATCATATCAGGGAAGTTATCTTCCAACAAATCTTCAACAATTTGCTCTGTGGTTTTATTTGTCTCTTCCTGGTTTGGAATTCCAATTACATGTAGGTTATTCCTTTTGATGGTATCCCACATGAACCTTGGGCTTTCTTTATTTTGTTTTGATTTTTTTTTTCTCATTGATCCCTTTCCAAAGAAGTATTGAGGTATTTGTCTTTGATCTCACTAATTCTGTCTTCCATTGATTCTATTGTACTCCTTTATCCATTCGATGTGTTATCTATTTCTGAATATTTGGTATTAATCTTCTGAATTTCTATCTGTAGATTTTGTATCATTTCTAATTTTTCATTTATTTTGTCATTTCTTCTTGTATTGTCTTCCAAAATTGTTTTAGGGCTTTCTCTGTGTATTCCTCAGTTTTGTAAGAGTTTTCCTTGATCTGTCTCTCAATCCATTGAAGGAACCTAAATATAATTCTTTTGAATTACTTATTAGGGAGTTCCAATGCTGCTTATTCCTCAGGGATATGTTATGGATCTATATCCTGGTCTCTTGTTTCTACTGCTTTATCTTGCTTCTTTGTGTGGACTGTGATGATCTGTTGTCTCCAAGATGTGATGTTTTTGTGTTTATATTTAATTGGTGATTGTATGTTGGAGCGATTTGCCCCAGATTTTAGCTTTCTTTGTTTTGTTTGGATGTTATCTGAGTAAGCAGGGTACTGTGCTCATCTATTTGCTAGTTGTCAGCACTTATGCACTCACGACCTGTCTGCTTTCCAGTTGTCAGCCTCCCGTATGTTCGTGTTGTCCTTGGCAAGTGGAGCCTATTCTTAGGTCCTTGGAATCTGAATGAGAATACCGTCACTTTGAATATGCAAAACAGCCACTGCTCGTAAAGATTCAAAATGGCTGCACCGTCTGGACAGCTGAAAGTCCACAGCTCAGTTTGTCTCTCTCTTTGCTGTTTCCTTTTTTAGTCATCAGCTACTAGCGCAGTCATCCATGCAGCTCTTGGAAATCAAGGCTGATTTTTAGGTTAATTCTCAGGTCCTAACACCACTTGGAAATATTCAGGCTGTGTGTGCCATCAGGATAACTGACAGTCCACAGCTTTGTTTGTCTCCTTACTCATTGTTTTCATTCAGGTTCTTCAGCCAGTTGGTGTTTAATCCACTTCTGTATCCTTCCTTTTAAAGCTCTGGGCTCTAGGATTATCTTCTGCATCTGTGTTCATTGGTTTCTCTTTTCTTTGTTGAAGAGGGTCTGTGTAGCTTCTCTGCCTATTCCACCATCTTATCGGAAGTCCCTTCCCTATCTTTTCAATGACCTTTTGGTTTCTTCATGTGTGATATCCTTGATGTTATCCCACAACTTGTCTGGTCTTCTGTCATTAGTGTTCAATGTGTCAAATCTATTCTTGAGGTGGTCTTGAAATTCAGGTGGGATATACTAAAGGTTATACTTTGGCTCTTGTGGACTTGTTTTAATTTTCTTCAGCTTCAACTTGATCTTACATATGAGCAAGTGGTAGTCAGTTCCACAGTCAGCTCTTGTTCTGACCGATCATAATGAGCTTTTCCATTGTCTTTTTCCACAGATGTAATTGCTTTGATTACTGTGTATTCCATCTGGTGAAGTTCACATGTATAGTCCCCATGCATATTGTTGAAAAAAAGGTATTTGCAATAAATAAGTCATTGGTCTTGCAAAATTCTGTCATGTGATCTCTGATGTCATTTCTGCTACCAAGTCTGTATTTTCCAGCTACTGATCCTTCTTCTTTGTTTCCAACTTTTGCATTCTAATCACCAGTAATTGTCAATGCATCTTGATTGCATGTTTGATCAATTTCATATTGCAGAAGTTGGCAAAAATCTTCAATTTCTTCATCTTTGGCATTAGTGATTGGTGCATAAATTTGAATAATAGTCATATTAATTGGTCTTCTTGTAGGCATATGGATATTATCCTATTACTGACAGTGTTGCATTTCAGGATAGATCTTGAAATGTTCTTTTCAACAATGAATGTAATGCCAGTCTCTATAAATTTGTCATTCCCAGCCAGGGACAGATTCTCCATTAAGTAAGGTAAGCTCATGCTTAGGGCAGCAACAAAATAGAGGCACCAATTGCCCAAAGTAAAGACCCAAAGATGCCAAGCAGGTAGGACACCAGGAAAAATGAGCACTGCAGTAGAAAGGAACTGGAAGGGCACTAAATAAAATTGATACCAGCTCCAGTGCTGAAAATGTACCAGCTGGAAATAAAGCTCAAGCAGGGTAGCAAAGGTGCCCATGCTGCAAGGTTATTTAAGCTATGAAGCCTCTACTGCTTTAACACCTTTGTTGACATCTGTCTCCTACGATCCCTTCCTATATAATTGAAACCCTTTATCTCAGTAAGTCTCTTGGGAGTGTACTATTTCTTTCTAATAAACAAAAAGTGGGGGTGAGCTATTGAGTCTAACGCTTACTACATTCACCCATTATTAAGCAACTGGATTCAACATGAGTGGTTACTGGGCAAGGATAACCGATCTCTGATCCATTTTGAGAGAACCCTCTTGGACATCTATGTCTGCTGATCCTGCAACTTCAGCTAAGAGGGCCAGCAATTCTCTTTGCCGTGATCCAAACACAAGGGCATGCTCTCACACACATCCTGGTAAACGACCAATGGGAACTCCAGTCCCAAATGATGCACATTTTACAAGGGAACTTGAATAAGTTGACCAGTGCCATAAATTCAATCAAGTTACTTTTTAACTGTATAGCATTTATGTACAGAATTATGTCCTAAGTTTTATAAAGGATAATATTTACAACTTTAAAATATGTTTGACATGCAATCTGGCATACATGTAATACTAATGTGAGTAATAATATTAATATGGCAAACATCCAAAAAGTACTGAAAATGCTAATATTTATCTAACACGAAAAGTTTTAATTGCTATATCAAGTGAGTTTCATCTTTTATTGTCTGTTATGTGGAACACAGGGCTTGATATTACTCTCTATATGACAATAAACAAGGTGTTAGGTATATTAAGAGGATGCAAAATTCAGTATTTATCATGCAAAATATGTTTCTGTTTTGCAACAATTAATGTGTTTCTAACTTCATCTTCCAAGAAAGCGACAAAGGGCATTTATCAGAACATTAAAATTATACTTAATCAGAATATTTACGTATCTCCATGTAAGGAAATTGTACAATTCCTTGCAGAAATAAATTAAATGAATTAAATTTATTTAGATAATAAAAATTCTATAAATGTATTTTATTTTCCAGACTGACTCTCTTTTAAGAAATTGATTGACACTGTTATAACTCACAAAATAACTTGCTCATCAAGAAGTGGTGCTATCAAACATGTACATATGTCCAATATGGGAGTTGAATGATTCCACAAAGAAAAAAATGTACATCTTATACATTATGTACACAATAACAATTCTATTTTCCTTTTCATTTGGATGGATCAGGTATAACTTCACATTTGGTTCTCTCTTGTCGACCACATAAGAACACGCCACCAGCACTCTAATCATATGACTTGTGACATATCTGGCCCTATCCTGTACAAAGCAAACCAAAACACCTCTTCAGATTGTGCGTACCCTTGTATTTATATCATGTTCTGTGTTTATTCTCACTCCAGTCAGGTATCAGCAGTAGTCCAGTGAATTATGAAGAAACACCATCAAAGGATAGAAAGTGAGTGTGCAAGTTTTTAAATATTATTTCAAGATGAAACACACTTGCAGAGTTCTGTGAAGGGCCCACCAACAAACATTATAAATAAAATTGTTTCTGACTACCTTGTAAGTACTATTTCTTTTGATTACCTCAAACCTAAAGAACAAAAGTACACGTTCCAAATCAATTTTTTACTAATTTTCAAATATAAATTTTAGTGTTAATGTCCAAATTCTAGCGTAAATTTTATTTGTTTTATAAATCTTATTTATTTTTGTAGAAAATGTGGTTTGTAGTAAAAATTTTAGTACCCCACATTCACTAAAAATTTTATAATCCATTTCATCACGTTCCGCTAATACACAACTTTTGCGTTCATACACCACTCAGGTTCAATTGCTAACATTTTAGTCACATTTAAAAAGAAGTTACGTCATGGATAGTTAAGATTAACACACACACACACACACACACACATATAAGCATATACATCTTCATATATCACTCACATAGCCCATTTGAAAGTGTGAGTAAGCAGAGGAGGGACCACCATGGCTTATCAGTGTTTAGAGACTTCACATGCCTTAATCTGACCCTGTTCCCAGCATAGTAGACCATGTGATTATCCAATTCAAAATGGCCAATGGAAGTCCATTTAAGCTCTCTAATGCCTAGGATATAGATATTCAAGCATCCCATTTCATTTCTGACAACTTAAAATTTTCCTAGATTCATACCTCGTACATTACACATTCCAACTATTAATGGATATCTGCAGCTGTTTCATCTCATTCTGAGATGTCCCACATTAGCAGAGGAAAGTCTCAAAAGCTTTACTCTACCCATGTCATTAGGGTCAACTCTACTTTGAGGAGACAGCTCTTTCAGGAACTATTCCGGAGGTAGCATATGATCAAGAACCAATGATATTGAAGGAAGAAGTCCAAGCTGCACTGAAGGCAATGGTAAAAAAATAAGGTTCCAGGAATTGATGGAATATCAATTGAGATGTTTCAACAAATAGATGCATTGGTGGAAATGTTCACTTATCTATGCCAAGAAATTTGGAAGACACCTCAACATAAAGAAAACAAAAATCCTCACAATTGGACCAATATACAACATCATGAAAAACCAAGAAAAAACTGAAATTCTAGTCACAATCAATGCTCCTGGAAGCAACAGTCAAGAAATCAAATGATTACACTGGGCAAAGCAGCTGCAAAGGACCTCTTTAAAGTGTTAAAAAGCAAATATGTCACCTTGAGAATTAAGGTGCACCTGACCCAAGCCATGGTATTTTTAATTACCTCATATGTATGTGAAAGCTAGGTAATAAATAAGTAGGAGAAAGAAGAATTGATTCATTTGAATTGATGTTGGCAAAGAATATTGAATACTATGGACTACCAGAAGAAGATAATGGAGAAAAGATTGAAGTTGTCAGGGGTTTCATTTTAGTTGGATCCACAATCAACACCCGTAGAAGCAGCAGTCAAGAAATCAGACATCATATTGCACTGGGCAAATGTTCTGCAAAAGACTTCTTTAAAGTGTTAAGAATGTCACTTTCAAGATTAAGGTGTGCCTAACCCAAGGTATGGTATTTTCAATTGTATCATATGCACATGAGTGCTGGACAATGAATAAGGAAGACCAAAGAAGAGTTGATGCCTTTGAATAGTGGTGTTGGTGAAGAATACTGAAAATAACATGGACTGCCAGAAGAATGAACAAATCTGTCCTAGAAGTACAGCCAGAATGCTCCTTAGTGAGAATGGCCAGAATTTGTCTCACCTACTTTGGTTGTATTGTATGAAGGGCCCCTGAAGAAGGATACCATGCTTGGTAAAGTAGAGCATCAGGGACAAAAGGGAAGACCTTCAACAAGATAGATTGACACAGAGGCTGCAACAATGGGCTCAAGTATAGGAAGGATTGTGAGGATGGCACAGGACCAGGCTGTGTGTCATTCTATTGTACATACGGTTGCTGTGAGTCAGAGCTAACAACAACAACAACAACCAGAAGAATGAACAAAACTGTCTTGAAAAGAAGTGCAATCAGAATGATCCCTAGAAGTGAAGATGGCAAGACTTTATCTCACATATTTGGACATGTTATCAAGAAGGACCAGTCCCTGGAGAAAGGACATCATTCTTGGTAAAGTAGAGACTTAGCAAAAAAAAAAAGAGGAATACCCTCAATGAGATGAACTGGTATAGTGGCTGCAACAATGGGCTCAAACATAGCAATGATTGTGAGAATGGCACAAGACTGGGCAGTGTTTCCTTCTGTGTACATTGAGTCACTATAAGTCATAACCAACTTGACAGCACCTAACAATAATTTCCCAAAACACCCTCACCAATTACACTACTTGTTTTCTCCCCTATGGGTTTAATATAAAAATTGACACCTAGATGAAATATGTGGCTCCACTGGTATCATAATTTAACCATTGCTCTGTTCCCAGACATTTATACCTTTTTATTTTATTTTTTCACTATTTTAAACAAAGGTGTGGTGAACATCCTTATACATAGTTCTGTGCTTCTGTGTGTGGTCACTTCTGTACAACACCATGCTTAGACTTCATTTTATTTTTCATGAAGTTTTCTCTACTGAGAAGAGAATGTATTGCTATCAAGGACTTGGCAGAATTATTGTTCACACTGAGTTACTGAATTGTCTTCTGAATGTAAGCGATGCTTGTGAAAATGAGGGTAAGTGCAGCAAGGGCCTGTCTACCCTCTTGTTGTCAGCCAATGATGGATGGCCTACCAAAAGAATGGAACAGCCTGACCTGGAAATATAGAGTGGCTCCCACCACCTTGAAGCCTGGGCTGGCTGTCAGCCTAACAGGCATTGATCTTCACTGTAGGAGTCAGGAGGTTGAGAAGCAAGCAGATGCTTGCCCTTAGGCCCTGGAGCTCAGAACAGGACTCTGCCTGGCACCTAAACCTAAGCAAGCAAACAAAGAAAATCTTAAAAACCAAACCTGTTGCCATCAAGTTGATTCTGACTCATGGCAGCTCCATGTGTTACTGAGTATAACTTAAGCTCCATAGTGCTTTCTTGGCTGTAATCTTTACAGAAGCAAATTGCCAGCCTTTCTTCCTTAGCATTGTGAAGCATGGTTAGTAGTCATGAACAAACTGTTTGTACCACCCAGGAACCTCTATCTTAACCCTGTTTTTGTGTGCCGTTGAGTGATTCTGATCCATGATGACCTTTGTGATAGAGTAGAGCTGCCTCATAGAGTTTCCCAGGTTGTAATCTTTATGGGGAGCTCTGTGGCACAGTGCTTAAGGCACTTGACTGCTAACCAGAAGGCTGTCATTCAAACCCACCAGCCACTCCTCAGAAGGAAGGTTGGGCAATCTACTTCCATAGTGATACCATCTTGGAAACCCAAGGAGGGGTCGCTATGAGATGGACCCGACTTGATGGCAGTGAGTTTGGTTCGATTTTATAATCTTTATGGGAGCAGATTGTGAGGTGTTTTGTCCCATAGGTTTGAGGCTGGTGGGTTCAAACCACCAACCTTTCACTTAGCACTGATCACTGAACCATTGAACCACCTAAGCTCCTTACCTTAACTGTAGGCTGAGGTTAAAGTACTCGGAGCTGAGGAGTCAAGTACATGGCTAAGGAGCCATGTACAGCTCAGTGAGTGTTTTGGCTACCTCTCCCCCGATTCCTTAGGAAAAGGGTTCTCCTTCATACTGTTTTTTTTGTTTTTGTTTTTGTTTTTTGCCTTATTTAACAGACAAGCTAACTGGTCGGTCTCAGGTGAAAATCTACTGAGTTTAAAGAGCCTGGGCTTTGTCATTACACAATTGGCCTCTCTTGATAATAATTTCTAAAATATTGTTCCTTTTTACTCCTCTTAGAAGCTTAATTGGTTTGATAAGAAATTGAGGTCCAAGTGACTAGCACAAGGTCAAACGGTCAGTAACAAAGATGGACAGGGCTAGAACTCAATTCTTCTGATGCCATGTTATTTACTTATTTAACAGATAAATATTGAGCCCATATAAGGTATGTATTAGACATTTACAGCCTAAATTTCTGTAACAAAGAGACCCCAAAGCACAGTCTCTCAAATAAGAAATTTTACTTTTCTCTCACTTAACATTCTAGAAGTGGACAGGTGGGCTAGGGTAAATAGGCATCTTTGCTCTCTGAGGAGCATTCATTCAGGAACAGGTTCCTTCTGTGTTGCCTGCATTAGCAAACTTGTGCTGTGACCTTTAGGAGTGCTGAAAGGGGCAGGAGGCCGCATCTTCTGACCTCCTCTAACCCCACAAGAGGAAGACAGAATCACCATCAGTAGACCAAGGCCTATTCCTTCAAGGCCAGACATGCTGCCTTCCTCCAACCCTTTCACCAACCCTGACACCAACCGTTCTTCCCGCAGCACTTACCACCTTTCTGCTGGGTTCGATAATTCACTGCAGTGGCCGCATAGAACTCACAGATTATGGGATTTATTAGGGAAGCACCAGGCTACAATTCAAGTTCAGGAAAAACACTCAGTCTCTTTCAGCCTGCCGTCTCTCAGCCCACAGTCTCTCTCAGCCACTCTCCCAGCATGCATGTCTCTCAGTGTCTCTTTCCCCCAGCATGTGTCTTTCAATGTCTTTTTCATGGCAGAGCGTGTCTCTCAGTGTCTCTTTCTCAGCAGCGCATGTTTCTCAGGAGCGCATTTTTCTCAGCAGCATGTCCTTCACAGCCAGCAGTCAGAGAGACACTTCTGCCTCTAGGAGGACTCTTTTTGAGCCTGGCAGTGTGGCTAGACTAGCCAATCATAACATCAGAATTCCAAGGACCTGAGACACAGTGAACTCCCCAGAACATTGCTTTGTGCCACTCCCAACAAAAATACCCCAGGTGGATAACTTTTACAATCAGGAGCTCCTCAGTTGCTCACAGCAAATCCCACCACTGAATTGACAAAGACTTATGGCTAGAAAAGCCATACCAGGTAATTTACTACACCGCAGGAAGTAAATAGCCAGGGCTTTCTTCTGAGGCATGGAACACAGCCACACCCCTTTGTTTCTGTATTGACTATGGCAGCTTTCATGCTATAATACCAGAATTAAGCAGTTGTGAAAGTGGTTGTATGGTCTGAAAAGCCTAAAATATTTACTGTCTGACCCTTTACAAGGGTGCCTTGGTAGCATAAGTGGTTAATGCACTTGGTTACTAACCGAAAGTCTGATGGTTCAAGTCCACCCAGAGGTACCTCAGAAGATATACTTCCAAAAGTTACATATCTGTTGAAAACTCTATGAAGCACATTCTACTCGACACACATGGGTTCACCACAAGTCAGAATCAACTTTACAGCAACTGGTTACTGGTTAGGTTTCTGTCTATATGTTATATTTCAATAAAAAGTTTGCATAAATTGCCAAAAGGAAAACAAAGTAATTCAGAAGTCACATACCACTTCTTCTCACATCTCTTTGGCCAAAAAACTTGCATTCCAAACTGCAAGGTACCTGGTATGTGGAAAATGTATTCACTAGCTGGATGGCAATATGCCCAGTTAAACTTCAGAGGATTTTTTTTTATGAGAAAGAAGGGAAGAATATATTCTGGGAGATAATTATTAAGCCTTGCTACTGTCTACACAGCAGTAACTGGTCCGTGAAAGTTACCAAATCCTGTGCAGCATTCCTGTAAAGACTCCCTGCTATGGCATTAGAATAAGTCCTCTGACCGGCTGCCACTTTGCTATGGGAATAACTCTCTTGTCCATGATTCTCCTTGTCAGGATTTCATCTCTGGTAGGGTTTTTTTTTTTTTTGTTTTTTGGTCCATTATTCTCCACGGCCACATCTTTTTGTCTTTCTCCTCTTCTTCCTTTTTTTCTGCTTACAATTGGATGTAATGGCAGGAGCTGTATCAGTCATCCTGGGACTATGAGGGAAAGCCCAAAGGAACTTCAGAAATCTCACCTCTGATTTCCTTGAGCTTTTGACCTGGCTCCTTCTGGAATTCTTATATGAGGAAAATAAATCCTTGTGGATTTAAACCATTGAAATTGGGTCTTCATTCCTCAGAGCCAAATACAATTCTTAACTGATACGGAAGTCTTTCTTGAGAAGAAAAGGTGACAGTTAAGCTGAAACTTGAATTATGATGAGGCAGGAACTAGAATAGTAGGAAAAGTCAAAAGCCTTTCCACTTCACTCCACTAATTGCCCACCATCTTCTAGGTGTGCAGGCAAGAGACTAGAGAAGTCAGGAAAAGAGATTCCACACAAAACCAAACCTACTGCTGTCTAGTCAATTTTGACTCATAGAAACCCTATAGAACAAAGTAGAATTGCCCATATAGGGTTTCCAAGTCTGCAAATCTTTATGGAAGCAGACTAACAATCTTTATCCTGCTGAGTGGCTGGTGGGTTCAAACCACTGACCTTTCGTTTAGCATACAAACACTTTAACCACCGGGCCCTGAGGGCTCCTTAAGGAGATTCCAGGGTAGGATTAATTAGCCTAGAAGTGATATTTGGAGCTATGAGGATGGGAAGGCTTTCTGATATGTTCTCATCTCTGTGAGTATATTTCCTTTATGGCACTTGTCACATAGCAATTATATGATCCTTGGTTTCACCATCTGTATGTCCATTTCCCCACTAGATTGTAGTCTCCATGAGGTCAGGAAGCTCTGGTGGTGTAGTGCCTAAGGTATTTGACTGCTAACCAGAAGGCTGATGGTTCAAACACACCAGCCACTCCTGGGAAGGAATATTGGGCAATCTACTTCTGTAGTGATACTGCCTCAGAAACCCAAGGAGCAATCACTCTAAGTAGGATCCGACTTGACGGCAATGAGTTTGGTGGGTTTTTTTTTTTGGGGGGGGGGTTTGTTTATGAGGTCAGGGACAATGCCTATGATTATTTATTATGTGCACAGTGCCTGGCCCAGAGTAGGTGTGGAATAAATCTGGTGGTGCAGTAGTTAAGGCATTTGGCTGCTAACCAAAAGATTGGTGGTTCAAACCCACCAGCCACTCCACAGAAGACAGATGAGGCAGTCTGCTTCTGTAAAGATTTACAGCCTGGGAAACACAGTGGGGGGGGGGGGGGGTGTCACTATGAGTTGGAGTCAACTCAATGGCAGTGAGGTTGTTTTGTTTGTTTGTTTTGATGAGCTATAGCAGAGAGACCTATGATTAGAGGAGGAAGAAAAAAAGAGACGGCAGAGTGGGAAAATGCAGAGGTGGAGGCAGGTTTCTCTTAAATGGAACATGATCCTGTTAGAGCCTCTGATACTCCTCAAGGCAGACAGGGAGGATTGTGGCCAGTGAATCATGTCAGGGACCCACACTGGAGTGGATCTCCAGCTCACAGCCTCTTCTTCCCAGCCACCTCCTTCTCATGGGCATGAGAATTGAGCTGGGCTGTCCTTAGTTCCTCACTCTTGGCCATAGCTATTGATCCAAGGGTGGGGCATGACACAGGACAGAGTACTTGGAGCCTTTTCTCAGGAATTTTCAAACTGGAGCTGAGAAAAGGGACTCCTTCCCCTATGTCTGTAAGAGTGTGAGCCGAATTTTCTGCAGCCCTGTGGAGATGAGCTTGCGGAAATGAGCCCAATGCCTGGAGAGAGAAAGAGCAATGTAGTAATATAGAAAGAGACCAGCATCTTCAAGCCCCTGGCTCAGTCATCCCTAAGGTCAGCTCCACCCTTTCCCTTCCCAGTTATATGAGCCAATAAATTCCTTTCGTGTTTAGTTTAAAAGAGTTAGTTAGTTAGTTAGTTTAAAAGAGTTGAATTAGTTTCTCTTCTTTCTTCTTCAAATGTCCCTTGAATCTGATCACTTTTCATCATCTCCACTGCCACCACTCTGGTCCAAACCAATCATCCATTTCCTTCCTGGACGAATGCAATAGCCCCTCAACAGGTCTTAGGCTCCAATTTGGCTCCCCTACAATCCATTCTCTACCCAATAGTCTGAGTGATCTTAGAAAATATCGATTAGATCACATCCCTTCCCTGCCTAAAACTCTCAATTGGCTTCTCATCACATTTAGGGCAAATCCAAATTCCTTATCCTGCCCTATAAGGCCTTGCGTGATCCGGCTTCTGCCTACCCTCCCTCCAACTTTATTCCTTCCACTTACCCTCACCACTTTGTTTCAGCCACATTGACCTTCTCTTTGTTTCTGGAACACTTTAAACTCATTATTTCCTCAAGGCCTTTGCACCTGCTGTTTCCTGTGCCTCTCAGAGGATTTTTGTATGTTAACTCTTCCCATTCGGTTGTTAGCTCTGATGTCAGCTCCTCAGAGAGGGCTTTCTTGACTATCTTGAAATATTAGCTCTCCCACCCTGTTTCTTTCTATATCACTACATTGTTCAAATTTTTCCCAGAAATCATCACTAGCTGAAATTATCTTATTTTTGTTTTTGCTTACTTTTATGTTGCCTGTTTCCCCTAGTGTGTGAGATCCAGGAGAGTAGAGTCTTGTTTACCGTGTATTCACACCAAAGATGCTCAGTGAATATTTATGAAACGAATAAATGACTTACAAAATGATTAGGAGCTGGAGTTCCACACAGGCCCCTTATGTGTCCTGTTGGGTCCCATTTTCTCTGCACCATGCTGTCATTTACACTGATGTTCACACTGATGTCCACACTTTTGTCCATAGTAATCTACACTGTTATCTATACTGCGGTCCACAGTATTGACACTGTCATCTACTCTGTCATCCACACTGTCATCCACACCCCTGTCCACTGCTAATTCATAGAGGAACTAGGACCTGTCATTTTACTTCACTCATCATTTTTTTTCTCTCATTTTGTGAAATGGGAACCCCACTCCTGGTTGAGCTAACTCCAAGGGTTGATAAGGATGCAAGAACTGGTGGGTAGAAAAGCCCAGAGCCCACAGACTATCAGAACTGATTTAGTCTCGCCTGGTGGGGAATCTCTCACTCCTGCTTTCACCCCATCCCTTTCCTCCTGGGCTGCTTCCCCTGCTCTGAGTCACTGGTGCTTGGCTGAACAACACATCTCCAAAGGTCTCATTTTATAGCTCCTTGCAAGGAATTCACATGATGGCATGACCTTCAGTGTGAGAAAGCACTAGCTGTAAAAGGCCAGGCTTTGCTCCCTGTTCCATGGTTAAATATTGATCATAATGAGAGATACAGGAGTGGAGAGAGCACAACACGAATTCCCTGTGATGCCAGAACCCACAGCCTGTGGGTCTGCCCCTGCCCATTCCCCCAGACTCATAAGGGATCTGAATGTTTTCTCTTTACTTGAGGCCAACATATAAGAAGGAAAGAATTGGGTTTGTGGTTCTTTTGGATTGTGAAAGCCAGGTGGAGTTTGATTGTCACCCAGAGGGCACTCATTCAAGAGGTCAGTCACCCCAGAGTGGCAAGGAAAGCTCAAGTCCTGGGCAGAGCTCAGAGCGGAGCTAGCAGATGGGCCCAGCTGCCATTAGGCTCTGCAGGCACTGCCCCTCCAGGCGACAGGTCTGCCTGCCTGAATCACTCAGGAGCAAAGTACTCCCGTGAGGAGGAAGAAGAGGAAGAAGGAGGAATCAGTGCTACTCCCAAGAGAAGATCCAAGTGAGCCCCAGGAGGAACTCCGACAGCAGGGTGAGTCTTCACAACTTCCCTGGGGATAACAGGACCAGGGTCCTTGGCAGGAATTGCAGTCCAACAGTAGATAGTTAAAACAAAATACAAATGTGTTCCCATTGAGTAAGTAGGTAGTAAGGAACTCTGGTGGCACAGTGGTTAAGGCATTTGGCTGCCAAGCCAAAGGTAGGTGGTTCAAACTCATTAGCCACTCCATGGGAGAAAGGTGAGGTAGTCTGCCTGTGTAAAGATTACAGCCTTGGAAACCCAATGGGGCAGTTCTACTTTGTCCTGTAGGGTCGCTATGAATCAAAATTGACTGGTTCAGAATGTCAGTTATGCATCTGAATCCTTGAAAGTCTTAAAAGGTCTTTATCCCTGACTTCCACCTCCACTTTGACACAGGAGTCATACATCTTCATGTATGAGAAGCTTAGCTAGGTATTATCTTCATAGCCATAAATTTTCCTCAGAATCTGTATAGATGTTCCTTCAGTTTTCTCGGAGCACTGTGTGTTGGAGTAAACTTTGTTTTCTGTCAGATCCTTTTGACAGAAACTTATTCAGACAGATCCTTATTTTTGTCTGGCCATTTTCCATGGTCGTTTTTGAGTGCTCCTGGTCTAGCGTCCAAAGGATATTTCTGGCTGAGGTCATTGGCCTCCAGATGGCACTGTGAGCGGGGAGGAGGCTTGCTAGCACTTTGGGAGCTCCCCCTCCTTTTCTCTGTCTCTCTCCTTGCTTTCACAATTAGTCTGTTCAAAACCTTTCTCTTAGTTCTTTATTCGTTATTTCTCCATACCTGCTCCCATATTCCTTCTTCCTCAGACACAGCTGTTCCAACATGTTCAATACATCCTTTTCTTGTCTGTGTTCTTTTACAATATGGTATCTTTGACATGCATATATTTTGAATTTCCGTAAATGGTGTGGTATGTTCCCTAATAGGGATACTGTCTTTGGGATATGTTCTCAGGAGCAGAACTGCTGCATCATGAAGCGTGTGTATATTTAATTTGACTGATTTGCTCTCAAGAACCCCTGGTTGGTGCAACCATTTAAGGAACTCACCTGCCAATCAAAAGGTTGGAGGTTGGAGCTGGAGTCCACCAGAGACACCTCGGAACAAAGCCCTGCCAGCTACTTCTGAAAAATCAGCCATTGCCAATTCCATTGAGTACAGTTGCACTGACACACATGTGGTCATTCTGAATCAGAATCAACTCATCTGGAACTGGTTTAATTTGCTCTCCAAATAACTGACCAGTCTACACTCCCTCTGTTAGTGCATAAGACTCTGAACCCAGAGCCCCACCAACAAGAAGCATTATCCAGCTTTCTAACCCTGCCCATCTCATAGATGTAAAGCAGTATTTAGTTTTTGCTTTGATTTTCATTTTTCTGATTACCGATTTCTTCCTATTTCTTCATATACTTGCTAGCCTTTTGGGTTTCCTAGTTTGTGAATTGTTTGTTTATATCCTTTGCCCAGTTATCCGTGGGAATTCCTGTCTTTTGTTGATTCACAAGAATTCTTTATGTATTCTAGATATTAGTCCCTTCTTGATTTTAAGCGTTGGAAGTATCTTATCCAATTGGAAATGTATTTGTTACTCTATTCATGGTATTCTCCATTGCACAATAGCCTTATTTTTAATAGAATCTAAAAAAAAATTTTCTTGTTATCATTGAATGATTTGGACTTCCATGGTTTTGTTTAAGGAATCTTACCCCACTTCTATTCACTTTATATTTTTCATTTTACATTTGGGTCTTTTATCCATGTGGAGTCTGTTTTAGCATGTTCTGTTAGGTATGTGCCTAGTCTTACTTTTCTCCATACAGTGAGCCAGTTTCCCAACAACATCTACTAAACAATTTCTCCTTTCCCTACTGCCTAGTAGAGCTACCTTTATTGTATTTCAGGTTCCCATATGCCCATTGGACCCTCTGAAGTCTCTTTTCTGATCCTTTGCTCCAGTGATCTGATCTTGTGCCACCACTACATTTTTTTTCATTACTGTTTCTCAACATCTGGTAGGGTCAGTCTCTCCTCTTAGTCTTTACCCCCCACCCCAAGGTTGACTCTAGTGACTTGTAGGCAATTATTTTTCTATGTAAATGTAGAAAAAGTTTATCAAGGTCCTAAATAAAATCCAATTAGCATTTGCAAAAGAATTTGATTGGGATTGCATTGAATTTACAGATTAATTTGGGGATAATTAACATCTTTATTATATAAACTTATCTGAAACATACATGTTTCTCTGTTTATTCAAATCACTTTTGTTTTAAATTTTTCTCCATAAAGGCCTTTTGCATCTTGATTAAGTTAATCTAGATGCTTTATAGAAGCTCTGGTAGCATAATGCCTAAGGCACTTGACTGCTAACCAGAAGGCTGACGGTTCAAACCCACCAGCCACTCCTCAGAAGGAAGGTTGGGCAATCTACTTCTGTAGTGATACCGCCTCGGAAACCCAAGGAGGGGTCGCTATGAGTTGGGTCCGTCTCGACGGCACAAACAACAACAACAACAGATGCTTTATGGCTTCTAAGATCTTATTTTTATTTAATTTTCCAGTTGACTATATTATAGGAAATGCTGTTGATCTTGTGTATAACAACCTTGATAAATGTTTTTTTTGTTCTAATTGTTGTTTTTATAGGTAGATGATCTTGTCACCTGCCAATCATGTGTTTCATCTCTTTCCTATCAATTCTAATACTTCCTTTTCTTTTCTTATAGCATGTGCTAGACTTCCAGGACATATTATTAAATCATGTGGTCAAATACAGCCAGCAAATTGTGGTCTCATCACCTCTCTGAAATGAAATGCATCTAAAGTTTCTCCATTAAACATAAAATTTGTCATATATGTGTGTGTGTGTATGATACATAGATACAGATGTAGATATCTATATCTACATATCTATATCTATCTATCTATATGGAGCTCTGGTGGCGTAGTGCCTAAGGCACTTGACTGCTAACCAAAAGGCTAGCGGTTCAAACCCACCAGCCATTCCTCGGAAGGAAGACTGGGCAATCTACTTCTGTAGTGATACCGCCTCGGAAAACCCAAAGGGGGGTCACTATGAGTGGAATCCGACTCGACGGCAGTGCATTTAATTATATTTATATTGGAAAATGCTATGCTAGGTCACACTTATCAAATCATCTGTGGTGAAGGACCAGTTATTATTTTTATTACTTCTCGTCTGTCTCAGACCAATAGTCTTATAAAATTTAAAAAAAACACCCGAACAAATACAAGATACATGTCCCACTTTTTTTTTAACATTAGCTTCGATAGACATAAAATCACGCTATCAATTTGTGATTATTGTTATTTTGTTGTTGTGGTGCCGTTTAGTCAATTTCCACTCATAGTGATCCTATAGGACAGAGTAGAGCTGCCCTAAAGGTTTCCAAAGCTGTATTATTATTATTTTTTTTAATTGTGATTTGGGTGAAAGTATACAGAGCAAATTCACTTTCCATACAGCAGCACACATACACTTTGTCTCATGACACTGACTACAATTTCCCACATGCAACAGCTTCCCTCCCACTTCCTCCCCATAGTTATCTCTTCCCTGTGTCCTTCCCTCCATGCACTCCTGTCCCCTGAGCTGTCTCCCTGTGCATACACA
>NW_006921602.1:11259231-11261756 GCF_000298275.1 Orycteropus afer afer | reverse complement strand
ATAGATCCCCCTCTGAGTGGTTAACAGTGATAGCCGGGCACCATCTAGTTCTTCTTGTCTCATAGTATAGGCTGAGGATCACATGGTGTACCAGTTGCTTGGAGTAATTGTTTCCATTACTCTTTGGTTTTCTTCATTCTTCTTTGCTCTGGACCAGGAGAGATCCATTGTTGCATCTAGATGGCTGCTTGCAAGCTTTTAAGATCCCAGTCACTAATCATCGAAGTAGGGTGTGGAACAATGTTTTATGTAGTATGTAATGCAAATTGAGCTTGATGCCCCCTGCAACTATGGTCCTGAGCCCACATGTCCAATTACTCCCTCCCTCCAGGTAGCTAGCTGTGGCCAAGAAGTGACTACAACCTTGTCCCTTGTCAGCTCTACTATATACCTGGGAATTGTTACAGAACATACCAATACGCTTGTAGAAACATTGTCTGCCAATCCTATACATGATCTTAGGCACACTCCCCGTTTTATAGACACACCTAATAAACAGCCTGTCCACCCATCTCTCCACCCATATATCCATGTTTGCCTTCACTGACAATGCAGTATCGTATGTGCAAAAGGGTTTATCTTTGTTGTCTGTACCTCCCATGTATCTCTCTATGTCTTCCTCTTCCTCAATGCCACCATGTTGATCACTTACATTTTGTACATTGCCCTTCTTTTCACCCAAATCAATACTTGCCTCTACCTATCTAACAGTATTCCCTACCCTACCCTCCCACCCCTGGTAACCAACAAAGAAAATTTCTCTCCATATATACACCTTTCCTTGACTTTTTACATTAATGGACTAATACAATATCTGTCCTTCTGTGATTGACTTATTTCACTCAGTATAATGTCTTCCAAGTTCATCCATGTTATGCAGTTTCTTGCAGATTCTACATTATTCTTTAGGGTTGCATAGTATTCTGTTGTGTGTATGTACCATAGTTTGGTTATCCATTCTTCAGTTGATGGACACCTAAGTTGTTTCCATCTTTTGGCTATTGTAAATAGTGCTGCAATGAACATGGGTGTGCATATATCTGTTCTTGTCCTGGCTCTCATTTCTTTAGGATATATACCTAGTAATGGAATGGCTGGTTCAAATGGTATTTCTAATTCCAGCTTTTTAAGGGATTGCCATATTGCTTTCCACAGTGGTTGTATCATTTACAGTCCCACCAGCAGTGTATGAGAATCCCAATCTCTCCGTATCCTCGCCAGCATTTATTTTCTGTTTTGTTAAACTGTGCTACTAGTGCTGGGGCAAGATGATATCTCATTGTTGTTTTGATTTGCATCTCTGTAATAGCTAATGATTGTGAGCATTTCTTCATATGTTTATTGGCCGCATGAATATCCTCTTTGGTGAAGTGTCTATTCATGTCTTCTGCCCGTTTTTAAATTGGATTATTTGTCTTTTTGTTGTTAAGGTGTTGGAGTTTTCTATAAATTCTAGAGATAAGTCCTTTGTCAGATATGTCATTGCTGAATATTTTTTCCACATCTGTTAAGTTCTCTTTTGACTCTTTTGGAGAAGTCTTTGGAAGCACATAAAAATTTAATTTTTAGAAGGTGCCATTCATCTAGTTTATCTTCTGCTGTTTGTACATTTTGGGTTATGCTTGATAGTCTATTTATGCCATATATTAGGAGCCCTAAATTTGCCCCTAGTTTTTCCTTGAGAAACTTGATAGTTTTAGGTTTCACATTTAAGTCTTTGATCCATCTGGAGTTAGTTTTTGGGTATTATGTGAGGCACAGATGTTGTGTCATTTTTCTGCACATGGGTATTCAGTTTTACCAGCACCATTTATTAAACAAACATTCTCTTCCCCATTTAATGTATTTTGGCCTTTGTTGAAGATCAGCTGACCATAGGTCGATGGATCTATTTCTGGGTCCTCAATTCTATTCCATTGGTGTATGTGTCTGTCATTGTACCAATAGCAGGCAGTTTTGACTACTGTGGCTGTATAGTAGGTTTTGAGATCTGGCAGTGTGAGACCTCCTACTTTGTTCTTCTTCAGTAGTGCTTTGCTTATCTGAGGTGTCTTTCCTTTCCATATAAAGTTAGTGATTGTTTTTTCCATATCCTTAAAGAATGTTGATGGTATCTGAATTGGGATTGCATTGAATGTATAGATTGCTTTGGGCAGAATGGACATTTTCATAATGTTCAATTTTCCTATCTAAGAGCATGGGATGTTCTTCCTTTTATGTAGATCTTTTATGGGTTCTTGAAATAGTCTTTTATAGTTTTCTTTGTACAGGTTTTTTGTGTTCCTGGTAAGATTTATTCCCAAATATTTTATTTTTTTGGTACCTTTTGTAAATGATATTGATTTCCTTATTTCTTTTTCAGCAATCATCTCTTTGCCAATGTAGAGGAATCCAACTGATTTTTGGATGTTGATCTCGTATCCTGCCACAATGCTAAATCTCTCAATTAGTTCCAGTAGATATTTTTTTTTTACTGAGTTTCTTGGATTTTCTAGGTATAGGATCATATCATCAGCAAATAGGGA
>NW_006921602.1:11236553-11258395 GCF_000298275.1 Orycteropus afer afer | reverse complement strand
AGTTCTTCATAGTATCCTGATATTATCCTTTTTATTTCAGTTGGTTCTGTTGTAATGTTACCCATTTCGTTTCTTATTCGTGTTACTTGTATTTTCTCCCTCTTTTCCTTTGTTAAATTTGCCATTGGCTTGTCAATTTTATTAATCTTTTCCAAAAACCAACTTCTAGTCTTATTGATTTTTTCTATTGTCTTACTATTTTCTGTTTCATTGATTTCTGCTTGAATCTTTATTATTTCCTTTCTTCTGGTGACTGTGGGCTTTTCTTGCTGTTCTTTTTCTAATTGTTGGAGATGTTGGATTAAAGTGTTGATTTTTGCTCTTTCTTCTTTGTTGATCAAAGCTGTAACTTTTACAGAAGCAGTCTTCCACATCTTTTTCCCCTAGAGCGCTGCATGGGTTCCAGCTGCCCATCTTTTGGTTAGCTGCAGAGCACTTAACCACTGTGTCATTTCCTCTATTCCTGACTCTGTGCCTTCCTCTGTTGCTCCAGGTGGATAGAGACCAATTGCACCTTGGATCACTGTTTCTGGCAACTGGTTTTTAATAAGAGTTTCCTTCTAAAAATCTATTACAATTAAAAGTGTGGGTTAATCTGAAGAAAAGTAATAACAAAGAGTGTCAAAAATTCTGTTTTGACTGACGTTTGGTACACACAAACGGTTTAACCTGCTTCATGTCGTATGGATGGAAACGCTGTCAAATTAAGGAAAGGATTGATTCTTGGAGCATGGGTGCAGGTTTGGGTTTTTTGGCTACAAACAAGAAGAAACCAACTCTGATAATCTATCAAAAAGAAAAAGTTAACAAAAGATTGCAGAATTGAAGGCCGCCAGGAACAATCCAGCTTTGGGAGGAGTAGTTTCAGCAGCAACAATAGGTGGCAGGCCCCTGATCTCAGCTCTGGGTCGCTGGAATGCCAATCTCCCACGAAAGAGACTGTGATAGGCCCACCGAGTCACGTGAAAAGGACAAGCTTATGATTGGCTATCACGGGAGCTCCACAGGCTTGTGCAGCAGGAGTGCAAGAGACTGGGGCAGTAGAGTGGGGGATGCCTGGTAAAAAAGTAGCAATGTCTTCTGCGAGGCTCTGCCCTCTTTATATTCAGATCAAATGCTCCTTCCGTGACTAGTTTTAATAAAGATTTGAGTTACGCCTACCCCTATGGTCTCTGCCTCCCAGTCCCTTCAGGCGCCTGAGTTTGGGCTGTTTTCTCTGGCTAGAGGAGGGCTGGAGTTCAGCAGTGTTGTTGTTAGTTGCAGTCTGTTGTTGTTATGTGCCCTGGAGTCAGACCTGACTCATAGCAACCCCTCCTTGGGTTTCCTAGGTGGTATCACTAGGGAAGTAGATTGCTCAACCTTCCTTCCCAGGAGTGGCTGATGGGGTTGAACCACCAGTCTTCTGGTTAGCAGTCAAGTGCCTTAGGCACTATGCCACCAGAGCTCCTCGTTGCTGTCTAGTCAGTTCTGACCCATGTGTGCAGAGTAGAACTGCTCCATAGCTTTTTCAAGGCTGAGACTTTCCAGAGCAGATCACTAGGACTCTCTTCCGAGGGACCTATGTGTGGGTTCGAACCACCAACCTTTCAGCCTATAGTCCTCCACAGAACCATTTGTGCCACCCAAAGATTCCATGACCAGGAAGGGGAAGCCAAAGTCACACTGCTTTGTATTTTCTCCCTCTTTTCCTTTGTTAAATTTGCCAGTGGCTTGTCAATTTTATTAATCTTTTCCAAAAACCAACTTCTAGTCTTACTGATTTTTTTCTATTGTCTTACTATTTTCTGTTTCATTGATTTCTGCATTTGACTACCAACGAGACAGTTGGCGGTTCAGACCCACCAGCCACTCCGTGGAAGGAAGATAGGGCAATCTACTTAAAGATTTACCGCGAAAACTCAGGGGGGTTTCCTATGAGTCAAAATCGACTCCATGGCAGTGGGTTTGGTTTTGGTTTCAGGGCCAGAAGGGCAGCTGGAGAGCCAAGGGACTCTGAGGACTTCGGTTGCCAGGACACACCCCAACCAGGAGCAGCATGGACCATAGTGTGGAGGCTGCCGCAGCCCCAGCTGTGCCTCAGGAGTTGCTGGAAGAAATGCTTTGGGTTTTTCGAGTAGAAGATGGTAAGTGGCAGGAGATTTGGGGTGGGGTGTGGGGGTGGGGGTAAATGCTCAACACCAAGAGCAGAATTTGGCTGGAGCCCCCTGACACGGGCCTTTTCTTCCCTGGTAGGCTGCACATTCCTCCCTGGTGGGTGCTGAGGCTGGGCATTCCAGTACCCAGAGGGATCTGGCACATAGTGGGGGTCCGTAATAGGATGTGGAACCATATTGCACCCTCTTCCTCTCAGGGTGTGGTCATTCATTTACTCATCCATCCAGTCATTCAACAAATGTTGGTTCAGCTCCTACTATGCTTCAGACATTGTTCTTGGCACTGGGGTTACAGTAATGAATAAAACACAAAAATCTTTGCCCTGGTGGAATGTATATTATTATGGAAGAGACAGAAAATAAACAGAATAACTAAAATGCAAAGAGTGTTGGTGATAAGTAATAAGAAGAAAAATTAAGAAGGGGAATGAGAAGTGTATGGCCAGAGTGGAGCCATTTGAAATGTTGGATAATGAGGTGGAGTAAGGTCCAAACAAGGTGACATTTGAATAAAGACTTGCAGGGAGTGAAGGAATTGCCCTGCAGATTGCCTGAGGAAGAATACTGCAGGCAGAAGAGCAAATGCAAAAGCTCAGAGGCTGTATGGTGCCTCATTTCGGTATAAGAAGGACTAATCTTGACCATTCAATCAAATTAGCCACTTTATGTATTGTCTGTCACCAGGTGTTAAAGTCAGTTTAACTTCCTCCCTTCCTTTCCCAAACCACACAAGGCCAGGCCAGCCTCTGGCAAAAGTGAAGGTTGTGCAGTTGGTCTTGGCCAACCTCTTTTCCTGCATATTTTTCCTCCCTGCTACGTGTCTTCCTCCCCTTTAGATCAGGACTTCTCAAGAACAGAGTATGTCATCTTGTCATTACCACCCCTTTTCAGAATAGCGGTTCCCCCAGGACGGGGGGGAAGGGGGGTTTTATCCTCTCCACACAGCAACCAGTCCACAGCAGAGGGCAATTGATGCTGTGAGCTCGGTCTGAACCCAAGCCCCAACTCTTAGTGGGTCTGCAAGGCACCTGGCCCCTCCCTCAAAGCTGTCTTGTGTGCACCTCCCCAGCATCTCCTTGGAATTCTGCCATTCTTACCCTGGCCTCCATTGTGATTGTGATAAGCATCGTCCTTCTGGTAAGGAGTATCCAGGCAAACAGGTGAGGCACTGGTCTGGGGGTGGCCTCTGGAGGGTGGGGGTCCTCTTTTTTCAGAGAGCATCTGTGACTCTGCCGGGGCAGGGGTCACCTCAAGGCTTTGACTGCCCGCCCCCTGATTCAGCACAATGCAGCCTTTAGGGCCCTTTCAGGGAAGCTGTTGAAAAAGCCAGCAGACAGGGCAGGGGCTGGTGTGCCTCAGAGGTTATGACTTCTGGTCACACTGACCTGGTTCAGATCCCAACTCTGCCATTCACTAGGGAGGCAAGTCATTCAATATCTCTGAACCCACCGTTTCTTCTATAAATGGCAGCAATAAAGAGGTCCTCCTAGGATTGTGGTGAATGCTAAGTAAATGGTGGCTATTGCAGAGTTAGGAATGATATTAAAGGAGGAAGCCTTACCCTGCTTCAAGGTCAAATCCAGGGTCAGACAGAGACCTGAGATCAGCTGGGGCTCCTGGGATGTTTTTTTAACACTGTCATGCAACAGTATTCCTTAACCCTAGATGCACCACAAAATCACTTAAGGAAAAATATTAAAAATACAGAATTCTGGACCTCACTTTGGTTCTGACTTAAGGGATCTGAGGCAGGATGATTTTGATGTGCAGCCAGGGCTAATATGAGATCAAGTTACCAGGGATCACATCTGACTGACTTTGTTTCCCCATGCAACCAGGAAGTCTAAGGGTATCATGAACAAAACCAAGTTGGGGGAATAGAATTGGGAGAGTTCTTGGAAGGAAGGCTGGAGATGTAATGAACAAGATCATGCAGGGTCTTGAATGCCAGGTGGGCAGTGGGGAGCCACTGAAGGTACTTGAGCTGGGAAGCGATATGTGCTCACATCATGACTGGTGTGGGTAGGCTGGTTTGGGGAAGTAAGCAAAGAGATTCATTAGGAATTTCTGTTTGAGGGATGAGGTGGTATAAGGGTGGGGATGGGGTGTGAGGTGTGGAATGGCCAGGACCTGCACTAAATAGGATGACCGTCCTCGGGTCAGAGAGTGCGGTTTGTTGGAAAGAACAGAGGATTCAGAGTCAAGAGAGCTAAGTGCACATCCCAGGAATGAGCCACGTTTTCTCACCTGGAAAGGGAAAGGGATGGCAGTAATAGTTAAGGTCACAGACAGTGGTGAGAGCTCAGCGAGACATTGCATGTAGGGGTGTGAGCCCTTTCTCTGCTGAAGAAGCCGAAGGAACATCAAACCGTCTAGGCTTCTCCCCAGTACTCTCAGAACAGCCTACAGGATTTTCCCTTCTAGCTCTCTAAGCCATTTGGGAAACCCCAGTCCTGCCCTAACCACTCAGTATCCCAGCTTAGGAGGCTCTCATTCCAAAGTGTTTCTTTCCTCTCTTCCCAGAAATCAAAAGATGCTGCCCCCGGAGGAACAAATTCCAGAAGTCCTGTATTTGGCCGAGGCCAGAAACAAAGATGACAACAGCACGAACACTCAAAGAGAGACTTTGCTCTCAGAAAAGCCAGACTTGGCCCAAGTGGAAACTGAATTAAAAGAGAGTACTGTCCCATCGGCTCTCCTTCCAGACCCACTAGGATCTGAGAGCTAGTGAGAGTTCAGAGCAGTATCCACCCCTGGCCTGGGCCCCAGTCAGGCTCACTGGCCTGAAACCGCTCAGGTTTTGCAGGATCTCTCAAACAGCCTTATTTTGTTGCTATTGTTAGCTGATAAAATGAATGCACTACGATTAAAAATTGTTATTAAAAAAAAAAAAACCTTTATTGAAAATGCTTTTGGAAGTGGGCAGCTGGAATTGCATAGCTTGTTCACACAGCAGTGGTCCACCACACAAGTGGCTTGGAGCAAAAGTGCAAATCTGTAGTGGGCCTTGGGGGGTCTGGAAGCTTGGCCAGGATTCTCAGCACAAGGTCTTGAGTAGTTCACAGCCTCCCCCTGCTCTCAGCTTCTCTACCCAATGGAGCTAGAGGCTGGGTTAGCGCTACTGTTTTCAAACCAAGCTCCTGGGATGGCTGACAGGGAAAGGAGCAGGATTCTGGATTCAGAATCCCCTTCTCATCCTGTCCACCCAACAAAGCCCTCTCCTTTACCTGCTTATGTGCTGAGCGTCCAAGAAAGACCTCCTTTGGGCCACGGGCCCTGTGGTAAACAATTAAAAAAAAAAAACAGAATTTCCTGACTCTGAGTCCCTTTTCTAAGACCTTTCTAACAGTGGGATCCCAACTCTCATCAGTGTCCAAGAGAATATCCTGATCCCGTGATCCCGTGTCTTAGCCACTATGTTTTGGTATAAAGCTGTGGTGGCAACACCAATAATTTATGCAAAAGTTTGCTTTATTAACCAAAAACACGTTAGGTTCTATCTTACAAAAATGGCCTTTGAATATTCAGACCCATTGCTGAGGGTACTGGGTCCTGCCAGATCAGACTACCAAAAAAACAAACCAAACCCACTGCCACTGAGCCGATTCTGACTCATAGCTACAGAACAGAACTGCCCCATAGGGCTTCCAAGGCTGTAAATCTCTGTGGAGGCAGACTACCACATCTTTCTCCAGCTGAATGGCAGGTAGGTTAAGGTTTTAACTGCACAACCAGGGCTCCTTTAGACCAGACTACAATTTATACATTGTGTTTCTCCCCATGAGCCTGGGGCATGCTAAGAGTACTGGTTGGGTAGCATGTGATATTGCCAGTTGTGGGCACCCTGGAGCCCTGGGTGATTGTCACAGAAGAGAACGACTTTGTTCTGCAGTTTTGATCATTAAATGTGAGGAGGATGATCCCGAGGATCTGTGCACAGAGTCCCTAATGGTGGGAGAACAGGGGGGCCCTGCCTGCTAGTATAACCAACCTTGGGGCCTCCATACACTGGACAACCTATAGTCTTCCCTTCTACTCTTGCTGAGGAGAGGCAAAGTGCATTAATAACCCTTCTTGAGACTTCTTCCTATAAGATTATGTTAACTAGATTTCACCTGGAAAAACTGTGGGGTTTCTTGGCCATAGGCCTTGCCCAGGGCTTCTCTGAGGTGAGAAGACAATGGGAGGGTCAGGCTCTGGCCTCCAAACCTGCAGCCGCCCTTCTCTTCATGTCCACCAGGTGGCACTAGGACCTCAGAGCTGTCTCTCCTGTAGGCTGTTCTTAGATCTACACTTTTGCAGGGCCTCCTGGAGCTGTCCATATCTGGCCCAGCTGTTTCTGGAGCAGAGAAGGGTTGGTGAAACCAGGCTAGACATTGCAGTTTCTAGGCTGTCACAGTGGCTGTTTCCCTGCAGTATTACCATGGAGTCTAGGGCCTGGAGGCAACAGGAGCAACTTCCCTGCCTGTTCCTCCAGCTCACACAGTGACTAAGTGTCAAGAATACTGCTTGGCACTGCAGGAGGGGTCAACTGTCCACCAGAGGGAAAGGCCAATGGTGAGAAGTCAGTTCCTGTCCCATAGCCCTGTCCAGCCGCCAAACCCAAGATTCTGAGGGGGCCCTCAGAAGATCTTGAAGCCCTTCAGTAGGGTCAGGGTGGGTGCCTTGCGTTTGCTCTGGGCGCGGGACGACTTCACAGTGACCAGCTTAGCCTGGGCCACAGTGGGCATCTCCTTCAGGCTGACGGTGGAGAGTGTATTGAAGGTGCAGCTGGCCAGCCCGTGCCGGGCAGTGACCGGGGCCTGATGGGGCAGGGCCCTCTCCTCAGAGATGAAGAGGGGCCGGGCCAGGGGACTCTTCTCCAGCTCCCGCCGGGCTTCCCGCACTGCCTCGTGGAAGACGTGCTGCACGTGCTCAAAGTCCAGGCAGGCAGAAACTTCGAAAAACAGGCACCCGAACCTGCCTGCCAAAGCTGCGCCCTCTGCCTTGGTGACCTGCCTGGCAAGGAGAACAGGGCAGGGCAGGGGAGTTAGGAGAATGCCCTTCCAAGTCAGGCGGACCCAGTTCTATAGCTCCCCCACTTAGCAGTTGGATGACCTTGGGTCATATTCATCTCTTGGAGTCTGAGTTTTCTCATCAATAGAAGGGGATGATGACATCTGCCTCAGAGAATTGTGAGGATTAAGGAAGACAATTCGTGTCTAGTGCTTAGCACAGTACGTAGCACAGAGTCAGTGCTCAATAAATGGTGGGTGATGTCACCAGAGCCAGAATTCAAGAATGTGCCTAGGGAAGGAGGAGGAGCTGGCCCCAAGTCTCCCATGCAAGGCCCTCCTATGGCCAGCCTAAGGCCATTTCCAGCCCCATCTCATTCCTGCCATAGCATGGGTCCTTTGGCTGGGAAGTGGGATACCACAGCCCTGGCTTGTGGGATCAGCTCTAGAAAAAAGTAGTTGTTTAGACTGAAGAGAGTTAGACCACAGAGTCTACAGAGGCATGGTAGGCCAAGGTGACTCAGGAAGCTTTTGGTTGGCAGAGTTCTCATGACTTGTGAAGAGTTTTGTCTGTCTTCCCAGGAGATGGGCAGAGGAGCAGACAAGGAGAACAGGGTGATAATACTTCATGAGTGGAGGGGGGAAAGGAGAGAGGGAGTGGCACCTATTCCCAACTTGGTTCTATAACAGCTCCCATGATGGTGGGATAGAATATTTATAACTGAGAATGTTCTGGAAGCTTTCTACCCAAAAGCCATGGGAATTGAGGTGGGAGGAAAGAGAAGCTTGGCTCTTGGGTAGATGAGAAATACAAAGAAGAGAAAAGGCAGGGGTCTCTGGGTCTTGAGGCCAAAATCCTAATAGCTGAATTCTCCTGACCATGACCCACTGCTGAGCTGCCCCAAATGCCACCCATAAGGACAACAACACAGCCCATGAAATGAGAGGAGATGCTAGAATGGGCACTGGTAGGAAAAGTTTTCTCAGCCAAGGTTAATCTGGCAGGGGGCCAAGAGTAGGCTAGCTGCCCAGGTACTACCCCATGGTAGGAGGTGGGGCAAGTGTCCAAAAAAAGGATCAGGGGCAGAGCATCTAATCTACTCCCTACCCACGTCCTGAGGAACCTCTGAAAGAAAACTTGATATTATTTGCTTTTATGATAAACTTGAATCTGTAACCTTGTCACCGTCTTGATGAACGGATTTTCAGAAACAAGCCCTCTCCCCAAGTAGACATGCATGTATGTGAACAGATGACACATGCACACATCATCATCCTTTTTCTTTTCTTATTTTGTTGCTTCTTGTTGTTGTTATGTGCCGTCGAGTCGGCCCTGACTCATAGCGACCCCTCCTTGGGTTTCCAAGGCAGTATCACTACAGAAGTAGGATTGCCCAACCTTCCTTCCGAGGAGTGGCTGGTGGGTTTGAACCACCAGCCTTCTGGTTAGCAGTCAAGTGCCTTAGGCACTATGCTACCAGAGCTTTTTAATCAGCTGTTTGGGAAACACTGATCTAAACCATATTTTACCCTTTTAGCTGCCAAATAATCATAGGACACACTGACCAATACTCGGATAAAATTTAGATTTACTATGTCCATCAACTTCTGATCTACTAACCCTAGAACTTGATAAAAGAAGGGAATGGGGATAAATTGTCATGATTTATTTGTAGTGAACTGATGCTGCTTCTCTTGAGCCCCGTATTCTTTGTTATTTGTTCTCAAACCATTTTTAAACATGCCCTTTGGCAAAGACTGGGGTTACAATCAATGGTCTGTAGTTTTCTCCCCATGTGGAGTCTTCTCACCCCTCCCCCACGCTCTGTGGTTCCTCAAACACCACCTTCGTGGCTTTAAGATCACACTTAGAACATCTTTCATTCCTTGAGATGTAATTTGTCTGGGTCTGAGGCCTTGGCCACCTGTGAAGGCCTTGTACTGTCACCTCACCTTTATGAGACCACCCTTCTCTTTGCCCGTTACCCATCCGACCTGTTCTAAGCAAAGGGTCCTCCTCTTCTAACATGAGTCAACAGGCCTTTGGGGCATGGGATAACAGTAGTGACCAGTCGTGAGCTGGGAGGGTCTTACATGCTAGGCCCTGCCTGCTGTCAGAGGAAGGCCATTCCTAGCCCCATCTTGTCCCCACCACAAGATGGGCCCCTTGCCACACCTCCCAGGTGGATTGGCCACATTGGAGGAATGCCAAAGTCCAGTAGGATTAGCCTTCAAGTGTAATAATTAGTCTCAAATGCCTCAGGGGCAGTAGGGACTTGAATAGTGTAGAGAGGGTAGACAGAAGCAAATCACTGGCAGTGGTGGGGCCTGTGGCCATAAGGAGTGAGCATCCCCCACCTCAAAAACATGCCAGTTCCACATCTTTTAAAACATGGTGCCAGTAGCCAGCTACCCAGAAGAACTGAGCAGTTGAACCTGTGGGCTCGGGACCATAGTCACAGGGGACATCAAGCTCAATTGGCACAACATACTACACAAAACATTATTCCACCTCCTACTTTGGTGAGTAGTGACTGGGATCTTAAAAGCTTGCAAGCAGCCATCTAGATGCAATGATGGGTCTCTCCTCGTCCAAAGCAAAGACGAATGAAGAAAACCAAAGATTCACGGAAAGAATTAGTCCTCATGACTGGTACACCATGAGATCCTCAGCCTATATGACTATGAGACCAGAAGAACTGGATGGTGTCCGGCTACCACTGTCAACCACTTGGAGGGAGATGTATATAGGAGATCCTAGATAGAGAGGGAGAACAAAGTGGAACAAAACTCAGAATCATTTGGAAAAAAAAGAGGGACCAGGTTTGCTAGTCTGATAGAGCCTGATGGAATCCTGAGAGTAGGGCCCCTAGCTGCCCTTCAGGTCTGGATTGAACCCACACCTGTGGCTTCCAGCCAAACAAAAGACAGGCATATGAGTTGAACATTTATCTGAGGTAGATACACTCCTTGGAGAGAACAATCATGGGAGAAAGAAGGGCTGTGTATGCATAGGGAGACAGCTCAGGAGGCAGGAGTGTGTGGAGGGATAGACACAGGGAAGAGGTAACTTATCAGGAGGAAGTGGGAGTGGAGCTGTTGCACTGTGGTAAATTGTAGTCAATGTCATGAGACAAAGTGTATGTGAACTGCTGTATGGGAAGTGAATTTGCTCTGTAAATTCTCACCCAAATCACACACACACACACACAAAACCTATGGTGCCAGCCAAGAAAATATGGCTAGACTGATCTGATAGAGCCTGGTGAGACCCCTGAGACTATGGCCCCAGTTACCCTTTCAGGTCTGGAACTGAACTCACTCCTGTGGTTTCCAGCCAAACAATAGACAGACATATGGGGTAAACATTTACATCAGGTGGATACACTCCTTAGAGCGATCAATCGTGGGAGAACAGATAGGCAGTGTTTGCACAGGGAGACAGCTTAGTCATTGGGGGGAAGGGGACAGGAGTGCATGGGAGGGAAGGACACAAGGAAGAGGTAATTATGGAGAGGAAGCAGAAAGAGAGCTGTTACACTGTGAGGAATTACACTCAATGTCATGAGATAAAATGTGTATGCACTGCTGTATGGAAAGTGAATTTGCTCTGCAAACTTTCACCCAGATCACAATAAAAATTAAAAAAAAAAAAAAGTGGCTACAGCATTCCATAGTAATCCATCTGTGACCTCTGATTTAAACCCAACTCTCTCTAAGGGAAACTTCCTTCAGCACAGCCAATTGTGGTAGATCCTGGGACCATACTTGGCTGAGGTGAGATCTGGATGGACCAGAGTAGACACTTGACCCAAGGGAGCCAATCAGAGTCTTTCTCCCTAGAGCTGGGATTGGGCACTGATGACTGAGTCATCTGCGAGGAGTGGGAATGTAAGGTCACATAGTCTGGCAAGAAAGGATGAGGCCAAGAGAGGCCATAGGGTCCCCTGGGGATGGATGGCGTGGCCTCTCTTCTGACTTCTGGGTTCCTGTGTGACCCAAATGTCCTTCCCTTCCTGTCCTTGGCTGCCTGGAAGACCAAACCATGGTACTCTTACAACCCCCCTTTTACCTGAATTAGAGTAGATTACTGTTCTTAGCAGAGTCCCTGAGTGGTTCAGTTATGTGCTCAACTCCTAGCACTTTGAACCCACCCAGAGGGTGCCTCTGAAGACAGGCCTGGCAAGCTGCTTCCCTACAGAGCAGTCCTGCTTGGCACACATGGGATCATCATGAGCTGGAATTGACTCGACAACAATTAACAACAATAACTGTTCTTAGCAGCTAAATAATCCCTGAAGATGACACCTCCTTTTACAAATGAGGAAAGTGAGCTCCAGGGATGTGGGACCAAGTGCCCAGGCTCACCTATACTGGGCCATGTCCAGCTTGTTGCCCAACAGCACAATGGGGTAGCCACGCTGGGTCTCCTTTGCATGCAGCGCAAGCAGCTCCAGGTAGCTGTTGCTGCCCTCGAAGCTCTGGCGGCTATCGACACTGTACACCACCAAGAAGGCGTGGGCCCAGTTCAGGTAGCGCTCGCAGTTCCGGGGGGTGTCCTGGGGTGAAGGAGGGAAGCTCTAGTCAGGGGCAGAAGAGGTCGAGGTAAAGGCCTCACCTGAGCTGCCCTATCCCACCTCCCCCTTCCGGGGTCTTTGTATATTGTTCCCCAGCAGAGCCCTTCTCAAAGGGGCATTTGAGTATGGACTTGGCTTGGCCTGAAAGGAGACATTGTCTCGTGAACCTCCCTCCCACCACCCAGCCAGGGACTTGGAGACCTTGGCCTGTTAGACACAGAGCCAAAGACTCTGGCATGGCCCCTATGGAGACCTGGCTATCCCTACACACCACTGGTTTGGGGTCAAGTTCATGCTGCCCCTCTGGCTTCTGAGAACAACTAGCATAAAGCCTAGGCTGGGAGTGGTGAAAACACAGAGGAGACGTACGTGTGTGTGTATATGTGTGTGTATGTGTGTGGCAGGGGGATTTTGGCTGAGGTGTGTTCAATACAAGTGTCTGTGTCCATATAAGTGTGCACCTGTCCCCATGGTGTACAAGCACAAAGCACAGGGCATCAGAGCGGGATGCCAGCAATCATCAGGTCTCCCAGCCCCCATGCCACCCCTTCTCATTTGACAAATGAAACGATTCAGGCCAGAGAGGTCAGGGTCACATAGCAAATTGGAGCTTAAAGAGGACATGAATTCCATCTAAGGCCCCCATGCTGGGGCCAAGGCCTGTATGATGGCTGCATTGATTCTCAGCACTCCATGGATAATGTGGTAAGGTTACCGGGTCTGCAGTGTCCATGACCCTCAGGAGGACAGGCTGGTGGTCCACAGTCTCCTCGGAGCTATAGGTATCCTCTGCAACACAGATGTTCATTCAGGTCAGAGGCAGGGCAGGCTATCTTGATGGTGGACTGGGTCTGAGTCCCAGCTTCCCTCTGTGCCAGACCCTGTGGGGCCTTAGGGTGGGAGTCCTTGGAACCTACTCTGGGGCTGGCTGAGCTGGACCAAAAGAAGGGCCTTGTCTTTCATCCACATGGCGGATGTGGTGGGCAGAACTCCCACCAATGTATGCTGCTCCATCTGTCAATGCTCACAGGATTAGAAGTCACTCACAGAACACATTATAGGGCATTGGACTGTGTTCTGGGCTGATGCCACAAAGACAGCAAGATGAAGCATGTGGTGTGTGGACCCAGTAAGTGGTGGAGGCCTCAGTAGCTACACTGCCAGCTTCACATCCTTTCCTCCAACCACAGTGTTTTGCTCACAGGAAGCTCCCAAAGACAACCTTCCTGCCCCAGTGGAGAAGAGACAAGGAAAAAAACAAGTAAACCAGATGGAGGAAGGAGGTCAGATCCCACTTAAAAGTTCCAAGGAGAACATACAAATACTCATTGTCAACATAACAGCAAAAGAGCATGGTTTAGTGCAAAGTTTTCGCTTTGGAGATACAGGATAAAACCCAACCTCAGCCATTTTCTAGCTGTGTGTCTTGGCCAAGTCACTTCATCTTTCTGAGGATCTGTTTCTTCCTTCTAAAATGGGAATAATATGATAACGCTGGCTCACATTTTCAAATCGTTACTCTGTGCCAGACACTGTGGTAAATGCCTGTTAGTGCATTAGCTCCTTCTGTGTGAGGACTGGGTGAAACCCTGGTTAGAGGCTCCAGTAAGTACCTGGAGAACAGTGGGAGGGGCTTAGTGCTGGACAGCTCACAGGGCAGGGTCACGTGCCCAATTAAAATTTTTTTAACTTTTTAGTTTGGAATAATTTTAGAATCCATAGAAACTGCAAAATAGGACACAGAGTTCTATGTACCCTTCACCCAGCTTCCCCTAATGATAACATCTTATATAACCATAGTACAGTGGTCAAAACCAGGAAACTGACATGTTGTTGTTGTTGTTATGTGCCGTCGAGTCACACTCGACTCATAGCGACCCCTCCTTGGGTTTCCGAGGCAGCAGTATCACTATGGAAGTAGAATTGCCCAACCTTCCTTCCGAGGCGTGGCTGGTGGGTTTGAACCGCCAGCCGTCTGGTTAGCAGGCAAGTGTCTTAGCCACTATGCTACCAGAGGAAACTGACATAGGTATCATAATATTAACTGAACTACTGACCTTGTTTGGATTCTTAGTTTTTATATGCATATTCTCTCTCTGGTGTTTTTTTTTTTTTTTTTGGTGTGTGTAAGTTGTTGTGGCCTCGAACATGAGACAGCAGAAGAGGCCAGACATGCACAGAGGCCCTTGCTGTCATCTTGGCAATCATTCTCCCTACTCCCTACCCTGCCCTTGTGCCCTTGACTTTCACTTTTCCCTGGCTGCTCCCTGCCCCAAGTGATCCTGAAGAAGATCCTCTGGACAGAACTGAGGCCCCCTCTGCTTTCCTGGCAGTATTCCACTGTGAGAAAAGCACCCCCCAATCCTGGCTGACTCTGTAGTCAAACACTTCTCTGTGAGGGCCACTGGCAGCCCAGCTGGGCCTGGACACCTTCCAGGTCCTCTAGCACCCAGCATGAATCACAGACAGCTCCTCATCCCCAGCCTACTTTGGGGACTTGGATAAATAGCTGCTCTTATTCAAAGACAACAAATTGAGTAGAAAAAATGCCCCAAATGTTTAACTATATTTGGTTCATGGAGAGTTGCCCCTAGATGCCTACATTGCATTCAGATTTTCTTTATTTTCCTGCCAAAGGCACACCTTTTAGGCACTGTCTTGGTCCCCTCAAAACAAGAGCACCTTTCTCCCCAAACTAGGGAAGAGTGCTAGCCCAACCCTGGTCTCCTGTAGCCTCTTACAGCACAAGAGCCTTTTGAGGTTGCTGTTAGCCTCATTGTGAAGAGATGACAAGGAGAGGCTCAGAGAGGGAAGGAACTAGCTCAAGGTCACACAGTACCCTATCAGCAGAAGGAACTTGAATTTGGATCTTATAGGCTTGGCTGTCTCCCCATTGGCTGATCAACCAATCCTCCAGCTTTTTCTAGGCAGAGTCCAGAGCTGAAGAACAGCCTCAAGAGAGACCAAAGCTTCCAGTCCAGCTGGGGAGGTGAGATGCATACAGGTGAGCTGGAAGTGGCCTCAGCAGTCATCTTGTCCAACCTTCCACATTACAGGTGAGATGACTGTCCTCAGAGGCCAGAGAAGGGGAGGCACTTTTCCAAGTCACGTAGCAGGGTGGTAGCAGAGCCAGAGTTTAATGTCCAGTCTTCCCATTGTCAAGCGTCTGCCCTTTGGAGACTCTGGTGTCCTTAAAGCTATGGGCTTCATAGCTTCTAGCTCTAAATAATATTCTGTGGACTCTAACAGTGAGAGAGGGGGGCTCTTGGGACCTGCTCTGGGGCCGGCTGAGCTGAGACCAATGGAAGGGTCTTATCTCTCACCCACATGGAGGATGTGAGCAGAATCTCTCACCAAGAAATGTTCACAGTATCAGAGGCCAAGCCAGGTGGGCTACCCCAGTCCCTCCATGAGAGCAGAATGTTCTCCTGGAGAGCCCCATCTCCTTTAGTGGAGGGACGTGGTCACCACAAGCAAAGCCCATTCACAGGCACTGGATCTCTCAGCTCCGACCATCTCTTAACAGTCGTGATCCATAACAAGGCAACCCTCCTGCAGACAGTACACAGTCAGTCTCATCTTCCACATGGGGAAAGTCAGGCTTAGAGAGCCCGGTGCCACACAGGCCTCTGACTCCATGTCCTCTATGGCATAAGGCTGCCCCTAGTAGAGGGCAACTGGAGTGAGCAGTAGCTCCTCCTCCTTTACACCTGAGGTTCTATGTGATCTTAGGGAAACAGCACTCTCTGCTTCAGTTTCTCCACCTCTATGATGGGAGTCATGATAGGAATTCTTCTTTAAAGGGTAACCCTAAAACCAAAATTTAGTCTTGTGGTTTAGAGCATCTATGTTGTGCTTAGTACTGTACCACATGCTGGAATGGGAATGAATAAGACAGGTCTCTAACCTCAAGGAGCTCCCCATATGAACTCAAGCTCTTGGAAGAACTTTGAAAAGGATAAAGAGCTATCTTAGCAACATCTGCCTGATGGCTAACTCTTCCCCTGACCATTCAGATTTTTCTCCACAGAAGGAAAGGGTCTGGTCACAGTCATCTGTTGTTGCTAGAACCATCTATGGGGAAGTAGTCAGAATGTTCAGGCCCTTCCCACTAGGACAGAAGCCCTGAGGAGAGGCACTGGCCTCCCAGAATGTCTTGGGGAGGCTGTCTGGTCATCCAGCCTATAGGCTCTCAGAATGGGGGACCAAAGGCCAAGGTGCTTAACCACTGAGAACTGTTGCCCACCTCCCTGACAGTGTGACCACCCATTCCACTGCCAGGTTAGAATGCCAAAATTACCCAGCCAGGAAGCTCAAAACAACACTGTAACAGGCTCTTCTCTCTGGTGGGACCCTGTGTGAAGGGTGTGGATTAGGAGTGCAGGAAGAGAGACTTGAGGGGGGTTGCCAGATGAAATATAAGATGCCCAGTTAAATTTCAATTTCAGAATTGAAAATAAAAAATCTCACTGCTGTTGAGTCAGATCCGACTCATAGCGACTCCTTGGGTTTCTGAGGCAGTATCACTACAGAAATAGATTGTCCAACCTTCCTTTCAAGGAGTGGCTGGTGGGTTTGAACTGCTAGCCTTCTGGTTAGCAGTCAAGTGCCTTAGGCACTATGCCTCCAGCCCTCCCTTGAATTTCAGATAGGCAACAAATAATTTTAAGTATAACTATGTCCCAAGCATATTGGAACTAGGCACATAACAACAACAACATTGTTTGGTTTAAAGATAACTTCAAGGGCACTCTCTTTGGGAATGCTCCCTTTCCTTTCCCAAACACTTCTTCCCAGTCCCTCCACCTCACTCCTTCAATTCTGTCACCCCATCTCTTGAGTCCATGCTCTGGCTTCTCCCAGCATCTCCCCTCAGCCAGTACACAATCCATCCTGTGTTCCACTCCCTCAGGGTGCTGACCTCTGCTAATCAAATGAGCTCCCCTCAGACCCACTGGTGACCTTGGCCAAGAGGCCCCAGCTCCCTGGACCCATTTACTCCACTATAGCACAGAGGTGATTAAACCAGAGCTGCTAGGGACAACCCCTAGGGGTGTTAGCCTATTGCCTGCCCTGTACCCTTGACTTAACCAGGGAACCTCTTTGCTTTCTCTGGGATTCTGTTTAGGATCTCCTTGGAAGAAAGGATTCTGCTACTTCAGGAAAAAATTCTAAAAACCATAGGATTAAATAACCCTGACATTCCTTATAACTCTGACACTGGGATTCGATATACCTGCCTGAACTGATGGGCTCAGAGGCACCAATGGATTAAGGAGCCCTTTCCTCAGGGTGTTGTTGCTACACCTCATCAGAGCCTGCTGCAAGAGCCTCAGAAGGCTTAGAAGGCTCTTGAAGGTCCCATAAATGCTTTATTAAATTTTTTGAACAGGGAAAATAATCCAAAACTTTTCAAAAATCCAAGATTTTCAAAAAGCCTAAGATCATACTACTAAGTGAGAGAAGCTAGTCCAAAAAAAGCTACATAGTATGTAACTCAACTATGTGACATTCTGGAAAAAACAAAACTACAGATAGGGAAAAGATCAGTGGTTGCCAGGGAGTCAGGGGGAAGAGGGAGGGGTCCATAGTTAGAGCACGGCATTTTTAGGGCAGTGAAATTATTCTGTATGATGTGTGATAGTGGGCATATGACAGTACACATTTGTCAAAATCCATAGGATGGTACACCACGTAGAGTGAACCCTAATATAAACTAGGGGCTGTAGTTAACAACAATAAATTAATATTGGGAAAAAAAAACCAAGTAAGTATTAGTTCATCAATTTTAACAAATGTATCACAGGAACATGAGATGTTAACAGGAGAAGTAAAGTGCAGATGGTGGGGGCATATGGAAGCTCTCTGTACAATTTTTTTGTAAACCTAAAACTGTTCTAAAAGAAAAAGACTATTTAACCAAAAAAAAAAAAAAAAGGAAAAGAAAAATCACCGAGACATCCCATCATTCTAGTGCACAGTTTATAATTAGCAAGTATTTAAAAATAGGAACTCTACATTTTTACTAATAAAAGTATGCATTTATTTGTTTTAGATCCTGAGGTTCTACATAAGAGGTTATTCGTGGTAAAATTCTTGCTGGCAAAAACCATTTTTAAAAACCTGAATAATTTGATTACTCTGAAAGAATATCAGCTATGGGAAGCCATTGGACGAGGAAGGAGAAGAAAGGGGAAGAGGCTATGCATTGACTACTGTGGATTAAGTGATGTGCTGGATCTTTTACTCATAGTGATTCACTAAGATAGGTACTTTTATGCCCATTTGATAGATGAGGAAATAAATAGCAGCTCAGAGGGACCAGGTAACTGGCTCAGCATGGCATACCTAATAAATGGCAGAGCCAGGATTCAAACACCAAGGCATCTCTTCCCAATATACCATGATATAGTAATAAACTTAAACCAGTTTTCTCATGCGGTTCAAAAACAGGTTCAGGATCAAACATTCTATAGGAGAATCCTGATCAAAAGAGATGGAGAATGTAGAACAGAATTTCAAATTCTCATGGAATCCAGACTTTCTGGAGCCTAACAAGTCTAGATGACACCCCCCCCCCAACTATTGTCCTGAGGAAATTTTAAACCTTAAACTGAAACTATCCCTTGAAGTCATCTTTAAACCAAACAATGTTGTTGTTGTTATGTGCCGTCAAGTCGGACCCGACTCATAGCGACCCCTCCTTGGGTTTCCGAGGCAGTATCACTACGGAAGTAGATTGCCCAACCTTCCTTCTGAGGAGTGGCTGGTGGGTTTGAACTGCCAGCCTTCTAGTTAGCAATCAAATGCCTTAGGCACTATGCTACCAGAGCTTAATTAGTAAACAATGTTTGCCTAGAGTACCTTGCTTTCTAAAAGATTTACATATATGTGATCAAATTGACAATAGTAACTTGAAAGGGCAGATAATAAGCTTAGGGTGCAGTGAGTTCAAGTTAATGGCATTGAAATAATTTGGAAAAGAAAATTGAGAAAGGTGATACAACTTGAAGAAAGCATCAATGTCACTAAATTGTTGAATTGGTATATGTTTTGCTGTATATATTTTTACCAGGAAAAAAAAGAAAAAACATAAAAACATAATCAAAACCTGGTTCAGAAGGTAGCACCACTAGAGAAATTTCTCAAAATGTCCAGCTTTTCTGGAAACACGCAGACTTAAAAAAAAAAAGTGACTACTTTGAAGAACAATAGCTAATTACATGTGGGTGTTCTGTTATATTAGGTTTTCTTTTTTTTTTAACAGTCTCATCAGTCCTTCAATTTTAGGGCTAATCGACCTCTCTCAGTACCCCTAATTGGACCAACCCCTAAGGTGTCTGGGGAGGACTGTGGAAGGATACATTCCTGGTACTTAAAACATTTTCCCCACAGGATGAGTCATCCTGGCAACTTCTCCCTTCTGTCCTCCTTCCCAATGGACAATCTTGGACAAACCTGGGCCCACTAACAGAGTAGATAGCAGGAGAGTACTCGGAGAGGGTAGAGAGGAATGGGGAGGAGTGGGTCCTTACCCAAGTTTGGGTCATATTCGCTGATAAACCTCTTGGTCAGAAACTTCACAGTCAGGGCTGGAAGAAGCAGAAAGAGGTTGGCTCAGTCTTCCCTGCCATGTCTAGCTGTCATTTCCCACTCCCCACCCCTTCCTTGTTTGAGTGAGGCCTCATCTAACCTCTGTAACTCCTGGGAGTTGGTTTAAGAGGCCACAAAGAAACCAGAAATATGGGGAGCCCTGTGCCTCCAGTTGCCCTGGGAACTCTTCTGTGTACGTGTGAAAACAAAAGCTAAGAGAGGAAAGCCTAATGAATGTTTGTGAAGTCCCAAGCTAAGGGGTCAGTCAGCACCCACACAGTCAGTTATCTAATTCATACTGGTAAAAACTTCAGCTGAAGGAGGACATCCCCTACCCTGGACAAACAATGAAGATTCTGAAGCCTAGGGGATTTGTTCCAGCTTTGGCTACAAGCCCAAGGGAGTGTAAGAGCAGAGTTGATGGGTAGGTGATTCCCTGGGAGAGGTATGAGCCCCTCAAGTGCCTAGAATTTCCAGGCAAGGTCCAGGCGAGATCTGTGCCCCAAGCAAACACACTCTCATCCTCAGGTCTCCATGTCTCAGGTCCTGGCTCACTCCAGGGCCTCCGCAGTTCTCATGAGTGTCTTGGAAGAATGTAAAGCTCTAAGAATAAAGTTCTCCCCAAGTGAGATGCATTAACAGCATTCTGATTTTATTCTGAATTTAGCTGTATAAAGCCAACCATTATGCTGGCCTTTAAAGAGTAATGTGATATTTTAAAGAAAATCTTTAAAATTCTTTCCCAGGATTCCTAACTATGTCAGTTTGCAAAACTAATACCCAGGGAATACATATTTTAAATTTAAAATTCCTTCATTCATGTAGTCACTGGTTAAACCATCCCAGTGACTCAGCTATGGACAACAATTCGATATTTAAAGGGAAGAGGTCAAAATCTTTTCTGGAGGAAAATGAGATTCAGAGTCGAGTCCCTTCTCTGAGCTAAAGGAGCTCTCGTGGTGCAGGGCTAAGGCATCTGACTGCTAACCAGAAGGCTAGCAGTTCAAACCCACCAGATACTCCACAGAAGGAAGACTGGGCAATCTACTTCGGTAAAGATTTACTGCCTCAGAAACCCAGTGGAGGTCGCTATGAGTTGGAATCTACTCCGTGGAAGTGAGTTTGGTTTTTTTGGTCTCTGAGCTAGGGGTCTGGCTTCAAACGTGGGAGAGTAGGTAGTTCTCCAGAGCGTCCTAGGGAACACTCTGGGGAAGGAAACCCACAGCTAAGCCCACAGCCCATGTTGGCCTCGAATTAATGGCTGTAAATGGAAAAACAGCCAGTGAAGAAGCCACCCCTCTCCCCTCTCACTTTCAGATGTCTGGAACTAGGAGCTGGGGGAGGGGACTCCCTCCAGAATCTGTGTCTACAGTGACCCCACCAGCACCCCCACCCAGGCTTCATTTGGGTGAAAACTGTCAGAAGTGGTGAAGACATAGTTCAGTGTTAACAGAAATTACCGGAGCCTGAGATCTTGGTTCATTAAGGACAAGTCTCAGGCACCTAGGACCTGTTTGTGTTTCCAGAAAGTCAAGAGAGGGTTCTTGCTTAAAAGAAATGCATCAGGATTTGCACAGTTTGTCCCAAAAGCCCAGGCTATTGGGATGGTGAGTGTGAGAGTGGCCCCTCCCTTGGAAATACAAATATTCAATGTCTTCTACCTTCACCCTTCAGTGGTCAGGGTGGTCTTCCTTCACCCCCACCTAAACCAGGGAGCAGCAAGTCTGGCACTAAGTGGAAACTGGGGCCCTAGGCTAGGGATCAGCCACCTAACAAATCCCTTTTGCTGGCCCCAGGGAGAGCAGGTGAGGTAGGAAGTAGCTAGGGAGAGGCCAATAGAGGACTGGAGAGACAGAGAGACAGAGGGGAGAGATAGGCAGAGAATACAGACAAGGAGGCAGAGACATGGAGGAACACACTGGGAAGAAACAGGCTAGGAACAGAGTATAGACGAAGAGGTGGAAGAGCAGAGAACAAAACAGAGAGAACAGAGAACCCAGCAACTGAGAAACAGGGGGCAAAAAAGAAAATGACGGTGTCTCTCCCAATTCACCTGGATGTAGAAGGCCCCAAAGTCAGTAGAAGAACCTGCCCCCAAGTCTACAGCAACCTGTCCCCTCCATCCGCTTCCCGCTTTTCGGGTCCTCGCCTAGTCCTTTCCCTTTCTCTGTCCCCAGCCCCACTCACCGGACTTGCCAGCCCCGCGGCGCCCCAAGATGGCCAGGTTGACTTCTGGGGGTGCGCTCTGTGGCCCGCCGCCCGCGCGGGGTTTCCCGAACACCGAGGACATGGTGACGCTGAGGACAGAGACACGAGGTCCTGGGCCGTAGGGTCCCCCAGCGGCGCGCCTGCCCGTCGGGGCCCTCGGGAGCGGGCTCCCCTGGCACTTGTGGCTGGGTCCCGTTGGTCTCGGCGCCCGGGCCCCGAGCCGAGCGAGCGGGCTGCGTTAGTTCCAGGGCCTGCCGGGCAGGAGGAGGGGCCGCGGGGCCCGGCGGGCAGGACCGCCCCAGCGCCGCCACTCTCCT
>NW_006921602.1:11235579-11236308 GCF_000298275.1 Orycteropus afer afer | reverse complement strand
ACTCAGTCTCTTCCCGGCAACAAAATCCATCCTTCCTTTTGTCCTACTGAGCCAGCCCTGCCTCCTCCTCCAGGAAGCCTCCCAGGTTCAACTCCGCTTCTTTCCCTTTCTCTAGGATCACAGCCTGCTCAGCTTTGGCCCTACACTTCCTCCACCACATCACCCTGCCCTTCAGCGCAGGGACTCTTAGAGGCATCACTGCAGAATTCAGGCCACATCTTTCACCTCATCCAGACTCTTTCCTAAACTATCATGGCCAATTTGGGTCTAGCTTCAGAAACCTAACCCATCCTGGGTTACTATTTTCTCTCTCTGATGAGAGCTAATGAGTTGCATGTGTTTGCAGTCTATTGCGTAAATGGGTATTTTATCTATCTATTTATTTATTTTATTGAAATGGAATTCAAGTAACAAAATTAACTATGTTAAAGTGAACAATTCAGTGGCATTCAGTATTCACAATATCGTGCAACCACCACTTCTATCTAGTTCTTAAACATTTTCATCGTTTTAAAGTAAAACTCATGCCCATTAAGCAATTACTTCCCATTTTCTTTCAACTCCTGAAAGAAGCTCTGGTGGTACAGTGGTTAAGACATTCTGCTAGTAACCAGAAGTTCAGCAGTTCCATCCCCCACTGCCACGACAGCCCCGGTGGGGTCCGCGTGACATAGTCACCGGTCTGAAGCGGCTGTTTCAAGGAAACTCTAAGCTTCCCGGGATGAAGTG
>NW_006921602.1:11188759-11233869 GCF_000298275.1 Orycteropus afer afer | reverse complement strand
CATATACTATAAAAATATGGCTTTGAAGCATAATAAACGCTCTCAGCTGCAAGCATCCTCTGAGTTGTTTGTCTTCTGTTAGCCAGTTCGCCGACTCCCTATTCACCTATAATCTTCTTCGAGTAATAAGGCCGAACCCAGTGACTGTGCTGGTCCGCGGCACCCCACCTCCATCCCCTGCCTCCCCCCACCAGCTGCTTGACAGGAGAAAGATGAGGCAGTCTGCCCTCTATAAGTCCGTAAAGATTTACAGCCTTGGAAACCCTATGGGGCAGTTCTATGCTGCCCTATAATGTTGCTATGAATCAAATCAACTCCACAGCAGTGGCTTTGGTTTGGGTTTTGGTTCAGCCCTTGGCAACCACAATCTGTTTTCTGTTTCTATGAGTTTATATTTTTCTGGATATTTCATATAAATGGAATCATACAATATGTTACCTTTTGTGTCTGACTTCTTTTGTTTATGTGTTGGAGGTACACTTTATATTATTTATTCTAAAACCTGCCACCCCCTTTTACCTATAGGAATTCTGGGACTGGTTGGTGAGCCCAACAGGAACCACCCGCTCATTCCCCATTATAAATCCTGGCCATGCTGGAGATAGGGCAAAGAGTCCACACCAGGAACCTAGACACCTAGGATCCAGTGCCAACTCCTTCACTGGGTGACCTTGAGCAAGTAACTCACTTCTTTGGGCTTCTGTATCTCCATCTAAAAATAGCAAAGGAAGGGGGAACTAAATCCACAATTCCATGATGTGGCTCAGGCCTCATAGAGAGTGGCAGAATCAGTGCTGATACTTTCTAGAGCCCTGTGGGACCTTTCTTCTGCAATACACTCCAGGCTAGAGTGGGGAATTACAATTATCTTATCTTCCCACCCACCTACAAGAGAAACCATGGAAACTCAGGTCAGCAAGCAGAGGCTAGGCTGGGGCCCATGGTCTAGAACCCAATGGGAATAACTTCTCAACCAAGAAGGAAAATTATTTTTCTTGACAGAACATGAATACTGACTCAGCCTAATTGTGTTTCTGGGAGATCATGGTAAACCAGCTGTGTTATTAAGACTTTAAGGTGTTGGGAAGAATTTGTTTAGATTCCACCCTCTGCCCAGAATCCTTCACAGAGCAAATGGCCAACGGTTTTCCTTTGAGTTGTAGGAGGAGAAAAAGTGGGAGCTGAATTCCAGCCACATCCCTGGGCTGGCCCCAGGCCTGTGAGGACCGACTGGTTCCAGATGGGATGGTGGGGAGAAAACCGGTCTCACTGGAGGACTGGAGGGAGAGCAAGCTGTGCCCCTCCAACTGGGGGTTAACTTGGGCTAGTGGCTTAACCTCTATGTGTTCTCAGTTTTTTAATCTATAAAACTCAGGCAATCAGTGGGTGATAGCTGCAAGGAGACAGAGTCTAGCTCAGTGAGGGTAAAACCCTTATCTGAGCTGTCCATAGTCAGAAGGGATTGTCTTTGGAAAAAATATACCCCTTGACATTAAAGGAATCCAAGGGCTGACTACTTCATGATGCAGAAGAGACTCCATCATGACTTTAGGATAGGATGAGATGGCCCTTAATTCCCTTCTAATTCAGAGATTACTCAAGTATCACTGCTAAACTCCCAAAGTCTGCCCCTTCTCTAAGGTTTAGGAGGAAAAAGGTGCCCATCTCTGCTACAGCCAGTCCCATTCTCTCAGTCTCTTCATCTGTGGACTGCTTGTCTAGCACTTAAAAGTGCTTTCACTGTGGACTGGAAAGGTCTTTAGAATCAGTCACTTACTGTCAGACCCCGAGATAAACGACTTTGCCCTTCTGGGCCTCACTTCCTCATCTTTAAATTGGAGGCATATTATGGATTTGATAAAATGGAAATAGCTCATCCAGGGCTTGGGTCATGGCCCAAAAAAGCAAATGATACTTCTCTCCACTCCCCCTGGACATGGGGTCATCTACCTACCAAGAAGTCACAACTGTTTAATGACCATAAATTCAGACATTTCAGGTTAAGGGAGAGGTTATTCTGCTAGCCCAACCTTCTCTACCCTCATCAAATCTCTCATAGGGAGCTCTCAGGCACTCAAAATGCAAAGGATATGGCACCTAGTCCAGAATAAGTGTAAGCACAGGAGCTCAACAGATGTCTCCGGACTGAACAAGTGGGGCATGTCCCGGTCTAGATATGTGGGAACTGTGTAGCTCTCCTAATTCCAGATCCTATCCATGCCACTCAACCCCCCAGGAGCTGTCCCATGAAACACTAAGGTTTGAAACCCCCTTCATGATGTCACTGTCTTCCCTAGAGGCACAACATAAACAACACTTCTGCGGCTGTTCCATGATAAATGCAGATGTCAAAGCTGGAAAGAACATTAGAAGTCAGATCCAAACTCCACTTTACAGTTGAAGAACTAAGGCCTGGAGAGGGGTAGCTTTTACAAGTTAGTGGTGATACCAGCATTAGAGCCCAGACAAGAATCCTGGCTCCTAATCCAGTGCTCTTCCTTCTACAGGTCCAGGCTGTGCAAGCTACTCACCACCCTGTGTGCAGAAACATGGGGGGCAAGGTGTAAAGCTCCTCATCAGACTGGGGGTTTCCCAGTACAAGGACTATGTCTCTTCTATCAGACTGGAGGCTCCCCTGGGACAGGAACTGTGTCCTCCCCATCAGACCAGGGACTCCCACAGCCTAGGGCTTGGGAGTCTACTTAACACACTAGTACTATCCAATCATTGTGGATAGAGAGATGAACAAGGCTAGCTCTCTGTTCTCTAAAGGCTCAGAGAATCTGAAGACTCTTTCTTTGCCTCCGCCCTCTAACCTGCAAAATGGACAAGGGGGTTAGTTTAGGATCTGGCAAGGCCTGGGAATTCTGTGGGCTGCCCACAACTAGGATAGTTCCTTGTCCTCTCCAAATCTCAGAGGGACACTCAGTGTCCGGGAGGAGGAAACTCTCACCAACTACAGACAACACCCCACTGGGGACCTGGCTACGGGGCCAAAGAGCTGATCCTTAGCCCAGCCTCAGAACCATGAACTCCTTCCTTGGGTGACCTTCTCCCCACTGCCTGCCAGCTGCTGAGGGTGGGAGCCCCAACCTACTTAACCAGGGCTGGACTTGAGAAAAATCGGGCCAGGGAGTAAGCTTCAGGCAGGACCAGAGGTGTATCTATAGAACATAATGCCTATGGCAAGCACTGAAATTATGCCCCTGTCCAAATATCTGACACCCATCTTTTAGATAACATTACCATAATATCAGCTCAAAGACAAGGCAAGCTTGTTAGTCTTTGACTTAACACATTATGGAACTACATGAAAACTACAACTGTACTTTCCTTGCTTTTTATTGACAAAATTTGGTCTATCATGTCCTCTAAGTCATCTTTTCTTCTTCAGTTTCTTCTTTTTCTGCAGCAGAGCAGGATCACCCAGTCCACCATGACCTATGGAGGCTCTCAGACAGGAAAGTATTAGTTTTAGCTTACTGAATGATGTCTCACAGCTGGCAATGGAAACCACAATGGTTAATAGAAAGTGCTCAGTGGTGCCACATACCCTACCTACCATACCTTAGACACACCTCTTGCCAGGACCCTTGGGTTTGCACAGCCTCCCCCACCTGCTGTCAGTAGAGGTCCAACCAGTGGTTCCATCGAGTGCTTTCTGATGGTTACTAGGTGCCTGGAATGGGCTATCTGAGAGGGACTGTGCAGCCCCTCTCCTACTCTATCCCTTTGCTTGAACTCTGCAGGAGGCAGCTGGTTTCCTTCCCAAAGCCTGTGGCAAAGCTGTTATAGGTGAAGAGGGGCAGCTGGGCTGGGGCTGGAAAGCAGGGCCTGTGGTCCGTGGATAAGGTTTAGTCCAGTCCCACATCCTCTTTCATAACCAAGGAAAAGCCATCCCATCTTTAGGCCTCTCTTTCTTCATCTGTGACATGGGAACAGTCAGACACCTTCTCTCTAACACGGAGGTCACCTACAAGGATCTGGCCAGGACCTGGCACCAAACAGCTTACCTGTCTCCGAGAGGGAGGATTGTTATGCCCACTGTCTGGATATTCCAGACCCTTTCAGCCAGTATGTGACCTCAGGGAAGGAGAGAAGCTGGCAGAGGGCCCGGGATAGTGTTCATGGGGGCTCCTGCTCACCCCGTCTATCTCCTCCTCCTCTTCCTGTCTGGTCCCTGGGGTAAAGTGTCCTGGATATTTCTGGCTGCCTCCTCTTCAGGGCCTCTGGCTTCCCAGGCTCATACAAGTGGCCTCAACACCCCAGCCCTGCTTTGATCGAGTGACCTGGGTGGGAGTGCCCCAGCATGGGAGGCACATTGGTGTGGGGTCTACAGATTCATATGTGAGGGTCTGTGCATACATGTGTCCTGGGGGGAGGGAAGTTTCCCTCTTCCTCCTAATCCACTTCCTCCTTGGTCACTGTGAGTCACTCCATCTTCCTGAAGAAGGCCTCCGGGTGAGGATGAGCCAGGTGAGCATCTCCTGACTGGCAGTTTCTATCATACATAGACCTGGGCCTCCATTTCTCCACCTGCAGAATAAGGTGACAGTAGGAGATAATCACAAAGCTCTCTTCCACCTGACACTTTGGGATCCAGATTCTTACTTTGCTGGTCACCCATGAAAGTTCTGAACAGTGGAAAAAGTGCCCTGAGGTAGGCAGTGGGAGATCTGGGACTGTCTGCTCCAAGCTACATGATCCTGGGCACGTATCTACCCCTCTCTGCCCCAGGATCCTCCACTATAAATGAAAAGATTGAACCATATGAATCTGAAGTTCCTTTCAACTTTGACCTTCTGGTGTAAGGTGACTGCCTAGCATTTGTAGCACAGAGAGGGGTAGAGCATAGTAGTTGGGGGTACACTCTCTAGAGTTAGACTGGCTGCATTGTTAGCCTCGCTCTGCTGGCCATATGACCTCAGGCATGTGATTTAACCTCATCTGGGAAATGGGGCCATTAATGTATAGTGTTGCTCTAAGTAAAAAATGGCTAATATCCATTAAATGAGAAATTGTAATAGTATCTTTTCATAGGATTATTGCAAGGATTATAAAAAACCAAACTCACTGCCTTTGAGCTGATTCTAACTCATAGCAACCCCCTTTGGGTTTCCAAGGCAGTAAATCTTTATGGAAGTAGATTGCCCAGTCTTCCTTCAAAGGAGTGGCTGGTGGGTTATAGGCATCCATATAAAATGCTTACAACAGTGCCTAGTCAGAATTCACTTGATGAGGGTAACTAGTTTGGCTTTTGGCACAGTAGTAGCTAAAAGAAGCCCTTCTCCTTCCCACCCACAGACATGATCTCCCTCAGCAGCTCCACTTTCCTCCCAAAGTCTGGGGCCATATGGCAATGAAGGAATCAGGAGTTGAACAAGGGGAAATAGACATTAGCTTCCCAGTGCCATGCAAAGTTAGGGGGTATGCTCACATACAGGGGCTTAGTGGACACTCATCTGCAAAGCAGAATTGCTACCCTCCCCATTTTACAGACAGGAAAACTGAGGCCTGGAAACAGATGGGTCTAGTCTGGAGTCAGGAGCAGAGGCTCAGGCCAGTTAGAACCCTGTTAGACTGGACTGCTTCATGTGCTTCACCTCTGTCTCTCTGCCTCTAGGCCTCTCCTTCTCTCCTCTGAGAGGTGGGGTGGTCTTAGTATTAATCCAGTCTGCACTTCCTCCCAGTTGAATGACTTTGGACAAAGAATGTAAACTCTATGAGACTGATTCTGAACATTTTAAAGATATTGTCCTGATACCATAAAATAGTTGTTATTTAAAAAAAAAAAAAAAATATATATATATAATAATAATTATTATTATTATTACTGTGATTTGGGTGAAAGTTTACAGAGCAAATTCATTTTCCATACAGCAGTTCTTACACATTGTGTTTCATGACATTGATTGCAGTCCCCATAATATAACAGTTCTCTTCCCTCTTCTTCCCTGTGGCTGTCTTTTCCTGGTGTCCTTCCTAGGCCTTCTTGCCCTCTGCGCTATCTCCCTACGCAAACACTGCCCTTCTGGTCTGCCATGATTGATTGTTCTAAGGAGTGTACCTATTTGATGTAAATGTTCACTTTGTTGGCTTATTGTTTGGCTGGAAGCCACAGGAGTGAGTTCAATTCCAGGCCCAAAGGGTAACTAGAGGCCATAGTCTCTGGGGTTTCACCAGATTTTATCGGACCAATAAGCCTGGTCTTTTTATTACGATTTTGAGTTTTGTTCCATATAAAATAGATGTTATTATTGGCCACATTTTGCTGATGAGGAAATAGAGTTAGAGTACCTGCCCAGGGCAAAAGAGTCGGCACAGTGTGGGCTAAATGGGGTACCTTTCGTAATGCAACCCTCATAATGCCTGATAATGCAGAGGTGGCGGTCTTATTTCTTATTCGAAAATGAATGGCCACACCGGTCTTCAGATGCTCTTTGGGCTCACAGCCATCCAGTCTGCTGGCCACTCCATCACATGAGCCGCACTATCTTTAGACAGGGAGATATTTATATCCCCCGGGGAAGTATTTTCTCTGTGGGGGAGCCCCAGAGTCTGCAGCCGTGACTTCAGGCCCCCAACAGCCGCTTCCGCTCCTCTGGCTCGCCATGCCGCCAGACTCGGCGGCCACCGTGCAAGTCTGGGTGGGTGGCCAGCTCTTCCAGGCCGACCGAGCTCTGCTGGTGGAGCATTGCGGGTTCTTCCGCGGACTATTTCGCTCGGGCATGCGGGAGGCGCGGGCGGCCGAGGTGTGCTTAAGCGCGCTGAGCCCAGGCGGATTCCGCACCATGCTGCAGGTGCTGCGCGGCGAGCGGCCGACGCTTGCGGAGGCAGAAGAGTTGCTGCAGGCCGTGGAGTGCGCCGCCTTCCTGCAGGCGCCGGCCCTAGCGCGCTTTCTGGAGCATAACCTCACGTCGGACAACTGTGCGTTGCTGTGCGATGCGGCCTCGGTCTTCGGCCTGCACGACGTGTTCCACAGCGCCGCGCTCTTTATCCGTGACGGCACTCGTGAGCTGGCGGCTGAATTGGTGCTGCCTGAGGCCCGCGCCTACGTGGCAGCGGTGCGGCCCAGCAGCTACGTGGCCCTGAGCACCCACACGCCCGCGCCCGGCTTCCTGGAGGACGCATCGCGCACGATATGCTATCTGGACGAGGAGGAAGACGCGTGGCGCACACTGGCCGCGCTGCCGCTAGAGGCGAGCACGCTGCTGGCTGGTGTGGCCACTCTGGGCAACAAGCTCTACATTGTAGGGGGTGTGCGTGGCGCCAACAAGGAGGTGGTAGAACTGGGCTTCTGCTATGACCCAGACAGCGGTACATGGAGCGAATTCCCCAGCCCGCACCAGCCGCGCTACGATGTGGCACTTGTGGGCTACGACGGCTGCCTCTATGCTGTTGGTGGCGAGTTCCAGAGGACACCCATGAGCTCCGTGGAGCGCTACGACCCGGTCGCAGACTGCTGGACCTTCGTGGCCCACCTGCCGCAGCCTGCCGCCGGCGTGCCTTGCGCCCAGGCATGCGGCCGCCTTTTCGTATGCCTGTGGCGACCTGCTGACACCACGGCTGTGGTGGAGTACGTGGTTCGGGCCAATGCCTGGCTGCCAGTGGCCGAACTGAGGCGCCCGCAGAGCTATGGCCACTGCATGGTGGCCCACCGTGACAGTCTCTACGTGGTGCGCAATGGACCTTCTGACGACTTCCTGCACTGCGCCATCGACTCCTTTAACTTAGTCACGGGCCAGTGGACGGCGCTACCCGGCCAGTTCGTTAACAGCAAGGGGGCACTCTTCACGGCCGTGGTGCGTGGCGACATCGTCTATACAGTCAACCGCGTGTTTACGCTGCTCTATGCCATCGAGGGCGGCACCTGGCGGCTCCTCAGGGAGAAGGCCGGCTTTCCCCGGCCCGGCTCCTTGCAGACCTTTCTCCTGAGGCTACCTCCTGGTCCGTTGGGGCCTGTGGCCTTGACAACATCAGAACTGTGACCCCTGGGCTGGGCTTTAAGATGGGGACTGGCTTGACTCTTCCCTGAGGCATAGCTGAGTTTGTGGGGTTGGCCCTAGCAGCTGCCGGGAACTACTCTTTTCCTAATTGAGACTCCCAGGCCTCTTGCCTTCTCTTGGTGGTATGAATGTTCAATCAGTTCAGGAAACAAGTGCCAACTGCTGCGGCCTGAACCCTCAAGTTATTTGGGTTCTGCTAAGAGATGGTGGGTAACAATGTCAGTAAAAGTGGTATATGGGGGAGTAGAATCTGCATAATCAATGCCGTGTGTGAATGTGACAGTAACTCTAAAGTGGCTAGGAGTGATGTTAAATTGATGTTAAATTGTCAGTCAGTAGCTAGGAATCAGGCATCTACTGTTAGTCCAGCACAGTGATAGGCCTAATGTGGGCTGTAGTTGCCCACAACACAGGGCCTGTCGGAGCTTTGAGTGTAGCCCAGTAAACAACTCAACAGAAAAGTTACAGGACAACAAAAGATACACACATACATGTCTTGGTCCACAGAGAGTTGAAGGCAATGTGTAAAACAAACAAAAAGCCCACAATGTAATAAGTACTGAAGAAATCAGAAGGCGCTCTGGTGGGCAGTGCCTAAGGCAATTGCCTGCTAACCAGAAGATTGGTAGTTCAAACCCACCAGCCACTCCGCAGAAGGAAGATGGAGCAATCTACTTCTGTAAAGATTTACCACCTTGGAAACCCAATAGGGTTTGGAATCGACTCTATGGCGGTGAGTTTGGCTTTTTTTGGTAGAGAAATCAGGAGAGAGGAAAAATAGATAACTCCAGGAAGAAGGAGCATATAAGAACTAGACTGTGTGGACTGTGGGGACCGTGAGAGCTCAGAGGAAGAGGAATGGCTAGAGCAGATGGGAAGGATCTCTGTGCACCCAGCCTTAAAGCAGAGCAGCTATAGATGGAGGCATGTGGAGAGGAGAGCGTGCAGAATAAAAGGACAGGGTCCTAGGCAGTGGGAGGGCTGGGCTAGCTGGTAGCAGACCATAACTAGCAAGCCCGGAGTGAGACCTGTCTGAGAGAGAAAGAGTTCCCCTTTCCCTCCTGTCCTTCTGGGCATGGAGACCCTCAGAGCAGAATCCAGCTGTAAGCCCCTTCCCTACCTCCTTTTTTGCCATCACCCTAGGGACAGTGGGCGGTTACCCTGTGAGTTCAGCTCAGTCAAAGTATGAGAGCACACATGGCCACATCTTCCTGCCTTCTCTTCCTTGATTGGATTCTGCTCTCCTAAGTTCATTTGCTCCTCCTAGCCTCTTTTTCTGCCATTCCCTTGGCCTGGAGTGTCTTTCCCATTCCTCTTTCTATTTTGGCTGTATAGCTACCTCCTCTGTGCCAGGTTGATTGATTAGTTCTGTGTTCTCCTGACCTTGGCTGCCATCCTTGCTCACTGGACTCCTGGCTATGACATCATTCTGCATATATGTGTGTGTGCCCAGGCACATACGTAGATTGTAAGGACAGAGATCCTATTGCGATGTCAACTGAGCTGGGGCATTTCCCAGCCTGCAGAATAAATGGATAGGGTCCTAGGCAGTGGGAGGGGCTATAGAGGCCACTAGTCAGGGACCTGGTGTTTAGGCGAGGACTCTTGTCCCTTTTCTAGGATATCTCAGACCTGGCTTCTGAACAGGTGCCTACCCCCGCCCTGCAGCCTCTCCAGGACCTCAGGTAGACTTCTCCGAGTGGTCTCCATCCTTCAGGGACTGAAGCCCATGGGCAATCCTGGCCGCCTCAAAAGTAGAGAATGCAGCATTGGCATAGCACTTAGTGAGCATGGTGGCTTGTGTCAGGGCTGCCGCCAGCTGCCTCTTTCCTTGGCTTGGCTGATCTCTGCCCCAAGCCCTGAACAATGTTGCCCTCAGAAGCTGGGGACTTTCTGGCCCTGGAGTAGTAGTCTGATGAGTCACAATAAACCCTAACTTTTACATCCTGTGATTGGTGTGCGAAGTACTTTCACACCCATCTTCCTACCCCAACCCTACCACAAACCTGGGAGTTGGATACGCTGTTCCTGTGGCAGATGAGATAGGGGAGGCTCAGAGACTGAGGGACTGGCCCAGAGCCACACAGCATGGCAGAGTCCCTCATGTTTGATTGGTGATGGAGTATTTTTTTAAAAGTTAAAATCGCTGCATACAAACATAAAATGATCACGTTTCAGAGGTTTACTTAACTCACTAAAGCTAAATTAGAAACAGTTGATTAATGCCTTACAGGGCAATAAATTAACTTTTAGGGTTACTTCTCAACTCAACAAAAATCTTTCATATCTGCCAGACAAAAATCTACACGTTACATGTAACTTCACAAAGTCTGGGCCGTGATTAATAGTAAATTGTAGATCAAAGGTACCTTCCCCTAAAGATTTAAATAACTCTTAGAGGAGTATTAAACAGTACTTTAAAATGACATTGAAAGGATGTGCAGGCCTCTTTATGCTTTATTCCCAAGTTATGGATACATTTTCTTCATAAAACAGAGTACATTCCTCCTTGATCACGTCTCCGGACCAAATGCTGAACACTCTGAGACTTGCAACTTCCAGATCCATAAGCTCGGGAGTCTTACTGAACCAACAGAACTTTGTATTTGGCAGCTTTTGGAGTTGGCTACGTGGCTGTGCTCAGACGGGGCCTGTTGGCTCCTGAGGTTTGGTTGTTCTTGATTCAGAGCAGCCCTTTCTAAGATGACTTTTGAGCAAAACAATAACACGATGTTCGCAGAGAGCTCTCCCACGGATTGCCTTATTTGAGCTTTATAAGAATTTTAAGTGGTTAAGTGCTTGGCAACATACCCATCCCTGTTTTTAGGTGCCGTTGAGTCTGTTCCTACTCGTAGTGACCCTGTGTACAACAGAACAAAACAGTACCTGGTCCTGCCCCATCCTCACAATCGTTGCTGTGTCTGAACCCATTACTGGAGCCACTGTGTTAGTCCATTTCGTTGAGGGTCTTCCTCTTTCTCATTGACCCTCTACTTTTACCAAGCATGATGTCCTTCTCCAGGGACTGGTCCCTCCTGATAACATGCCCAAAGTAAGATAAATGTCCCCAAAAGGAAGGTGACTGGAAGAAGCACAGCTACAAAGTGACAGAGCCCACTTTGAACCCAGGACAACATGCTTGTTCTCTGTGCTGCCTCACACTTGGCTGAAGTTCTGCACTGCGCAGAATATTTCTGCCTGTTTCCTTAACACCCCTTCCCTGTTACCTACCTCTTTGGAGAGGTAACTTTGGGGAGATGAACTCCCTTCCCTCGAACATAGCCCTTTCCTTCTTTCTGCTTCCATAGAAAAAGTAACTGTCCTAGGCTTTCCTGCCTTAGGATCCAGCTAGGGCACTAATGGGCCACTACACAAGGGTATTAAGACTGGTTAAGGCCCTAAGGGTGGGGGAGTGTTTATAATTTAATACATATTTTCTCCCTCTCAGAAAGTGTGGGGAAGATTTAAAAGCTCAACCCATCTTCTCCTCTGACCTAAGGTTCCTCACAGTCCAGGCTCTGCAGCTCCTGCCACAGCACTACCTGTCTGCTGCCCACCACCCTGGTCACGGGTGGTTCCCATGCTTGGCTGCCAGAGAAGAAACCAGTAAAAAACCAAAATGACTCACCCAAAAGCTCACAGGCAGCTATGTGGAAAAGCAGGAACTTGAACCTAGAACTTGGAATGCTCAGTCTCTCGGACATAGTCTTAACCACTGCAGGAAGGTGTCTGGAGTCATAAACCAGGTGCAGGTGGGCAATTACAGAACAACTGAGTGGTTACCAAGCCCAGACAGCTAAGCCTGTCTCAGCCCAGAGGCCCACTTACGAAAAGTCTGTTCTTCCAGACACACACACACACACACACACAGAGCAGTAAGAAAGATTTTCCTGGACTTCCATGACAGCTCCAAGGTCAGACTTTTTTATAAACTCTTTGCCCCAATTCTGAATGCCCTGCACCCCTAAGCTATCCTTTCCCTGGAAATGACCCTGTTATGTATATATACATAGCCTGCCTGACAGAGGCAGAATGAGAAGCTAGGCCTTCCCACACTCCACCCTGCTTCCTTGCTTGCCTCCTTTCAGTCTGTTCACTGGGCCCACTCGGTTTCACACAGCTGCCAAAGGGATCCTAGTGAAATGACAGACCATGTTACTCCTCCGCTCAGAACCTTTGGGTGGTTCCTTATCTTACTCAAGTGAAAGCCAAAGACCTTTCGATCTTCCCATTTCTTTGCAGACTTCTTCCAGCCTGGTTGCTGTTCTTCAAATACATCAGACACTCCCACCTCAGGGGCTTTGCACTGGTGGCTCTCTACTTGGCATACCTCCATCAGCCACCTGGCTTACTCCCCTACCCCTGCAGGTCTTTACTCAGGGCCTTTCCCGACCACCCTATTGAAAATCTACCTCCCCCTTCTCTGCATTCCCTAGTCCCTTTTCCCGTTTTATTTTCTTCCATTACATTTGTTATCATCTATCATACTATGTTTGTACTTGTTTGTTTATTGTCTGTTTCCTCCTACTAAAATGTGAGCTCCATGATGGTATAATATTTTGCCTGTTTTGTTCATTACTGTATCACTAGGACAAAGAACAGTGACTAGACTGTAAGTAGAGGCTTAATAAGTATTTGTTGAGTGAGTGAAGGAAAGAATGGATCAATCACTTGACCCATCAATCAAGGAAGAGATAAACCCATAGGAGAGGAACAGAAGCTCATAGATTTCAGAGGAGGAGTGTCATTTCTGGTTGGGGATGGGGAGCAGACCAGGGAAGAATTTCAGAAGGAGCAGAGACACTGTCAAATCCACTCTGGGAAGAGTGGGATCTGAGAACAGCAGCCCATGAGTCACTTCTCTTTTTTCAAGGGATAGAAGAGGCTGGGTTTGGAAATACTAATCATCCTGTGAAGAATTGCTCCTCTTGGCGGTGGAATACACACAAGGCCATTCTGTTTATTTTCTTTTGGCCCCAAGCAGCTGGGCCTCTTTTTCATCCTAATTGCTTTGTTTTAAGTTGCTGTCACTTCCCAGGAACCAAGTCAAATTAACTCTACTGGTGGGAGACACAGCTGTTGGCCAAACTGGCCACCTCTGAGCATGCTCATCATTGGATGGGATATGGGACCCCAGTGGAGGGGGTCTCTTGTCTTCTGTATCTCTCATGATTCTGCCCCAGCTGGAGTAGGGGAGCATGAAAAGAGGGAACCTCTGTGTGTGGCATGTCAGCAATTAACAAAAGATAAGGGGGAGGGGCACATCCTCCAGGACTTTCCCAACAGGCAGCGCTTCCCTCTTGGGTCAAAATGGCAAGCAGATCTATCATTGCGGTATCAGGCCAGTGGCTGGATAATATTAGAAAATGGTGCTACCATGCTGCAGGCTCAATAAACTAGGATTAATCCAAGATGACACAATACAGGAGGATGAAGATATAAAAGCAGCCATCAGAAGGCTTCCAGAAAACCTTTATAATGACAGGAGGCTTTGCATTAAGAGGGCTCTGGACCTGAGCATGAGGCAACAGATCTTGCCCAAACAGCAGTGGACAAAATACGAGGAGGATAAATTCTACCTTGAACGATATCTGAAAGAGTTTATTTGGGAGAGAAAAGAATGGGCAAAGAAATAATTGAGTACTCAGAATCTGTGGATACAGCTCTTCTCAAAGTATTTTTATGAGACTGATTAAACCTGAAATGTATAATTTAAGAATGATTCAGGCTGCAAATATATTGCCTTAAATAAATATCTACTGTAAAAAAAAAAAAAAAAAGAGGCAGGGCCCAACTGGATTTCCATGTGCTTTTAAAAGATTGAAGCTGGACCCCTGTCTCACACCATATACAAAAACTCAATTCAAAATAGATCAATGACCTAAACAGAAGAGCTAAAACTATAAAATTCTTTTAAGAAAACAGGTGTAAATCATCAAGACCTTGTTTTTGGCAATGAATTCTTAGATATGACACAAAAAGCATGAACAACAACAAAACAACAAGATAAACTGGACTTAATCATAATTAAAAACTTATGTGAATCCAAGGACCTTATCAAGAAAGTGAAAAGGCAACATAAAGAATGGAATAAAATCTTTGGAAATTATTTACCTGATAAGATTTTAATTACCTAGACTATATAAAGAATACATAACAGCTAAAAGACAAATTTTTTGAAAAATGAGAGAAGGACTTGAATAGACATTTTACCAAAGAAGATGCACAAATAGCCAATAAGCACATTGAAAGATGATCAATGTCATTAGTTATTCCAAAAAAACAAACCAAACTCACTGCCATCACATTGATTCTGACTCACAGCAACCCCGTTTGGGTTTCTGAGACAGTAAATCTTTACGGAAGTAGATTGCCCAGTCTGCCTTCTGCAGAGGAGCTGGTGGGTTTGAACTGCCAACCTTCTGGTTAGCAGTCAAATGCCTTAAGCACTCTGCCACCAGAGCTCCTTCCATTAGTTATTAAGGAAATGCAAATCAAAACCACAATGAGATACCATGTCACACCCTAGGATGTCTATGATCAGAAAATGGAAAACAACAAATGTTGGTAAGGATGTGGAGAAATTGGAGCTCCTCTTATTTATTGCTGGTGGGAAAATAAAATAGTGCAGCCACTGGGGAAAACGGTTTGGCTATTTCCTCAAAAAGTTAAAGAATTATCATAAAAAACCCCAAAACCCAAATCACTGCTGACTCTGTGAGGCAGTATCACTACGGAAGTAGATTGCCCAACCTTCCTTCCGAGGAGTGGCTGCTGGGTTTGAACCTCCAGCCTTCTGGTTAGCAGTCAAGTGGTTAGCAGTCAAGTGCCTTAGGCACTATGCTACCAGAGCTCCTAGATATATATGCCGTATTTTGTTTATCTAGGAGCGACTCCTCAGAAGGAAGGTTGGACAATCTACTTCCATAGTGATACTGCCTTGGCAACCCAAGGAGGGGTCGCTATGAGTCAGGGGCCGACTCGACAGCACATAAGAACAACAACAATAACATATCTATATCTATATCTGTATCTATCTATCTACCTGTATGTATGTGTGTGTGTGTGTGTGTGGTGTGTATGTGTATGTTGTTGTTGTTATGTGCCGTCGAGTCAAACCCGACTCATAGCGACCCCTCCTTGAGTTTCCGAGGCAGTATCACTACGGAAGTAGGATTGCCCAACCTTCCTACATGTATATATGTATATGTGTATATATATATATATATACACACACACACACACACACATATAAACTCTCATCTCACTGCCATCAAGTTGACTCCAGCTCATAGCGAACCCTCCTTGGGTTTCTGAGCAGTACCTGTGGCAGTTCAAACCCACCAGCCACTCCACGGAAGGAAGACTGGGCGATCTACTTCGTAAAGATTTACCGCCTCGGAAACCCAAGGAGGGGTCGCTATGAGTTGGAATTGACTCAATGGCAGTGAATTTGGCTTTTTGCTTTTTGGTGCCATAGTGAGTAAGATCTTTTCCATTATAGTCTCTGCCAACTTCCCTCACTCTCCAGGCCTGGGAGTGTGAGAGCCACTCTGTTACTAGCCTTACATTATCCTTTGTAGTTGCCCTATATCCCTTGTCTCTTTCTTCACCTCTGCTGAAATCACCTGATATGTGTGTGCCATCTCTTTCCTGTCAGGACCCTGCCTGATACACACTCTGTTCCCTCTGGCCTTCAACTCCCTAGCATCTGTCACTGAGACCAGGTTTGGGCACAGTGATGATACTGGGAAAATGTTCATCTCAGTGCCTTGACCTGAGTACACAGTGATGGGAACCAGAGAAATGTTTTATGGGAAAGGGCGGTACCACAGTGACAGGAAGCTGGGGCCTTGCCTTCCAAGCCACTTGAATTTGAGGGGAAAAAATTGACCTTTAGAAGCTCTCTGAGGAGTGGCTGGGAATGGAAACAGAACCAGATGCATGAGCTCCAGAAGCAGGGCTCCTGCCTCCTCCTCCCAAGTGACCAGACAGGTCTGCAGTCCCAGCTTCAAAGAGGGGCTCAGTGCTCTTCCTCCTTGGCAAGACCTGACTTTTATCAGGTTTAAACAAATGATACTACAGGGTATGGAGGGAGAACCTTGGAGACCATTGCTCCAGGGCTGTGTGATGTTGGACTGATTGCACCACCTCTCTGAACCCTACCTTTGCATTTGTCAATGAGAACAATAATTCCTGTTTGGTATACAACATTGTTGGAATCAGGTGAGGGGATATGTGTGCAGGCTTTTTGTGAGGGGGACCAGTGCAGTATAGTGGAATGCTCCAGCTTTTAGCTCAGACTTCCTGGATTCCAGTCCAACTCTAGTACTTTCTGACTGGGTGACCTTGGGCAGTTATTTCACCTCTCTGTGCCTCAGGTGGGCTTCTGTCAATAAGGGCAATAATGCCTAAACACCCGCCATTCCTCCTGGTTATGGTTTGGTGTCTAGAATATAACCCCTTAACACCCCCCCCCCATTGTCTTAGGGAAATATGACAGTCAAGTCTGGTGGAGAAAGGAAAGAGGAGGGTTCTGGGAGGATGGGCTAGCAGCAACATGTGAAATCCCCAGCATATGAGCCCCTAACCTGGGCTGTGGAGATGGCTGGACCCACCTGAAGATCCAGATGCTGAGAAGCTGTCGGTCCTATGGGGCCTGGGACTCAGCCCCTGTAACCGATGGCCCTGCACTCCTGACCCATTGCCACTGAGTCCATTCGGACTCATAATGACCCCATAGGACAGAGTAGAACTGCTCCCATAGGAATTTTTAAGGCTGTAATTTTTACAAACTCAAACTGCCACATCTTTCTCCTGTGGAGTGGCTGGTGGGGTCAAACTGCCAACCTTTGGGTTAGCTGCCAAGCGCTTCAACTACCACGTCACCAGGGCTCCACTCCTGCACCCCTAGGGAGCTCAATATGCTTCTCTTGGCTTCAGCCTCTCACCCTAAATGTTGAAAACATCTCTGGGGTGCCCTTAGGCTATCTCCTTGGTCACTGCTGCCACAAGGCCTGGGTCTGGGGTGACCAGAGCAGATCTCCTCATTCACACAGATGCAGGGGGAGTGGTATCCTTAACCAGCAGCAGCCATCCGTCTCTGCAGAGCTCAGTGTGGGCCACCACAGAGAGTGGGATTATACTCTGACCCTCTGCTTAAGGAGACTGACCTACCTTTTTCTCAGCTCAGCCCTGGTGTGGTAAAATGGTGCTGTGAGCTTTCCCAAAGGACCACTTCAGAAGGCTCATGAACTAACTCACACCTCTGTCCCTTCTCATGGGCACTAGGGAGGCTTGTGCAGGTTAACAACAAAACCTTCCCAGCAACCACCAGCATCTCTTCAGTCCAGTTGCTGTCAAATCAATTCTGTCCCAACGACTTCTCAGTTGAGTAAGGGAGACAGCCCCACTGCCTCCTGGCCCCATCATCCAGTTATAGGACCACAGATAAGCTCTCTGATGAAGATAACCCCTTGGAGTGAACCAGAACTTCCAGACCTTATGGCAGCCAATGGCATCAGCCCAGATTTCCCTGGCCCTGCTTTCCATCTTAGCCCTTTCTCAAGGTTAGCGGACTGGCAGAACACACTCTCTGACCCGCTTGACAGCTGTCTTTACTCTCCCCTTTCCTCACCATGTTCTGTCATTGCATCAAACAGGGAGTTTTGGTCATGAGCAAGGGGAGCCACCTTTGGCTCTGTTATGGAGAGGATTTTGTTGGAAGGACTTTGGGTAGAACCAGAGCACCAGGCTGTAAAACAGTCCAGCAACCAAAAGCGTCCAACCAGAAATATCTTTGAGGCCACAGGCAGAATGAATGTGCTCATATTTGATTAGTACTATGCCAGAGTCTGTCTGGCCCTGTGTGGGTGACCTATGCCCACCTCTTAGGCAGGACAGGGAACTTTGACTGTCAACATATTAAGATGGCCCACAGCAGGCAGAAAGGTAATTATCCCAAGTAAACTGGGTTCCACTTAAGAGTAAGTGTCCCTAGGTGGGCAGCCAGAAAACAACTATGACCACATGGTCTCCCTTCTGCCACCACCATTGGCTTTGTTGTATCATTCAATTGCCCTAGCTTTCCTCTCTAGCACCTCCCTGGCCACAACCCTCCAGGTACTCCATATCACCATTTCCCATCCCACTTCAGTTTTCTTTATGCCTGTGTGACTACTGCCCAGAATGACTTTGTCAATTCTTTCACATGAAGAACTCCCACCTAACCTGCAAGACCCAACTAATTGTGCCCTCTTCTAGAAGACTCCTATGCCTGCCTGAAGCTGATCGCTCAGCCTGGCTCAATCTCCTGCACCATGGTCTTACCTCTGCCTGTCCTGCACCAGGATGGATAGCTTATGGACTTTCTATTTCCATAGTGGAGCCCTTGAGACCCTCATCTTCTTGTGTCCAGCTCAAGGTCTACTGAGGCTCATGGAACTTTTTGTCTGCTGGGGACATCTGGAAGGATCCCTGGTAGCATAGTGGTTAAAGTGCTTGGCTGCTAATTGAAAGTTCGGCTATTCGAACCCACCAAGCACCGTGTGGGAGAAAGATGTGGCAGTCTGCTTCTGTGAAGATTTACAGCCTTGGAAATCCTCTGGGCAGTCTACTCTGTCTTACAGGGTTGTTATCAGTTGGAATCAACTCAACAGCAATGAGTTTGGTTTTGGTTTTGGGACATGTGGCATCTGTGGTGAAGTCATGCCCTGGCAGTGGTCTGTCCTGGGTCCCTGATTCCCCAGGCCTCTGGCTTCCATCCTTCCCTCTCATTTCCCCATCACTTGTCACTCAGTTAATGCCTCTGCTCAGCCTGGAAACGTTTTTTCAATGACAATCAAATAATTAAATGAATAAAATTGTAGGTTAAAAATCTTGAGCAGCGAAGTAGCAGATGACGTTGTGTGGGCAGCAGCCCAGGGGACACAGAACACACGTCTCCTGAGTGGGTGGCCTTATAAGGACAGGTTCAGGAGAAGAATGGGCAGGAGAGTGGGCCATCCGCCAGGAGAGTGGGAGGCTGGGCAGGGGTGGGTGTCTGGCTGCTGGGCTCAGCATGGAGCTGGCAGGGGTGCTGGCTAGGACCCAGTTCTACATGGGGAGTTGGCAAAGTTCCACTTCCAGGGGAACTTGATGGGCCAAAGCTCATCTGTCTGTCTGCGTTCACTGCCATCATCACTGGACAGGCACTGGCCTGTTCTCAGTCAACTGCCCCACTCATCTGTGCCACCAGCCCAGCACTGGGAACCTTCCCCTACTTCTGGCCCAGCAGTGCCGGGCATTTAGCTATTATGCAAGAAAGGTTTGTGGGGTGGAAGAATTAGTAAATGAATGGCTTTTTGATGGTAGTTTTGGCCCATCCGTTGGGCTGTAGCACCTGAAACACGGATGTGTTTTCTCTTTTTTGAGGGACCAGCACAGGATTGGGTGCTTAAAAAAGGATTTTTGGGGTCAGTTGAGTGGGTGTGCCCTTGAGTAGAGCAATCAGTTCTTGCCCTGCTCAGGATCACCCTTGTCTCCAGCATGAAGGTACTGCTCCCTTCTGCCCCAGTTTCCTCCAGATAATGTCTGCGGCTGGTTTTTTTTTTTTTTTTTTCTTCCATAAGGACAATGTGTAAGAGCGAGGGACAGAGACAGAGAGTTTCTGGGAGAGTCCTGATTGTCTAAGTGTTCCTCAGACCCCAGCATGTCTGGGAACAAGGCTCCATCCTTAAGGATCTGAGGGAAATGAGAGCTGTGAACTCGGAAGTCACTAGTACTGGAAGCTTCCTCAGTGCTCATTAAGAAAGACTCTTCCCAAATCTTCCTGAAGCCCCAAATCCTCCTTGCAATGAGTCTTACAGACAGCTGGATGCCCAAATGAGTTGAGAAGCTGAGAGGGTCACTCCTTCCCTTTGTCAGCTTTTACTGTGACTAAAGTTCCACCATTTATGTGCTTCTGAGTTAAGCACTGTCTTTTCCCCTAAGTAAAGAATATACCCTTGGAAGGTATTCTCTAATCACCAGATAAGAGGACAGGGCAGCTAGAGGTTGGGGAGAGGGGCTGGGGAGAAATGTGGCAGGAGACAGCTGAGAGGGAGTGAGGTCCAGGAAGGACCCTGACTTTTCTACCTGATCCTTGGAGGCCAACTGTGACCCGAGGGTAGCGTATCTCCCTACCCTCCTCAGAATGGATCCAGGGGCTGATTACCCAGTAAGCAAGGTAAACCCAGGCTTGCTTGTACTTAGTTACTAATCCGTAGTGAATAGTTTCATGTTTTCTACCACATCAAAGATGTGAAACCCACAGTAAGGATTCCCTGTCAGAGAATGTAAATTTGAAAAGAGGCTTTGATTCTGTAGGAAGGTGCTGTGGAGCTGGAAGAGAGACAGATGTCAGTCATACCTGGAAGCAGAATCTCTGATGTGAAGAAATGTGTAATTGTTCACTACCGATTAGTGAGTAAGCACAAGTAAGCCTGTGCTTACCTTGCGTATTGGGTAACCTGACCTGCAAAGGGCTCTGGAGGCTCTTCAGCTGGCGCTGGTCCTGGTGCCAGAAGAATGTTACCAGCTGCGGAAGGTTGACTCAAGGAGAAGCAAAAGCAGCAAAGGTTCCTCCCAGAGGTGAAAGAGGAGCAGTGCCATCTGTGGTTCAGCCAGCCCGCTCCAAGCCTGGCCTGAGGCCCTGACCTCTGGGAGGGGCTGCCCTTACCCACACATTCAATCCTGCTAGCACAGGCAGGTAGGTACCCAGAAGGCATGCAGAAGGCCTGCTCTGCTTCCACTCTGTTCTAAACTAGAAATGTCCCTTGTGTAGAGTTATATATATAACACAACAAAACTCTCTTGTGTGGTTGCCTAAAATTCTGCCATTAGTCATGTATTATTTTCGGTTTAGTATTGCCCCTCTGTGGTAGGCTGAATAATGGCCCCCAAAGAGGTTCACATCCTAACCCCCAGAAATTGTGAATATATTACTTTACCTATTCCAGGTGGTACTCCCAGAATCCTCTGCTCTGGCCACCTTCTTAAACATTGCTGACCAGAGAGACTGAGTCACTAGGGAAAGGTTCTACCAGGTTCCCTGAGTTTGGTTATAAATGTTGGAGATTTGTTCACCATAATAATGAGAAGGATGATCATAGTAATGATAGTAGCAGGGCTTCAAACCAGCTCATTCTGGTTTGACACCCTGCTGAGACGGAATGAACTGGTTTGAAGCCCTGGATAGTAGTAATGATGGAACAAGGTAGGTTGTAGGGGCCGTTAAGTTGCTTCTGACTTATAGCTACTCTGTGTACAACAGAACAAAATATTGCACCATACTCACAATAGTACTAGAAGACAGTGTTTCACTGCTATTCATAAGGTTTTTAGTGGCCAATTTTTTCAGAAGTGGATGGCCTCATCCTTCTTCAGTCTGTCTCAGTCTGGAAGCTCTGCTGAAACCTGTCCACCATGTGTCCATCTGCTGGTACTTGAAATAGCAGTGGCATAGCTTCCAGTATCACAGCGACATGTAAGCCACTGTAGTATGACAGATAAACTGACAGGCAAGTGGTGGAAGGCAGGAAATAAGTATGTATAGACAAGTAAATAAAACTAGATAACATACCACAAAGTTCCTATGCACTATCCCACAATCATCCCAACTGGGAAGTTTTAGCATCTGTTTATGGATAAGCAGCTGAGGAAAAGAGAGGTTATGTGACTGTCAAAAGGCTACACAGCTAGTTGGAGATAAGTTGTAGTTCCAGCCCAGCCCTGACTTCAAGTCCATCCCTCTAACACCAGGCTATTCTACCTCCTAAAAAATATTTTCAACTAACAGTTCTCCCATTGATGTCTTATTTTAATCAAACAGCAGTTTTCTAGGGATGGAAGAGTTTGGGGCAGGTGGGAGAGAATGGGAGGAGTGACATGGGTTGGGGAGCCCTGTGGAATGAGTGAGGACCAGCCAACTGGCCACATCTCATCAAGAGAACTTAATAAAGTAGCAGACCAAGGACAGGACAATTCTTTTAATCAGAACATGAATAGCTTTGGATCTAAAATTGCACCATAAAAATTGAACTTTAATTTGTACTGTCTTTCCCAAGTGTAATTTTACTTTTGGCTACAGAAATATGACTAACTTTATGCCATCTTGCCTATTTTCTCAAATCGTTTTTGCACTGCCTACAAGTTATTCAAAGCAAGTTTTAAGCACGAAGAATATGTTTAATGTGATTTCAAGCTGGCATCAAGGCTTAGTGGAAAGCACCCAGGGGCTGAATGGGCCTCCAGAGACCTGAGTTCTAGTCCCAAACTTGGTCTGTAGGCCTAGAGAAGATCCTCCTCCCCGTTCAAACAGTGTGTCTCGCTAGATTGGAGCTCTGAGAAATGTGGAAGTTTTTGTTTGTTTTTACAGGCCCCAGCTCCTGGACCAGCCCTGTCTGCTGGGTGGAGGGGGCTGAGAGGGTTTGGTTTTGTGATAACTACCAAAGGTCTTTGCACAGGGCCAGCTGGCCAGGGTCAGGGAACCAGTGTTTTGGCCCCGTGGCCTCTGCAGCCATGGGCGGCCCCAGCAACTGGTCCCTTCAATCCCTAGGGGCCTCCAGAGTGTGGGCCTGGGGTGACTAAAGACAATCCTGGTCCCAAACTGTCCATTCCTCAAATGAGGAAGACTGATTTAGCACCACAGATTGTTACAGCAGAAGAGTGCCCAGATTGGCTGGCCTTGAGGGTCCCACACACTGGCTGTGGGCCCAGTGAGTAAGAATCCCCAGAGAGTTTCTCACAAAAAAACAAAACAGATTCCTGAGTGGCTCTTTGCCAGGCTTTCTGAATCAGAACATCCAGAGCTGGAGCCTGGCATTCTTTAACAAACACCCCAGGGGATTCTCAAGGATAACTACCAGGCCAGGAAACTTTTGAATTGGTCCAATGGGTCCCCACTTTTCTGGGTGAAACTGAGGCCCAAAGAAGCCTCAAGCCAGTCAACAGCAAAACCAAAATCAGAAGGCAGGTCTTCTGACCCCCAGTCAGATGCTCTTTCCACACCAACACCTAGAGCCCACAGAACCCAAAGGAACTACCCATCATTTATTTGTTCTTGTTTTCTTAAAATCAAAGTCACTAATGCACACAGTTTAAAGAGTCAAATACAGGTCGTTTGACAATCACTCACGCTCACTCATCTACCCTTCCACAGAGGCAACCCCTGTCAACTCTTTCAACTGATCTTCTTGGTATTTACTCTCACCATTGGCAGTTTGCATTTTACAATGAACATGCATTACTTCATATTCTTATTTGTTTTTAATAGTACAGTTAGGATGGATTGCCAAGCCACAGGACTGGCCCCCATGGACCGTGGAGTCCCCCAAGGATCACTGGGCGCAGGCCACCAGCTCCTCCAGGGCTTGCTCGCGGTGGTTGCCATGGACCAGCAGCACCTCCTTGATCCGGTCCGGCTGGAAGCCCATGTCACTGAACTGCTCCCAGAGCCGCAGGAACTCCCCGGCCTGAGGGGGTGGGGGAAGGAAGGGTATTAGTTCCAGAGAGCTGTGGTGCCCCCAGGCCAGGTGAGCCTGTTCCTGGGTAACACCTGCCATTTCCCTATATTCCTGGGGTGCCTGTGGGCCACAACCCCCCATCCTCTGTTAAGGAAGGAAAGCCCTGTCTTGGGCCTTCACTTCCTGGCTCCATCTGGTTCACACTCTCCTGTACTTGGTGCTGGGGGCAGGAAGAGCCAGGCTGCATAGTGGTGCCCACAGGACCCCTGGGGTCTTTGCTCATCCTCCAAACACTGCTGAGGTTTCATACCATGCAGCCTCCACATTCCTTCCTCCTTCCAGCCCCCTGCCCCCTAACTGTCCCACCTCATTACTCCTCCTCAGCATCTCTCCCATCCCTCTGTGCCCCCTCACTATCCCACCTCTCTGTCCACTCCCCACTCCCTATGTCCCTCCCTCAGCCTCTGTGAGGAGCTGCTCTGCTGAGCTTGGGTCAGCTGCCAACTGTGGACAGGCTGTCTTCATCAGCACTTAGAATTAACTATGCACCACCACTGTATGCGTTCTGGATTTCCAGGTGGGTGGCACACTCCCCAATCAGAGGGTACAAGCCTCTTTGTACATGGCACCTATCAGGGTGTCTGACAAAGAGGGGATGCTCGATCTACTTGTGGTGCTGACTCAATGAAATAAAACAAAACCCTTGCCTCTCTCTGTGCTTCCTGTTGGCCTCCAGCCTGGCTTCGTTCCTCCCACTCCCCTCCATGCTTCGTAACCCTGGGCCCTGCCTTCTCCCCAGGGCAGAGCAGATAGCTATGGCCTGACTCCAATCACAGGTCAGCTCTGCTTGGGCCCCACCCACCCCAGGGCCTGGGTGGGAGGCCCTGTTCACCTGGCTCTCAGAGAACTGGAACATCTCCATGGCTTCCTCCACCAGAGCCTCCTCATAGCCCTGTCGCAGCAGCCGGTCACAGGCGCTGAGGTAGCTGAGAAACTGGGTCAGAAAAGGGCAGACAGGGAGGGTCCGTAAGAGGAATGGAAGAGCAGCAGACCAGAAAAGAGCTTAGGGCTAGGGAGATGGGCAGCCCACCACATACAACATGGCCCCAGAGACCCCATGAGCCAATAGAAGCGGGACAGAGGCCTCCTCTAGAGGTCTGGGGACAGATAGATGGCAGGGGGTTTTGATCTGCTGTCACAAGCTGGAGGCTGGAATCCTGAAAAGGGCTGTCAGGGTGGGTTAGAGTGTTCCCAGAACCTAACTGGGGAGGGGGCCAGGCCTCAAACATAGTCTCACTCCCCCAGCCCACCCCCAGGCCATCACATATACATGAACCACCCACCAAACCCTGCCCACTCTCCCTAGTGAGCACCTATGAGTGGGAAGGTAACTGCTCAACCCAGTCACATCTCTGTCCACCAGGACTCCACTAGCCCCTATAATACAACAGGCCTGCACCAGTGCTGCAAAGTGCTGACAGGGGAGACAGTGGAGACAGTGGAGACAGGGTGATAGTGCCTCCAGAGCTGAAAACCAATTCAAGTCACTGCCTACTTAAGTCACCGGGGCTCTTTTGGCCCTCAGGATAAAGCCCTGCCTCCTGACCAAAGTTCAAAGGCCTACTCAGGACCCCTGTCCTAGTCTCAGCTCCTCTTCACCTTCTTGAAATCAAAGCAAACCAAACCCACTGCCATTGAGTAGATTCCAACTCACAGTGACCCCCATTGGGTTTCCAAGGTGGTAAATCTTCATGGAAGTAGATTGCCCCGTCTTCCTTCCACAGAGTGGCTGGTGGGTTTGAACCGCCAACCATCTGGTTAGCAGTCAAATACCTTAGGCACTGCGCCACCAGAGCTCCTCTCTAGGCCTTTGTGTATCTGGCTGCCTTAGCCAAGGCTAGCCTCAACCCCCTTCCCTGGAAGCCTCTCTGGCCCTTGGTCTGACCTGGGTGCAGACAGGCCTTGATGCTCCCACAGTGCCCTGTGCTCTCCCCATTACAGCACATACGGTTGTGTTGTTGCTTTACTAATCTTCCTCATCTCCTCATTCACTAACTTTTTGCACCACGAGGGAACAGTTGTGTCAGTCATATTCACCATTGTGTCCCCAGCACGCAGAACGGCAGTCAGAAGGAGCTCAATAAATGTATGCTGAGTTTATAAAATGAATTAATAACAGCCTTCGAGGAGCTCCCAGCTTAGAGGGGGAGATAAACCAGATACATGAAAACATCCGTGCCAGGCAAATCAAAGCAGGCTTTATAGGAAGTCGGTGCCAGATGAGGGCTCCAGACCAGAAGAATGATGAGTGTGCATTGAGAAGGAGCAGGTCGGGTTTCTGCAGACCTTCAGAGCTCAGCAGAAAGCACAGATCATCTAGACTAATGATTTTCAAGTGGCTTCAACAATAACAAGGTGAAGTCAGAGCTGTTCTAGGAGATGTGGGGGTGGGGCAGGAGGCTGGAGTCTAGCACTGCTGCCCCAAGGGACTCCTCAGTCACCTATTTCACCCTTAGAGTACAGTCTGAAAACCACCCACTCAAGAGGAAGTGGGAAGAGAGCTATTACATTGTGGGGATTGCAATCAATGTCATGAAACAAAATGTGTATGCACTGTTGAATGGAAAATGAATTTGCTCTGTCATTTTTCACCCAAATCACAATACAAAGTTTAAAAAAAGAAAAGAAAACCACCCACCCAAGACCTGCTTTCACAGTTAAGGAAACTGAGGTCCAGGCAGGAGAAGCCTCGCTAGTGCCTTTTCCACCAGAGGGTCAGCCACTAAAGGAGGAGCTCTGAGCTGGTCTGAAAGTAGACAGTTTCCAAAGATGAAAACGGGAGGGAGGGCAAGGGAAGCTGGTGGGTGCTTCCTCACCTCTTGGTTCAACCACAGCAATCGGTTCTCAACATTGGTGCTCATCACAACCACCTGAGGAACTTTAAAAATGGCACATGCATGGACCTCACCTCCAGAGATTCTGCTATAATTGGTTTGGGATGTAGCCTGGGCCTACTGTCCCCCATCCCAATAGCTCTCCAGGTGATTCTAATATTCAGCCAGGTTTTGAGTCACTAATTCCAGGGATAACTGAAGGGTGTTGGTTTGAAACAATGAGACACTCCACAGGAGAAAGTTGTGGCAGCCTGCTTCCATAAAGATTACAGTCTTAGAAACCCGAAGGGACAGTTCCACTCTGTCCTACAGAGTCACTATGAATTGGAATCAATCAATGGCAATGAGTTTTGGGTTGGAGTTCCACCCCAGATCCATGGAGTGGAACCCTCCAGTGTGGGGCCTGAGGATCTGCATTTGTAAATATTTAGCTGCTGCTTGTTTAGCGTTGGGGCCTACAGGACTGGAGGAACCACCAGCCTACCTCAGGCCCCTGGGAGGGTGATACTGTCACCTTCAGACCATGGGATGTCACAGTTGGAGGAGCCCCCAGAAGTCACTGACTTCAAACAGGCCCTTTCCATTCTGTGAATGGGGAAACTGAGGCTCAAAGAGGGGGCCTGGTATGCCTAGAGTCCCATAGCAACTCTGGGCCTGGCCCACATTTGTCCTGCCAGGCATTCAGTGAGCACACTCATCACTGTGGAAGGAAGGAAGGAGTGATGGACATTTGGCTTTCCTTTCTTCTTGACTCTTCTAAGTGCTAGGGTTCCATCATTTGATCCCCTCCTTCCTAGACCATCTGACATTTATCTCTCCAATCAAAAAAGATTATGTGTCTGTCTTTCAGCTGGAGAAGGAATCTGAACCTAGGGGAGCTGCTCAGTTAATGGTGGAACTGCACAGAACAGAGGGAAAATACTAACTTGGCTGGAGAGGAAGGATGCAGTCAATCACCCTGCAGTGCCTGGCCCCTGACCATCCACTGGGGAAGAAGGCCACCCAGGGATCCATGGGCCAGCCAGGTGGTCAGTCCATATCTGGAGACACAACATTCCTGATGTGTGGATCCTTCCAGCCCACCCACAGGGAGGCCAGTGCCCTGTGTGCTTGACTAATCAAAAGGCCCCACAGAGATGACCTGAGACCTTATCCTCGTCACTGGACTTGAAGGGATGGGGGAGCCCCCACTGTGGGTCTGTTCCCTCACAGTCCTCCTGGCTGGCTTCTTGGCCAAGGTCCTCGCTTTTCTGCAACAGCTGAAGGTAGGAGCAGCCTTTGATCTACTCCTAAATCTCAGATCAGTCAGGGGTGCAGTCCTGTGAGGTTCTCACACAGAAAATAAGAGCACAGAGTTATGCATCAAAGATTCAGAGTCAGATCAAACTGGCTTCATTCCTGGTGCAGCCACTGACTCACTGGCTATATGAACCTCTCTGGCCTCAGTCTCCTCATCAGCAAAGTGGGGACAATAATAGCTACCTTGCAGAAGTAAGAAGACCTAATTGAATACCTTTAGACTGAGGGACTGGCACAAAGAAGGTATTCAATATATGTTAGCACTGCTCACCTCTCCCTGCACCATTTTAGCTACATGGGGGTTACTCTGTTGAAAGATTGATTCCCTCTAGGACAAAGCATAGACTGATGAACCCAGATGAAGCAGAAGTAGGTGAGGAGGGAGACCAAGTGCATTTTCCCACCTCCCGAACTTGGCAGCAGCACACACTGCTTCTGGCTTCAGTTCAAGAGTCACTTCATTCTCCTTTTGTCCTTCCTTCCCCCAGGACCAGGCTTCTCCTGACCTCAGGGACCAATATTAAGCAGTCTCAGTGATTATGGAAAGGTGTCCCAAGCTTTCTGATGGTCGGAGGACAGGAGAAAGGAATAAATGCCAACTGCCCTGTCGTTGTTGTTAGGTGCTGTCAAGTTGGTTCTTACTCATAGCAGCTCTATGTACAGCAGAATGAAACCTTGCCGGGCTTGCACCATCCTCACAATCACTGCTATGTTTGAGGCCATTGCTGCAGCCATCTCATTTGAAGATCTTCCTCTTTTTGGCCGATGCTTTACTTTACCAAGCATGATGTCCTTCTCCAGGGACTGCTCCCTCCTGATAACATGGCCAAAGTACATGAGACAAAGTCTCACTATCCTCCCTTCTAAGGAGCATTCTAGCTGTACTTCCTCCAAGACAAATTTGTTTGTTCTCTGGCAGTCCGTGGTATTTTTAATATCCTTTGTCAATACCATAATTCAGTGCAACAATTCCTTAGTCTTCCTTAGTCATAATCCAATTTCTGCATGCATATGAGCAATTGAAAATATCATGGCTTGAATCAGGCACACCTTAGTCCTCAAGGTGACATCTTTATTTATTAATTCTTTAAAGAGATCTTTTGCAGCAGATTTACCCAGTACAATACGTTTGATTTCTTTTTTAATTTTTATCATTATTTGGGTGAAAGTTTACAGAGCAAATTCATTTTCCATACAGCAGTTCATATACATTTTGTTTCGTGATGTTGACTGCAATCCCCCACAATGTAACAGCTCTCTTCCCATTTCCTCCCTGTAGTTACCTTTTCTCTCTGTCCTTCTTTCCTATGCATTCCTGCCCCCTGAGCTATCTCCCTGGGCAAACACTACCCTTCTGTTCTCCCATGATCGATTGCTCTAATAAGTGTATCTAACTGACATAAATGTTCACCCCATATGCCTGTCTATTGTTTGGCTGGAAGCCTCGGGAGTGAGTTCAATTCCAGACTTGAAGGGTAACTAGGGGCCACAGTCTTGGAAGCCTCACTAGGCTCTATCAGACCAGTAAACCTGGTCTCTCTCTTTTTTTTTTTTTATGATTTTGAGGTTTTTTCTACATTGTTCTCCCACTTTATCTAGAATCTTCTGTACTGATCCCTTTCCAAGTGGTTGACAGTGGTAGTCAGGTACTATCTAGTTCTGGTCTCATGGTCATATAGGCTGAGGTTTGCACAATCTACTAGTCCCTTGGACTAATTAATTGTTTCTATGTGTCTTTGCTTTTCTTCATTCTTCTTTGCTTTGCATGAGGAGAGACCCATTTTTGCACCTAGATGATCATTTACAAGCTTTTAAGACCCCAGTTGCTACTCACCAAAGTAGGATGTAAAACCATGTTTTTGTGTAGTATGTTATGCCAATTGAGCTTGATGTTCCCTGCAACCATGGTTCCACAGGTCCAACTACTTGCTCCCTCAGGGTGGTTGGCTGTGGCTAAGAAGTTATCATAACTTTGCCGTTTGTTAATTCTATTATATATTTGGACATTCTTATAGCACATACAAATACATGTGTAGAAATATTGCCTGCCAATCTTACATGTGGTCATGGGTATATTCCCTTTTGCCTAGACATACCTGATCCTTCAGCCAGTCTACCCATCTATTTACCTGTAGGTTAATGTTTCTTATCATTGATAATACAGTATTATAAATGTAAAAGGGTTTATCTTTGTTGTCTGTACCTCTTGTGCACTTCTCTGTATCTTCTTTTTCCTCAGTGTTATCGTGTTGGTCACTTGCTTTTGGTACATTGCCTTTCCCTTCACCAAAATCAGTACTTGTCTCTACCTGTCTAGCAGTGTTGCCTCCTCTCCCCTCCCATCCCTGGTAGCCAAAAAAGAAAGTTTCCTTCCATATATAAACCTTTCCTTGACTTTTTACAATAATGAACTAATACAATATTTGTCCATCCTCCAAGATCATCCACGTTATGCAGTGTTTTGCAGATTCTACATTATTCTTTAGTGTTGCATTGTATTTCATTGTGTGTATGTACCATAGTTTGGTTATCCATTCTTCTGTTGATAGGCACTTAGGTTGTTTCCATCTCTTTGCTATAATACGTTTGATTTCTTGACTGCTGCTCCCAGAGGCATTGATTATAGATCTAAAAGAAAAAAAAAATCCTTAACAACTTCAATCTTTTTTCCATTTATCGTAATGTTGCTTATCAGTCCAGTTGTGAGGAGTTTTGTTTTCTTTATGTTGCGGTGTGATCCATACAGAACACTGAAGGCTTTGATCTTCATCAGTAAGTACTTCAAGTCTTCTTCACAATCAGCAAGCAAGGTTATCTGCATATTGCGGTTGTTAATGACTCTCCCTCCAATCCTGATGCTATAGTTCAGCCTCTTAGATTATTTGCTTATCATATAGACTGAAAACTGACACACAGCTTTCCTGATTTTTAAAACCATGCAGTATCACCTTGTTCTGTTCAAACAACCGTCTCTTGGTCTATAACAGGTTTCACAGGAGCACAGTTAAGTGTTCTGGAATCCCCATTCTTCACAATGTCATTCATAATCTGTTATGATCCACAGAGTCCAATGCCTTTTCATAGTCAATGTTGTTGTTGTTATTATGTGCCGTCGAGTCAGCCCCGACTCATAGCGACCCCTCCTTGGGTTTCCGAGGCAGTATCACTACGGAAGTAGGATTGCCCAACAACACAGGTAAACATCTTTCTGGTATTCTCTACTTTCAGCCAAGATCCATCTGACATCAACAATGATATCCCTCATTCCATGTTCTCTTCTGAATCTGGCTTGAATTTCTGGCAGTTCCCTGTTGATGTACTGCTGCCACCATTTTTTAATTATCTTCAGCAAAATTTTCCTTGCGTGTGATATTAATGATATTGTTTGATAATTTCCACATTCTGTTGGATCACCTTTCTTTGGAATGGGCTTAAATAGCAATCTCTTCCAGCCAATTGGCCAGGTATCTGTCTTCCAAATTGCTTGGAATAAGCAAAGAGCACCTCCAGTGCTGTGTGTTTGCTGAAATATTTCAATTGGTACTTCATCAATTCCTCGTGGGCTTGCTTTTCACCAGTGCCTTCAGTGCACCTTGGACTTCTCTCAATGCCATCAGTTCCTGATCATGTTACCTCATGAAATGGTTGAACATTGACCAATTATTTTTGGCACAGTGATTCTGTATATTTCTTCCATATTCTTTTGATGGTTTCTGCAACATTCAATGTTTTTCCCATAGAATCCTTCAGTATTGCAAGTCAAGCCTTGAATTTTTTTCTTCATTTCTTTCAGCTGGTGTTCTGGTTACCTAGTGCCACTCTGACAAGAATATACCACAAATGGGATGGCCTTAACAAACAGGAGTTTATTCTCACAGTTTGGTGGCTTTAAGTCCAAGTTCAAAGTGCTAGGCTCTAGGGGCTGGGTGAATGCCCCTCAACCTCAGGGTCCAGCTCTGCCTCCTGCTCCCGGACTGCTGGAGCTAGAGGCGTTTCTTCACTCAGACAGCTGCTGGCTGCTAAGGCTGACAAGCCCAAGGTTGACAAGTGAAAAGGCACAGTCCCAATGTTACCAAACCACATGGCAGGCCATTAATTTAAATCCATTGTAAGTCCCAAGATTGGCAGAGCATGGAAGGCTACTGAACAACAACACGAATACATGCAGGATCCAAGCGTGCCATAAGCTAGAGACTATCCCCAAGGCTTCTCCTTATATACCGGAAGCACATCCCAAAGGCTTGTGGTAGATCCCACCATGGAGTTGATTGCCAGTCTCATCATGGGGAATAACTACCACCAGCTGCCCAGCCATTCAACCAGGCCCAGCTAAGTTGACATACAAATTTAACTACCACAGCTTGATAAATGCTGAGCGTTTTCTTCCCTTTTGGTTTTCTAACTCTAGGTTTATGCACTTTTCATAATACTTTGTTTTCTCAAGCTGCCCTTTGAAATGTCTTTATGAGTGTCCATCAGTCTTCCAATAAGAATGTGAACTCTTTGAGAATGGAATCTGAGTGTGGTGGACACTGTAATGCACCTTCCAGATCCGCCTTCAGTGAAGGACCTGTTGCCCCAGATGCTGGGAGAGTTAAGCTATCTGACTCTTCAGGGATTGCTTCAGCTTCAGAGAATCACTTCTCTTGTCATTCCTCTTCCCAGGGGGTGATTGAGGCAGGAGTATAAAGGCCTGACCATCTCAGCCCCACTCAGGACAACTCTGCAGGGTGACATATGCGGCAGAGCTGTAAGGTTGGCTGAAGCTCCTGTTGGGCCGGCATCCCAGCTCAACTTCTCCCTCTGCCCATATTCCTGTTTCTGTCCCCTCCCTCCCACAGGACTGGATACCCATGATCTCTTTAATAAACATCCTGAATGTCAAACTCCATCTGTGTTCATTTCTTGAGCAACACAACCTGTAACACTGGGTTTTACATACCTTTGATTTCCACATAGCTCCCAGCGTCATCTAAACACACCCACTGCCATCGGGTTGATTCTGACTCATAGTCACCCTTTAGGATACAGTAGAATTGCCTGATAGCATTTCCAAGACTGTAAATCTTTACATAAGCAGACTGCCTCATCTTTCTCCTGCAGAGCTGCTGGTGGGTTCGAACTGCTGACCTTTTGGCTAACAGCAAAATATTTTAACCACTAAACCACTAGGACTCCCTTCTAAACACCTAGGAGAGGCATAATTACTCATTGATTAGGTGGATTGATGGGTGAATGGAAAGCCAGAGAGATCACAGTGGGTATGAATGAACTGTTCATTGAGGGAAGTGGTTAAAGCTGCACCAGCCAATACGGTAGGCACTAGCCACATGTAGGAGCTCTGGTGGCATAGTGGATAAGGGATTTGGTTACTAATCAGAAGGTTAGCAATTCAAACCCACCAGCTGCTTCATGGAAGGAAGATGGGTGATCTAGTTCTGTAAAGATTCACAGCCTCAGAAACCCAGTGGGGGTTGCTATGAGTCAGAATCAACTTGATGGCAGTGAGTTTGGTTTTGGTTTTGAGCCACATGTAGCTATTTAAATTAAAATTAATTACAATTAAATAAAATTTAAACTTCAGTTCTTTAAGTGCTCAATAACTTCATATGGCTAGTGTCTATTGGATTGGACAGCACAGATACGGAACATCTCTATCATTGCAGAAAGTTCCATTGGACAGTGCTGGAGAGATTCCTGGCTACGCAAAGCACCAGGCCCTTGTACTTGGGGCAGAGTTCTAGGACAGGATTAAAACTCCCCAGGTGGGCATGGAGATTCTTGATAAATACCCATGAAAAAGGTAGCATTAGGGTCAAGAAATTTGCTCATGACTCCTGATGATGATGGCTATGCTAAGGTTAAGGCCATACTAGGGTTCTGCCTCTAAAGAGAAGAAAATCAAATTCAAGTTAAAGATAAAAATATGTGGCCACTCAGTTGGCTACAGCTCCACAGCCCCCATGTCTACGTTCCCCACTCACCTGGCTCAGGCTCTGCCTCCCCGTCTTCTGCAGAGCCATGATGGCCCTATGCAGGGGATACCCCAGAGCAACCACAGGTCCGATGAGGTCTTGTTCCTCCTGACTCAGGGCAGACAGTAGGTCAGCCGTAGAATCAGAGTGTGAACAGTGGGAGCTGAGAGGCTGGGGCATCTTCCCAGGGGGTGGCAGGCAGGTGTATGGGCTGAGGGACTGAAATAAAGATAGGCTGGACATGTCAGTTACCACAGGAGATGACATCCTGCTGGGCTGGACATTTTAAAAGGCACCTTTTCATACAACTTTCTATACAGAATATAGGGACTAATATTGTGAAAGTCTTGGAATCTCACAGACCCAGGTTCAAATCCCAGCTCTCTACCACTTACTTAGTTCACTCATATGTAAAATGGAAGCAATCATCATAGCTACCTCAAAAAGTTGTTGTGAGGCTTAAGTAAGACAATGTGAATAAAGTGATTAGCAAAGTGCTTGGAATACAGTAAATGCTAATATTTCATTTACAGCTTCTAACAACCCTACAAGAGAAATATCACAGACAGGTCTATGCTATTATCCCATTTGCTAGATATTGAAATCTAGGTTCAGAAAAGTTAATGACTTGATAAGTCACACACATTTTGGACTGAAACCATATTCAGAATCAAAGTCAAGGGCTCTTATCTCCTATCTTGGTATAACATGGATTTTCCCAGCCAGACCCTCCTTCTTGAGTTTGACTGGGGTGGGGCTTGGCAGGGCATGGAACAGTATAGGGACTGGGCACACCTATCCCTCAGTTGCGGTGCTGAGAAGACTCAAACAAACAGATCCTGGACTAAGGAGGATGGCTTGGAAGTGCTCCAGTTGATTTAGTTAGCATCATCTTCAACTTATCTCCCATGAGGAAGTACCATCTGCCAACCCTGAACACACTAACCTTCCCCCTTTCATTCCCAAGGGAAGCCTAGCTGTTGTACTGGTTCTTGGGGTTGAAGGGTGTGTGTGTGAATTCCCCACATATCCCCACCTTCTGAGGGATTTCCTTGGCATGGCTCCATCCTAAGGTCTTCCCTTCACTCCCAGGGTGGAGAAACACCCAAATCTTAGCAACTGAGTCTACTCTTGTGATCTTGAAAAAGATCCTGCGGTAAAGTGAATTACTTAAAATATGGCTCTTCTAGCCATATTTGGGAGCTCTGGTGGCATAGGGCTAAGGCATTTGACTGTGAACCAGAAGGCTGGTGGTTCAAACCCACTCCTCGAAAGGAAGATTGGGCAATCTACTTCTGTAGTGATACTGCCTCAGAAACCCAAGGAGGGGTGGCTATGAGTCAGATCCAACTTGACAGCAGTGAGTTTTAGCCATGGTCTTTGTGACTCCTGCCAGATGACTGGGTGGAACTATGCACATGTGAGATGCTGTGGTCCACAAAAAGGATTGGATAGTTTATTAATGTAATAAGATACATGGCACCCTTGTGAGGTGGACTGTGCAGATAAGGTGTATGGAACCCTAACGTGGGGACTGGTCAGTTTTGCCATCCACTAGGCTTAAAATGAACCATTTCAGAAGCAGAAGACAGGATCTCACTACCATCAACAGAGAAGAGCCAGAAGTAGAGCATGTCCTTGAACCAGAGATCCTATGCTAGACCTCCTTGGCAGAGAGACGGCAGAGAGACATCACTAAAAGAGCTTTGTACCACTTGCTGGAGCAGGGCAGGGGCCACAGGGTCAAGAGGCTTTGGGCCAAAGAGAGGTGTGCCTATGGGAATGGCCAAGGGATGGTTGTCTTGATTGAAGAATTGTATCCTGAGCATTCTTAAACCTGAACCTGTTACTTCCCTAACAAACCCCATAATTGTGAATATTGTCTGTGAGGTCTATGTGGCCATAGCAATGAATTATCAAACCCAGCAGAGAAGTAGAGACCACCATGGGAAGGATGGTTGGTTGTCAGAATTGGTAAAAAGGTTGGAGGGTGGCATCATGTCTCACTTCGGCCTCAAAGGAATCAGCCTTGGGCTGATGCTGCTGGTGGTGATTCTGTCTCCCACTTCTGAAGTTAAGAGGAGGTCAGAAAAGGATGCCGCCTCCACACCCTTTTTGCGTATCCTTAGCCTCTCCCTGCCTCGGTTTCCTTATCTACAGAACAAAAATGGCATTTTCTCCTTCCTCACACAGGGTTGTTATTGAAAGTTAAATTTAATCTCAACCAGGGAAGAAACTGGCATCAATAACCAGCCCCTGATGTGGGCATGACCTGTCCAGTTTATAGAGCTTCTTCTCCTCTGTGATGTTTGCTCTAAACAACTATGTGAGGTGTTACTAGGCCCACTTTATAGGTAGAAAAGGGGTGGCTCAGAGAGGTTCAGCAACTTGCTCAAGGTCGCATTGTGAGTGAATAGGAACAGAGAGATCTCAAGCCTGTCTTCTGAATTTCATTTCACCTTGGTCATATTCTATTACATCTCTTGGCCTACCTGGGGTTGCTGAGGGGTGGGAATAGGCAGAAAGCTATACCTAACTGCCACCTCCTGCTACCAGTACTGACCTGCTCATGCAGACATGATATAGGCTTTGCGGAATCTGATACTTACACAGTTTGAGCCCTCTTAAAGAAAAAGGACACACACTTATGATACAAAATTAGGTACAAAGCCCTAGAAGGTACAAAGTGAGGGGACTGCTTCAGCTTCATTGGCTTCATCAAAAGCTTACTTCTGCTCCCAGGGTTATTACTGATCCACTTCCTCTGTTCTGAAGCCACCTTAGCATACAATAGCCCCAACCTCTCTGTCAATGCTTGACCCATCCATCACACAGCTCTGGGCCTTGTCTCACTCTCCCTTGCCCAGCTCTCTCTGTCTTGTGGTTTTGGCCCTGTCTCTCCCAACACAGGGTCTGATTAGAAGTGACTGTGCAGTGAATATTCTTTGATTGAGCCTCCACCCATCCTAGAGCAAACCTCCCCCAGTGGGAATCCCTAGATTTGAGACACATTCATAAATTCAGCAGACATTCATTGAGCACCCCCTATGGGCCAAATCTGTCTCTGCGCACTCTGGAAACTGACTGCGATCCAATTCCCGCCCCAACGTAACTCATATTCCAAGCAAAGGGCCGCACGAAGGGCCGGGTGGACGCAGGTAAGAATGGGAGGAGGAGCAAGAAGAGAAGATCGAGGCTATCGACCCGGCTGGGAACCCAGATAGCGGGGCCTTGGCTGGTGGAGCAGGCAGAGTCCTTACCGGGACTGTGGGCTTGTGGCTCCTGAGTGGGGGCATGGCGCCGGCCGTGGAGGGCCGCGGGAGCGGTGCGGGGGCGCTGGGCGGCTGGGGCGCGGGGCCCAGGGGCGGCGCGGGGCTCGGGCAGAGGCTTAGCGCGCGGTGGCCACGGAAGCGGTGCAAGAGGGCGCGGGTGCCTGCGGCCAGCCTTCCCTCTGAGAGCCGCCGCCGAGCACCAGCCAGCTCCGACCTCACCTCGCGCAGCACGTCCAGGGAGCACAGGCGATGGCCCGGCCCGGGGCTGGCCGGGGAGCTGGGCTGGGGACCGCAGGGGTCCGGCTCCTCGTCGCTGGTAGAGGAAGCTTCTTCATCCTTCTTCTCCTCCTCTTCCTCGGAATGCTCCTGGGATCCAGTCTCTGGGCTTTGGGCTGCAGCAGGCTCAGGCACTGGCCTGTACTCGGGGCTGACCAGCAACAGCCACGCGGGTGGGGCTGACGCTATTCCTGGGCCACTGCATTGGCACAGGTAGGGTCCACGGACGGCGGCTTCCACCCAAAAGAGTGCCTTCCTCTCCAGGCTGAAGTCGTGCTGCGGAGAGTAGCCAATGTGAGGACTTGGGCACCGAATAAATGATTAAAGAAAGACTGGAGCAAAATAGGGAGGTAGTGAAGGACCAACCCCCCCCCCCCCAAAAAAAAACCCACAACCCACTGCCATCCAGTGTATTCCAACACATAGTGACCCAAATCCTTATAACTTCAGTTTGAGAAAAGAGTAATTCTCACTCTGAATCAAAATCCAGAAGCCATAAAACATACACACAACCTGCATGGCAAATGCATCCCATAAGCAAGGACAAAAGACAAATGACAAACTGGGGGAAAATAGCACTCACACACATCACAGAGAATGGCTAAGTTCACTAATGTGGAGAGTGCCTAGAAATAGATAAGAAAAATGACCAACAGTCCAACAGAAAAATGTGCAAAACGTGTGGATAATCCATAGAGAAGGACAAAAATGGCTCAAATGTCTGAAAAGATGCTCATCATAATGGAAATGCAAAGTAAATATACATTGAGACATCATTTTCAAGCATCCCTTAGGGAAGATCTGAAGTCTGATGACACTCTTTTGGGGAGTCTGTGAGGCACAGGCACTCTTGTAATATTGTTGGTTGGGATGTGAATCCATCCAGACTCCATGGGGGCAATTTGGTAATATACTCACACACATTCAAAAGGACATTTGTATATGGTTATTGCAGCATTGTTTGTAAAGCCAAACCAAACTCACTCTCCCTCAAGTTGGATTCAACTCATAGCAACCTCTCCTTGGGTTTCCAAGGCCGTAACACTAGGGGGAGTAGATTGCCCAATCTTCCTTCCTTCCAAGGAGAGGCTGGTGGGTTTGAACCACCAGCCTTCTGGTTAGCAGTCAAATGCCTTAGGCACAACTGTAAATAATCTAGTAAATGTCCATCAAAAGGGGACTAGTTTAATAATAATATGTCTATATAATGTAATACTACACAGTGGAAGACCAATTGTTCTATGTACTGATAGGGAAAAATCTCAAAACATACTAAGTGAAAAAGGCAAAAAAGAATAGCAAGTATACAATCTACCTTTTAGCCATATAGAACCAGTCCAAAGGACTAATGGACCATGATAACTTCAGCCTATATGACCCTGAGACTAGATGAACTAGATGGTGCCTGGCTACCAATGCCAACTACTCAGAAAGGGATCAAAATTGGAGATCCTGAATAGAGTGGGAGAAAAATGCAGAACAAAACTCAAAATCATAAAAAAAGACCAGGCTCAAAAAAGACCTGGCCTGATAGAGATTGGTGCAACCCCTAGTATTATGGCCCCAAGTCACCCTTTGGACCTGGAATTGAACTCACTCCCATGGCTTAACTCTCAGCCAAAAAATAAGCCTATGTGCTGAACATCTACTCCCTAGATCCATGGGAGATGAGTAGGGAAGCATTTGCACAAGGAGAAAGGTAGGGAGGCAGGAATGCAAAAGTAAGAAGGAAACAGGGAAAAGATAACCACAGGGAGGAAGTGGGAAGAAAGCTGTTAACTGTAGGGAATATAGCCAGTGTCACAAAACAAGAGTGTGTCCAAACTGTTGCATGTAAAACGAATGTTTTTTAAACTTTAACCCAAATCACAGTAAAAAAATAAAAATTTACCTTTTATGTGAAAAAGGAGGAAATAGTTGTATTTGCTTATATATACACACATAAGAATCTCTGAAAGGATATATAAAAAAATAACAGTAAGGGAGTAGGGTGGGGAACTGAGCAGATAGGGATATATCAGAGGGGGACTCTTCCCTCTACCAAAACAAACAAACAAACAAAAAAACCTACCAGGGGTAGGTAAACTGCCTGTGGGTCAAATCTACCCCCATTTACCCAATTTTTGTAAATAAAGTTTTATTGGAACACAGTAACTCCCACCCATTTCTTTCCATATTATCTTTTACAATACAATCAGCAGAGTGGAGTAGTCTTTTTCTTTTTTTAAATTTTTTATTGTGATTTGGGTGAAAGTCTACAGAGCAAATTCATTTCCCATACAGCAGTTCATACACATTTTGTCTCATGATATTGACTGCAACTCCCCACAATCTAACAGCTTCTCCTCATAGTTACCTCTTCCCTGTGTCCTTCCCTCCTATGCACTTGTGCCCTCTGTCCATACACTACCTCTCTGTTCTCCCATGATGGATCTCTGTAAGGAGTGTGTCTACCTAATGTGAATAATGTTCAGCCCATATGCCTGTCTTTTATTTGGCTGGAAGCCACAGGAGTGAGTTTAATTCCAGACCTGAAGGGCAACTAGGGGCCATAGTCATAGGGTTTCGCCAGGCCCTATCAGACCAGCAAACCTGGTCTTTTTTTTTTTTTTTTAATTATTTTGAGTTTTGTTCTACATTGTTCTCCCACTCTATCCAGAATCTCCTCCTACACGAATATCCCTCCGAATGGTTGACAGTGGTAGCCGGGCACCATCTAATTCTTCTGATCTCATGGTCATATAGGCTGAGGATCGCATGGTCTACCAGTCCCTTGGACTAATTGTTTCTAGGCGTCTTTGGTTTTCTTCATTTTCTTTGCTCTGGATGAAGAGATACCCATCATTGCATCTAGATGGCTGCTTGCAAGCTTTTAAGATCCCAGTCATTACTCACCAAAATAGGCTGTGGAACAATGTTTTTGTGTAGTATGTTACACCAATTGAGCCTGATGTCCCCTGGGACTATGGTCTCGAGCCCATAGGTCCAACTACTCACTCCCTCTGGGTAGCTGGCTATGGCCAAGAAGTTACCACAACCTTGTCCCTTGTCAGCTCTACTATATACCTGGACATCCTTACAGAACATACAAATATGCTTGTAGAAACATCGTCTACCAACCCTATACATGGTCATGGGCAAACTCCCCACTGCCTAGACATACCTGATTGTTCAGCCTGTCCACCCATCTATCAACCTGTGGTCAACGTTTGCTACTGACAACACAGTATGTGCAAAGGATTCATCTTTGTTGTCTGTATCTCCCATATACCTCTCTATGTCTTCTTCTTCCTCAATGCCACTGTGTTGATCATTCACATTTGGTGCATTGCCCTTCCCTTCACCCAAATCAGTACTTGTCTCTACCTATCTAGCAGTGTTCCCTCCCCCCCCCCCCCCCGAACAAAGGAAGTTTTGTTCCATATATAAACCTTTCCTTGACTTTTTACAATAGCAGATTAATATAATATTTGTCCTTCTGTGATGGATTTATTTTAAGAATTGAGTAGCCTTGACGGAGTTTTTATTATCTGGCCCTTTACAGAAAAAAATTGCCAACTCCTATTGTATACCCCTTTATATCCTTGTCATTTTTTAATCACGTGGATGTATTTTCTCTAAAAAAAAAAAAAAAAAATTAAGAGAAATTAACTCCAATTAAAGGGAAACTATAAAACAACAAAAGCATCATAGTCCTCCCAAAGCTTTAACTATAGAAGGAAATGCTCTTTGAGAATTTAGCAGGGTAGAGGAGATGAGCATGAGCTTTGAGATCTGATAGACTCATATTGGAGTCCTGGCTGTGTTACTCACAAGCCTTGTGACTCTTGGGGGTGTCACTTGGGTGGGAGCTTTGATTTCCTGTACCAAAGGTAGGAATACTTACCTGCTAAAATGGTCATTGCAAGGATAAGCAAAAAGAGTGAATGGATGAAAAGTACCTGGCATGGAACTGGTGAATAGTAGGTGCTCAATAAATGGTAGCTGTGATTACTTTTCCCTTTTAGGCCCCTGTAGGTTCAGCTTATAACTTAACCACTATCTATAGCACCACTTATCTCTCAGTTTGTCGTACTGTGGTGGCTTGTGTGTTCCTGTGAGGCTGGAGGCTATGCCACTGGTATTTCAAATACCAGCAGGGTCACCTGTGTTGGACAGGTTTCAACAGAGCTTCTAGAATAAAACAGACTGTGAAGAAGGAAAAGGCCATACACTTCTCAAAGAATTGGCCAGTGAAAACCTTATGAATAGCAGTGAAACACTATCTGTTTTCCAGTCTGTTACTGGAAAACATTATGAATAGCCCTGAAACACTGTCTGATATAGTGTCGGAAGACGAGCCCCTCAGGTCAGAAGGCACTCAAAATATGACCGGCGAAGAGCTGCCTCCTCAAGGTAGAGTTGACCTTAATGATGTGGATGGAGTAAAGTTTTTGGGGCCTCCATTTGCTGATGAGGCATGACTCAAAATGGGAAGAAACAGCTGCAAACATCCATTAACAACCAGAGCATGGAATGTGTGAAGTATGAATTTAGGAAAATTAGAAGTTGTCAAAAATGAAAAGGAATGTATAAAGATTGGTATCCTAGGCATTAGTGAGCTGAAATGGACTAGTTTTGGCCATTTTGAATCAGACAGCCACGTGATTTACTATGCAGGGAATGATAAATTGAAGAGGAATGGCGTGGCATTCATCATCACAAAGAACATTTCAAGATCTATCCTAAAGTACAATGCTGTCAGTGATAGAATAATACCCATACATTTACAACAAAAACTAATTAATACTACTATTATTAAAATATAGGCACCAACCACCAAAGCCAAAGATGAGGAAATGAAAGATTTTTTTACCAACTTCTGCAATCTAAAATTGACCAAATATGCAATCAAGATGTATTGATTATTACTGGTGATTGGAATGCAAAAGTTGGAAACAAAGAAGAATCACCAGTAGTTGGAAAATATGGCTTTCCTGATAGAAATGATGCCACAGATCACATTAAACACTTCTGCAAGACCAATGACTTATTCCTTGCAAATACCTTTTTTCAACGATATAAACAGAGGCTATATACCTCGACCTCACCAGATGGAATACACAGGAATCAGATTGACTACATCTGTGGAAAGAGGTGGTAGAGAAGCTTAACATCTTCTGCCAAAACAAGGCCAGCAGCTGACTGTTGAACATACCATCAACTATTCACATGTAAGTTCAAGTTAAAGCTGAAGACAATTAAAAGAAGTACACAAGAGCCAAAATACGACCTTGATTATATCCCTCCTGAATTTAGAGACCATCTGAAGAGTAGATTTGATGCATTGAACACCAAAGACCAAAACCAGACAAATTGTGGGATGACATCAAGAACATCATACAAGAAAGCAAAAAGTCATTAAAAAGACAGGAAAGGAAGAAAAGACCAAAACGGATGTCAGAAGAGACTCTGAAACTTGCTCTTGAATGGAGAGTAGCTAAAACAAATGGAAGAAATGACAAGATAAAAGAGCTGAACAGATTTCAAAGAGCAGCTCGAGAAGACAAAGTCAACTATTATCATGAAATCAAAGATCTTAGAAAACCAAAAGGGAAGAACACACTCGGCATTTCTCAGGCTGAGAAATGAAGTGAGAACTGAAGAAAAAATTCAAACCTCGAGTTGCCATATTGAAAGATTCTATGGGCAAAATATTGAATGACACAGGAAACATCAAAAGAAGATGGAAGGAATACACAGAGTCACTGTACCAAAAAGAATCTGTTGATTGTTCTTTTATTGCAGGAGGTGGCATATGATGAAGAACCAATGGTATTGAAGGAAGAAGTCAAAGTTGCACTGAAGGAATTGGTGAAAAACAAGGCTCCAGAACTACCCATTGAGATATTTCAACAAGCAAATGCTGCACTGGAGGCACTTACTCATCTATGCCAAGAAATCTGGAAGACAGCTACCTAGCCAACTGACAGGAAAAGATTCATGTTTGTACCTATTCCAAAGAAAAGTGATCCAACAGAATGTGGAAATTATTGAACAATATCATTAACATCACACACAAGTAAAATCTTGTTGTTGTTATGTGCCGTCGAGTCGGCCCCGACTCATAGTGACCCCTCCTTGGGTTTCCGAGGCAGTATCACTATGGAAGTAGGATTGCCCAACTTTCCTTCCGAGGAGTGGCTGGTGTGTTTGAACCTCCAGCCTTCTGGTTAGCAGTCAAGTGCTTTAGCCACTATGAAGATAATTTAAAAAATGGCTGCAACAGTATATTGACAGGGAACTTCCAGAAATGCAAGCTGGATTCAGAAGAAGACATAGAACAAGGGATATCTTTACTGATTTCAGATGGATCTTGGCTAAAAGCAAAGAGTATCAGAAAGATATTTACTTGTGTTTTATTGACTATGCAAAAGCATTCCACTGTGTGGATCACAACAAATTAGGGATAACATTGAGAAGAATGGGAATTCCAGAACACATAATTGCATTCATAAAGAACCTGTATATAGACCAGGAGGTTGTCATTCAAACACAACAAAGGGATACTGCATGGTTTAAAATGAAGAAGGTAGTGCATCAGGGTTGTATCCTTTAACCATAGTTATTCAATCTGTATGCTGAACAAATAATCTGAGAAGCTGAACTATATGAAGAAGAATGCAGCATCAGGATTGGACGAAGACTCATTGACAACTGCGATATGCAAATGACACAATCTTTCTTGCTGAAAGTGAAAATGACTTGAAACACTGAAGATTAAAGACTACAGTTTACAGTATGGATTACCTCAACATAAAGAAAACGAAAATCCTCACAACTGCACCAATAAGTAGCATCAGGATAAATGGATGAAAGATTGAAGCTGTCAAAGATTTCATATTACCTGGTTCCACAATAAACACCAATGGAAGCAGCAGTCAAGAAATCAGATGTCCTATTCCACTGGGCAAATCTGCTGCAAAAGACCTCTTGCTGAAGAACAAAGATGTCTCTTTGAAGACTAAGGTGCGCCTAACCCAAGCCATGGTAGTTTTAATTGCCTCATATGCACGTGAAAGCTGGACAATGAATAAGAAAGACCAAAGAAGAGTTGATGCTTTTGAATTGCGGTGTTGGTGAAGAACACTGAAATCACAAAAGACTGCCAGAAAAACTAACAAACCTGTGCTGGAAGAAGTGCAGCCAGAATGCTCCTTGGAAGTGAAAATGGCCAGACTTCATCTCACCTACTTTGGTCATGTCAGAAGGGACTATTCCCTGGAAAAGGACATCACACTTGGTAAATTGGAGGGTCAGCAGAAAAGGGGAAGGCCCTCAGTATGATAGACTGACACAGTGGCTGCAAGGATGGCCTCACATATAGCAAGGATTATGAGGCTGGCACGGGACTGGGCATTGTTTCATTCTGTTGTACACAGGGTTGCTATGAGTTGGATCCGACTCCATGGCACGTAACAATGACACCATACTGTTGTTCAGGAGCTCTGGTGGTGAAGTGGTTAAGGGCTCAGCTGCTAACTGAAAAGTCTGTGGTTTGAACTATCAGCTGCTCCATGGAAGAAAGATGTGTGTGTCTGCTTTTGTAAAGACTGTTGTTGTTGTTGTTATGTGCCATCGAGTCGGACTCAACTCCGAGGCAGTATCACTACGGAAGTAGATTGCCCCATCTTCCTTCCAAGGAGTGGCTGTTGGGTTTGAACCACCAGCCTTCTGGTTAGCAGTCAAGTGCCTTAGGCACTACGCTACCAGAGCTCCCTTGTAAAGACTACAGCCTTGGAAAACTTATGGGGCAGTTCTACTCTGTTCTATAGGGTTGCTATGAGTTGGAATTGATGATGGCAACAAGTTTGGTTTTGGATATTATTGCTGCTATGGGAAAATGTCTTTCTTTTTTTTTTTTTTT
>NW_006921602.1:11116046-11187964 GCF_000298275.1 Orycteropus afer afer | reverse complement strand
TTTTATTATGATTTGGGTGAAAGTTTACGGAGCAAATTCACTTTCCCTGCAGCAGCTCACATACACTTTATCTCATGACATTGACTGCAATTTCCCACAATGCAACAGCTTCCCTCCCACTTCTTCCCCACAGTTAACCTCTTCCCTGTGTCCTTCCCTCTCATGTACTCCTGCCCCCCAAGCTGTCTCCCTGTGCATACACAGCCCTTCTTTTCTCCCATGATTGACCTCTCCAAGGAGTATATCTACTTAATGTAAATATCAGCTCACATGCCTGTCTTTTGTTTGGCTGGAAGCCACAGGAGTGGGTTCAATTCCAGACCTGAAGAGCAGCCAGGGTTTCATAGTCTCAGTGGTTTCATAGGCTCTATCAGACCAGCAAACCTGGTCCCTTTTTTAAAAAATGATTTTGAGTTTTGTCCCACATTATTCTCTCTATCCAGGCTCTCCTACAAAGATCCCCCTCCAAGTGGTTGACAGTGGTAGCCTGCCACCATCTAGTTCTTTGGTCTCATAGTCATATGAGCTGCAGATATGGTCTTGGCAGAGGATTACTCATGGAGACATAAAGGCAACAAGAAGTTTCTACTCAGCTGACCCCCTTCCTGTGCTGCCCCTCCTCTCTCCTCCAGGCTTGTTGCTCTGTGCACTTTCCCTGTTCCCTAAAGTGAACAATAGTCATTTATGCCTGTGTTTGGATGGCAGTCACTCTGTGCTCTCTCTCCTGGTGCTTTAAGGTCAAAGGAAAGACCCATGGCCTGGAAAAGGAGTCTCAGCAGAGAAGCAGACTAGGAGAAGGAGGAGGCCTAACTGGCTGCCAGGGCTAGGGTGTGGGCTGGGATGGGAAGCTTTGTAAAGAGGTAAGCCAGGGAAAATACTTGACTTCATTAGTAGTAGAGTTTTTAGGGGGGGTTGTAGGCAACACAGGGCAGGGATCTGGAGTACTGTGTGGCCTCTTTCCAGCTGCACCATGCAGGCTGTCAGTGAGATACAGAGACTTAGCTCTGACTAGCTCTGGCCCTGGCTCGACGCATGGCTCTCATGATCCTTTGACCTCGCCATGTGGTAGAGTCAGGGGATCTCAGCTCCCTCATAATGCCTTCAATGGGTCCAGGTCTCCCCACAGGAAGCTCTTTCTGGAGTTGAGCTGAGCTGTGTAGGTGAGGAGTGGGGAGTGGCCTTGGCCTCCTATGTAGCTTGCTTGTCCCTCTCTTCTTCCCTCCTCATGTCTCTAGACTGACTGGAATACTTCTCCCTGAGGAACCTGGCAATGACACCCCTAGACTTGGAGGGACACTTTGGAACTGTTGAGGGTCTGAAAGCAGTGCCCATTTCTGCTCCTAGAAGGAGCATTCAGAATAGCCTCTTCCACACTTGACTCTTAACCAGAAAGCTGGCTGTTCAAACCCACCAGCCACTCCTCCAAAGGAAGGTTGGGCAATCTACTTCCGTAGTGATACCACCTCAGAAACCCAAGGAGGGTTTGCTATGAGTCGGGTCTGACTTAGTGGCACATGACAACAACAACAGCTTGGCTTGAGCTTAGCAAGGAGGGAAAAACTGTGATAATCCACCTCTACACCATGTTTAATAAGGCAAATTCCTCTTCCCAACATAGGCCCTCCTGCCTAAGTGAGAAGTCACAGCACAGACTTCCTGGGAGAGCAACAGCTCCTGCCCCACAGAAGGAGGAGGAGGCTCTGGACACTGCTCTGGACTTTATAAAGCTTTTTCAAGCTTTGAACCTTCTGTGCCCCAGGCCAGGCACTCTATTTTCCCGCCCCAGGTCTCTCCTTCCTGGATGTGTGCTCTGCTCCTGATTTCTCTCTAATCTCAAACCTTACCTGCCCTGTGTCTCACACTCTGATGCTTGTTCTCAGCTAATCTGAAATGACTAGGAATTAGGGGACCTGGATTTCAGTCTTGCCACTAACTTTGGGCAAATCTTTTCCCTTCTCCGAGCTTTAGTTACCTCATCTGTAAAATGAGTAAGCTGAACCAAGCCCAAACTTGTCTACTAAGTACACTGCTGAGAGTGGAGAATGGACTCACAAGAGCCTGGGGACCCAGCTCTCAATAGCCCGATGCCAATTCCACAAGCAAATATATTTCTTCCTTTCCCTTTTTTTTTTTAAAATTCACATGAATTTTTCATTCTAGCCTATGATATGCATGTGTTATAATATAAATGCAATGAATTTTCCTTCTAAATCTTGAAGTAAACTTGACTTTCCAGGAAATTAAGCCATGTTTATCCTGAAGTCATGGGTGACACCAACACACTGGGGGGTGGGGAAAGCACATATCCCAGTATGAGGGCCAGGGGGCCTGGGGTGCTCCAAGGTGACCTCCAGGGCAGACATGTTGTAAGTCTGTAGAACAGTAATCCCTTCTAACATACCCCAAGTAACTGCCTGAATTATACCTAAGGATTCTGGAAATAGTGTCTTGGCCCAAAGGAATGATTCTAATAATGGAGTTTAGACATGGTGATAGGCTGACAAGGAAGAGAGGAATGAATTGGCACATCCTTGCAAGGACCCTGTCGCGTCAAATAAGCAGCCTCCCAATTATCTTAAGCTTGAAACAATACCTATTAAATAGTCCCCATCACCTAGCCAATAGCCTTCTTCATGAAACATCTTTTCCTCTACTAGGTTATTTCTAACTCCCTGCAATATACCAGAGCAGGCCTGGCTGTTCTTTAAAGTTAAGGAACAAGGCCCCATAGGGCTCAGCCTCACCCACATACCCACAGTCCAGGAGCTAGGAGCCAGATAGAAAAACCAAAGGACATACTTACCATGGAACCCAGCAGAAGCTCCCTGCAGGCTGGGACGCTGAGCTCTGGCCCAGGGAGCGGCTCTGTGTCTATCACAAGGCCCTTCGTCACCTTAAAGGGGACACAATCCAGGGCATTCATTCTGTCAGAGGAGTGTAGAGATGACTGAGCAGGGCTGGGGCAGGTCACCTGATGGCAGGGAAACAGTGCAGTCCTGAAGACCTGGCTGAGGCCTCAAATGGCCTTTTATAAAAATAAAAGTATAAGGACTAGAGAGGAAGAAATAAAAAAACACCATTATTTGTAAATGACATAATTACATGTAGAAAATCCAAGAGTATGGATAAAGCTCTTACAATTAGTAATTCAGAAAGGTCATTGGATAGAAGGTCAAAATTAAAAAAAAAAAATCAATTATATACAAACAACCATATAAACGGTCTAAAAAAGAAAACTAAACTCACTGCCGTCGAGTGAGTTCCGACTCATAGCAACCCCTCCTTGGGTTTCCGAAGTGGTATCTCTACGGAAGTAGATTGCCCAATCTTCCTTCTGAGGAGTGGCTGGTGGGTTTGAACCGCCAGCCTTCTGGTTAGCAGTCAAGTGCCTTAGGCAGTATGCCACCAGAGCTCGGTAGCCTTTGAAAATTTTATTAGAGATTGAAATTTTAAAAAGGTATCATTTACATGATCATCACCTACATATCAATAAATGTAATAGAAGATGCATAAGATCTCTACAAGAAAACAATAAAACACTAAATATGTTTATTTACTATGTTTATGGATTGTAAAACGCAACATTGTAAAGATAGCCATTCCTCCCAAATTGATTTACAGGTCCCAGGAATCAAAATTCCAGCCCATTTTTTTGGGTATAAATTGTCAAGTTAGTTCTAAAATTTAAATGAAATGTTGGGGGCCTAGAAAAGTCAAGACAATCTTTAAGAAGCAATATACTTAGAAAGTTTATTCTATCAGAGATCAAAGCTTAAAGTTATAGGAACTAACACAGTGGGGCTGTCTTAGGCTGTGTTCTCTAGAGGAGCAAACCCAGTGTTCTGGTTCCCTAGTGCCGCTCTGACAAGAAATATGCCATAAATGGGATGGCCTTAACAAACAGGAATTTATTCTCTCACAGTTTGGAGGCTTTAAGTCCAAGTTCAAAATGCCAGACTCTAGGGGCTGGGTGAAAGCCACTCAGCCTCGGGCTTCAGCTCTGCCTCCAGCTCCCGGCCCACTGAAGCTAGAGGCTTTTCTTCACTCAGACAGTTGTTGCTGGCTGCTAAAGCTGCCAAGCCCACGGTTGACAAGTAGCAAGGAACAGTCCCAATATTACCAAATTACATGGCAGGCCATTATATTCAAGTCCATTTTAAATCCCAAGGTCAGCAGAGCATGGCAGGCTGCTGAACAATGACACACAGCTACATGCAGGGTCCAAGCATGCCATAGATTAGAGACTATTCCCAAGGCTTCTCCTTATATACAAGAAGCAGACCACATCCCAAAGCAGGTACTCAGCTGCTTATGGTAGATCCTACCATAGAGTTGATTGCCAGTCTCATTATGGGGAATAACTACCACTAGCTGCCCAGCCACTCAACCAGGCCCAGCCAAGTTGACACACAAGCGTAACTACCACACCCAATGAAGCATATATACATATAAAAGAGAGATTTGTTTCAGGGAAATGACACATCCATTTGTGGAGGCTAGCAAGTCCCAAATCCATGGGTCAGGCATCAGGCTGGAGGCTTCTCCAGATTCATGTGGTTGCAGGGGCTGATAAACCCAAAATCACCGGGTCATATGGCAGGCCGCTGGCTCACGGGGGTTGCAGGAGCTGGTGAATCCCAAAATCTAAAAGTCAAATGGCAGGCTGCTGACTTACATCCCAAGAACTAGAGCTCAGGGGATGATGAGTTGGATGCAGGATTGAGAGAAAAGAGAGCTTTGCCAGAACATCTATGTACAATGGATGCAGGCCACACCCCCAAGGAAATTCCCCTTACATCAGATCACAAAATGGAGGATAATTACATAATATTGAGAATCATGACCTAACTGACATACAACATTAACCATAGGTATAGGGATGGGGACTTACAAAGAGACCAATAGAACAGAAAAGAAAGTCCAGAAACAGACTACACATCTTCAATTTATGACAAAATTAGCTCTCCAGCACAGCAGGAAGGGGATGATGTTTTCAATAAATGGTTCTGGGTCAACTAGATATCCACCTGGGGTGGTGGGAACACAATCTTGACCTCTACATCACATCATACACAAAAATTAATTTCAGTAGATTGGAAGGAAGACTGGGCAATCTAATTCCATAGAGATACTGCCTCCAAAACCCAAGGAGAGGTTGCTATGAGTCAGAACTGACTCGACAGCAGTGAGTTTGAGGTTTTTTTTTATAGGTCTAAATGTGAAAATTAAAACAAAAAGCTTGAATAAAAGTTTCACTGCCCTTGGAATAGGCATACCTTTCTTAAACAGTTTACAGAAAGGAATAGACCATAAAGGAAAAGACTGACAAATTGGATTAAATTAAAATTAAGAATTTCCATTCATGAAAGACACTGTCCCAAACCAATTGCCATTGAGTCAATTCTGACTCCTAGTGACCCTATAGGAGTGAGTGTAAGTGCCTCATAGGGTTTCCAAGTTGTATTCTTTACAGACACAGACTGCTACATCATTCTCCCATGGAGTGGCTGGTGGGTTTGAACCACCAACCTTTCGGTTAGCAGCTGAGGACTTAACCACTGTGCAACCAGGGCCCGTAAAGATGCCATTAAGAGAGCAAAAAACAAATCACAGAATGAGAGAAGATATTTGCAATACATATATCTCAGAAAGGCCTCATACTCAATATACAAAAATAACTTCTACTAATCAATAAGAATAAAGATCAAATAGAAATATAAGCAAGACATTTGAACAGGTACTTCACAAAAAAAGGATATCCAAATAGTCAATAAATACTTAAGCTGTTTAACCTCATTTGTCATCAGGGAAATGCAAAATAAACAACAAGGTACTACTGCACGCGTATGAGCACACACACGTGTGCACATGCGCGTGCGTGCACACACACACAATTGGCTACAATAAGAAAGCTGACAATATCAAGTATTGATGAGGATGTGGAACATCGCATGCACTGTTGGTGGGAATGTCAATTAGCATTAGTCACTAAAATGAAATCTGAGAATTAAAAAAACTCATTCACAGAGTTCAAGCTCATGACTACCTGTAATATATACTTAAATCTAGGCTCCTGACTGCAGTCTAGCATTTTGCAAATGGGCAGGGTTCACCAGAGAGCCTGCACCAAAGAGTGTCTCTGGCTCAACACAATCTGTTGTGCCCAACAGGATGATGCAAAACCTTGTTGCTAGGGGTCACTGGGGTCATCTCCATCCCCACATGAGAGTATATTGATCCTCATGAGAGGTAGCAGTGGTTATCTGAGTGCAAGAGGTCAAATGAGATCGGGTGGGTAAATCTCTTAATTCTCTTATCCCTTCCCCACTCTCTCTGTCCACTCTTGTCAGTGTCTTACTGTATGTAAGACTCAAAGGCTTCTCCACCCCATGCCTGGAGACTTGTCTGACAGCACGTTGGGAGGTAGCTCTTTGTGCTATCTCTACGACACAGTATCAGGCAGGTCCCAGTGTAATCAGGAATTTGTCTGTTCCATCAGCTCGTTCCTACAGAGATCCTTTGAGGTACAGGGTGTGTAGGAGGCACAGGAAATTCAGGTCTTTGGCATTCTCACATTTATCATTCACATTTTCAGCTATCATTCAAATTTTGAGCTATGGAGAAGGACCAGTTTTGTTGAGACCCAAGTATGAACTGCTTGCCACTGAGCAGATACAGAGGAGGGCCACCCCCTAACTTCCTATACTGACCCAGCATCTGTATCTTAATAAATACTCTCTACTTAGCTCTACATTTGTTTCTGGGGTAATTTAAGAGTGAGGATTCTGGGAATGCATCTCTTAAGAATGGCAAGGAAGAGTTACAGTGTTAAGACGTGACATAGTTAGAACATACTCTAGTGAGGGTCACCTCTGCTATGTACAATATGTGAGGTACATATCATTAAGGAATTACAAGTTCTTCAGAGGAAGGAGAGTGTTCTAGATCTTAATGGGAGCTGAGGGATCTTAAGGAAACATATATGAACAGGAAAAAGTTGAGGTGGAGAGCAAGACCCCAGGGAGGAAACAGCTTGAGAAAGAGAGCTGAGGCAGGGAATTGTAGAGCATACTAAGGGGGAGACGAGTTGTTTGATTTAAATAGATGGGAAGTAGTCAGCAATAAGATTGAAAGGTAGATTAAGGTAGAGATGGAGAGGGCCTTAATGCTAGGTTAAGTAATGACTTCATTCAGTAGGTGGTAGAGATATACCTGAAGGGATCTGAGGGTGGCAGGTGGGATGGGATAGAGGAGTGGGGATATTAGGAAAGCTAGACTGTGTATGTGTCAGCAAACTAAAGGCCTCAAAACCCAAAAAAAACCTATGGCCTCTCAAACACCAGTCTGTGGGTCTGTGCCCATTTTACTATATGCGAGTCTGGGGAGGGGAGGGGGGCAGGGAGTGGTAATTGGTCTAGGGTGGGGTCCAGGCAATGATATTGTTGTTGTTGTTGTTATGTGCCATCAAGTCGGACCCAACTCATAGCAACCCCTCCTTAGGTTTCTAAGGCAGTATCACTACGGAAGTAGATTGCCCCATCTTCCTTCTGAGGAGTGCCTGGTGGGTTTGAACCGCCAGCCTTCTGGTTAGCAGTCGAGTGCTTTTAGGCACTATGCTACCAGAGCTCCTGGCAATGACATTGGTATTGTTTTTTTTAAAGCTCTTCACCATACGCTAAATGACTTCATCCTCGTCCACAGCTTCAATTATCTATAGGCCCACGACTCAAAAATTAGGTCTTCCAGTTCTCTTCTGAGGTCAAATTTATAAACACTTGTGCCTACAAGGCATCTCCCCCAGGATGTTTCAAGAGTGCCTCAAACTCAACATATCCAGAGTCAACTCCCCTCCCTCAAACTTCTCATCCTCCCCCAGGGGTCTCTGTTTCAGAGAATGGTGACATTCATCCAGGTGCACAAGCTTAGAATTTATCCGACACCTTCTCTCTCACCACTACCCCTCTCAAATCCCCTGCCATGATTTATCTCCTCAATCTCTGGAATCCAGCCGTTTCTTTCTACCTCCACTATCATAGAAATCTAAGTACCCATTGTCCCTCACTTGGTCTTTTCATAGACTATTATACTATAATTCTGTTCCACACACTGCAGCAAGAGTGAACATTTCAAAATGCAAAACCATTCCCCTGCTTAAAATCCTCCAATGATCCCCAACTGCTCAATAAAAACTAAACTCCTGACAAGAGCTTCTGAAGCTTTGCAGAATCTGGACCCTGTTCTCTCTCACCTTCTGTCTTACTTCAGCTATGTTTTACATGTCAAGTGAGTTCTGACTCACAGCAATACTATGCACAATAGAATAAAACACTGCCAAGTGCTGTGCCATCTGCACAATTGTTGCTGTTTGAGCCCACTGTTGCAGCCACTGTGTCAATCCATCTTATTGAGGGTCTTCCTCATTTTTGTGGACCCTCTGCTTTACATAGTGGATAAGGCACTTGACTGCTAACCAGAAGGCTGGCGATTCAAACCCAGCAGCCACTCCTCGGAAGGAAGATGGGGCAATCTACTTCCGTAGTGATACTGCCTCGGAAACCCAAGGAGGGGTCACTATGAGTCAGGTGTGACTCGACAGTACATAACAACAACAACAACTGCTTTACCAAACATTATGTCCTTCTCCAGGGACTGGACCCTCCTGATAGTATGTCCAAAGTGAGACGAAGTCTGGCCACCCTCGCTTCTAAGGAGCATTCTGACTGTGCTTCTCACAAGACAGACTTGTTTTTCTAGTAGTCCATATTCTTTACCAACATCTTAATTCAAAGGCATCACTTCTTCCATCTTCCTATTCATTGTCCAGTTTGTTCATGGAGATGAGACAACTGAAAATACCACGGCTTGAGTTGGGTGCACTTTTGTCCTCAAGGTTACATCTTTGCTTTTTAACACTTAAAAAAGGTCTTTTGTGGTAGATTTTCCCAATGTAATACATGATTTTTTTTGACTGCTGATTCGACAGGCATTGATTAAGTAGCCAAGGTAAATGAAATCCTTGACAACTTCAATACTTGATTTCAATATTTATCATGATGTTGCTTATTGGTCCAGTTGTGAGGATTTTTCTTTTATGTTGAGGTGTAATCCATACTGCAGACTGTAGTCTTTGATCTTCATCAGTAAGTGTTTCCAGTCCTTTTCACTTTCAGAAAGCAAGGTTGTGTCATCTGCATAATGTATGGTTGTCTTCCTTCAATCCTGGTACCACTTTCTTCTTCATATAGTTCAGCTTCTACGATTATTTGCTAGCATACAGATTTTAAAAGTATGGTGAAAGGACACAACCCTGACACACATCCTTCCTGATTTTAAACCATGCAGTATCCCCTTGTTCTGTTTGAATGACTGTCTCATGGCCTATGTACAGGTTCCACATGAGCACACTTAAGTGTTCTGGAATTCCCATTCTTTGCAATGTTACTCATTGATCTGCATAGTTAATAAAACACAAGTGAATATTTTTCTGGTATTCTCTGCTTTCAGCTAAGATCCATCTGACATCAGCCATGCTATCCCTTATTCCATGTCCTCTTCTGAATCTGGCTTGAATTTTTGGCAGATCCCTGTTCATGTACTATTTCAACCATTTATTAATTATCTTCAGCAGAATTTTACTTGCATGTGATATTAATGATGTTCAGTAATTTCTGCATTCTTTGAAATGGGCATGAATATGGATCTCTTCCAGACAGTTGGTCAGGTAGCTGTATTTCAAATTTCTTGGCATAGGCAACCTTCAGCCATATTTACTGGCCTTCAATTGCCATGGTCTTCTTGGCCTATGTACCACAGGGCCTTTGCATATGCAATTTCAGATACCTGTAATGTTCTTCTTCCCTGTATCTTCCCTAAAATTAGTTAATAGATGTTCACTCTTCAGAGCTCAGTTGAAACATCACTTCCTTATAAAAGCTTTCCCTGATGACCAAATTCGGTTAGGCTCGTCCTAGTTTGGTGACTTTCAAGAATTTTTTTTTTTTATCAGCTGTGACTCATAGTATGAAATACAATTGACTGCAACCAAGGCTGCCAAAACCCAAACTCACTGCTGTCAAATTGATTCTGACTTATAGTAACCACATAGGACAGAGTTGAAGTACCCTATAGGGTTTCTAAGGCTGTAAACCTTTATGGAAACAGACTGCCACATATTTCTCTCATGGAGTGGCTAGTGGATTTGAATTGCTAACCATCTGGTTAGCAGCCAAGCACTTAATATTGTGCCACCAGGACTCCTGCTACCTAGCCTGCATATATATACATATAATGGTAATTGTAACCCTTAGTATGTGATGCACTGTTATTTTCTATTTTTTCACTTATATTACAGAATTTTTAGTCTGAAAAAAGTTCTAATTTATAATTTTATAGAACCATGCCTTCCTTCAAAGCATTCAGGATTTATTTTTATGATTATTGGCTCTCTCTCTCCCTCATGATCTATTTTCTCTATGAAGTTAGGGAGTATTGGGCATTTTGCTCAACATTCTAGTCCTTATACTTAGCAAATTATCTGGACCTCAGCAGATACTTAATATTTGACCAATGGAAAATATAAATCCATTAGTAAGTACTTTTCCCTTGAGGCATTTATCACAATTCTTAATTGTCTAAGGAGCTCTGGTGGTGCAGTGCTTAAAGCATTCAGCTGCTAACCAAAGGGCTGCTTTGTGGGAGAAAGATGAGGCAGTCTGCTTCCGTACAGATTCATAGCCTTGGAAACCTTATGGGGCAGTTCTATTCTGTCCTATAAGGTCACTGTAAGTCAGAATCAACTTGATAGCAGTGGGGTTTTGTCTTCTGGTATAATTATCTGTATAATCATTAAGCTTCTCTATTGTAGACTCTAACTCTAGGAGGGCAAGGCAGGAAATCTGTCCATCTTGCCCCTCTTTATGTCTCCAGCACCTAGCAAGGTAACTGGTAAATGGTAAATAAAAATCATTTCCTAAAGATCACAGTTCAAATCCTGGTATCCAGATTCTGGCAAGTGTGAATGAATAAAGTTGAGAAAAGTGTCTACTGCTCTACATAGTTAAGCACTCTAACATCAAGTTGCTTCAAAGTCCTCAATCTTTGGTTTAGAGCCTATGAAAAGTTCAGTTTACCCCAAGTCAGAAATTGTATTGGAAACAAATTCCTCATGGGTGTCAGGCCAAGAACTACTAAGTGGCTGCACACAAAAGTAAACAGCTTATCATCTAGGAATAGTTTATTGGTTCTAAGCATTAATATTTGACCAATGGAAAATATAAATCCATTAGTAAGCATTAAAAACACTAATAATGATTGAGGTAGATATACAAATAATCTCTATTTAAAATACATCATTACTAATACTTCACAGCACTCACATTTCTTCTGTATACTACATATTATACTTATTTGAATGGAGTAAGACATACTTTGTACTCACCTTGGAATTCCCAGGATGGCTTCTCTGTGGACAAAACATGCAGAAGTAAAAGGTAACAACAGATGGTGTAATCTCAGCTAAGCTTCTTGATACATCCTTGTACAAAAGTCACATGGACATAGGAACATGAATGGCTTTAGATTAGTGATTAAGCTAGCCGGCTTATAGCAGCAAATCCTCTGATGTCATAAACTCAGTCACTCAAGTTGAACACCCTTAGTATTTCATAGCTTCCTAATCTTCCCTGTATTTATCTAATTTCTTTTTTAAAAAATGCTTTTTTAAGAGCTTCTCACAAGTCCAGAGTCTTCTGTAGTGGGAAATAAGGTAACACGATACTTTTGCATATAGGGAATGATGAATCAATAGATAAACTGGTTGTGTTATTCTTCTATTTTCACTTATTCATGTTTAATATATAATTTAGGTATAGGTGTAGAAAGGATATTATTTAAAAAGGCTGAAGACTCAGTAGAACTGTAGTTCCCAGTTCTGTTGACTAAAAAGAAAAAGAAACACCAACCAACCCAGGGACAATGGGCATCCCTATCATACAAGATTGTGGTCTTAAGGTATCTTTTTCATGGTAGAGGAACCCAGGTTTATTGGAGAAATAACTGATTCCAGATCTGGGACAGAAAATGTACAAGATAAACTTGGAACAGAATATGGGATTGTATCAAAAGAACTCAGAAGCCATGGCAAAGAGCCTCCCACTGGCCAAAGATGAGACAATTGATAAAGATAACAAAAGCAATGGACTGAAACACAAAAATGTTTAGTTGGAGTTCATAATGACAAAGACTAACGATAATGATACTTAAAAACTCATTTTCCACCTTTGGAAGATGCTAGAGAACCAGTTCATTACTTTGAAAAGTAGTAAATAAAGGAAATTAAGTTTTTATCCCTTCTCTTTCTTACACAAATGGTATCCCAGCACAACCAAATCATTGAGAGGGGAAATTTGTCTTTTTAGAAATAGTCTAGCTAGTAAAGAAAGAAGGTGACAGAATTAAAATATCACTATTTTGTATCTCCTAATGAACTCATGGATCTAGGTCCATTAATATCAACAAACAGCAAGGTGAGTTAGAATAGGGAGTTCAAATGAGTTATCAACCAGTGTCTAGACCTGGGGTTCTTGATCTTTTTTTGAGCCCTCTGACAGTTTGGTAAAGCCCATGGACTTCTTTTCAGAATAATATTTTTAAACAATTAAAATAAAATACAAGGGCTTACAAAGGAAACGAAATAAACTGATACTCACTGCCGTCAAGTCGAATCTGACTCATAGCAACCCATCCTTGGGCTTCCAAGGTGGTATCAGGCTTCCAAGGTGGTATCACTATGGAGGTAGATTGCCCAACCTTCCTTCCAAGGAGTGACTGGTGGATTTGAACCGCTAGCCTTCTAGTTAGCAGTCAAATGCCTTAGGCACTACTGATAAACAATTATAAAAATATTTTCTATGTGACATACTAATACATGTATTTCCTTATTAACATATTAAATAATAAGATCTACTTGTAGGTCTAATAATTTCTATAATTTCAGAAGGTATTTTAAAGCCTCTGTAACTCCTGTAATTTAATGTGAAAGGAATTCAAATGGCATTAAACTCACAGGTACTGTGAATACTACTGTGGTCTGTCACTGACATTCGTAACAGAAGAAAATGCTCAGTTTTAATTAGTAGCTAGTGAAATGAATTTCACACATTTTTTTCCCATTCAAGTTCATGAACCCCTTGACATCTATCCATGAATCTCCTGGGGATTTGTTGACACTAGGTTAAGAAACCCTGGCAGAAGTTAAAAACTGGAGCCAAAGTAAGGACCCAGGAGAGTTAAGAACAAAGAGTAACACAGGCAGCAAGCAGGTCTACATGAATTCAGATGAGGTGCAGATGCTTATCAAACAAACTCACTGCCATGGAACCGAGTCCAACTCATAGTGACCCCTCCTTGGGTTTTTGAGGCGGTATCTCTATAGAAGTAGATTGCCCAATCTTCCTTCTGAGGAGTAGCTGGTGGGTTTGAACCACCAACCTGGTTAGCAGTCAAATCTTTAGGCAGTACTCCACCAGAGCTCCCAGATGCCTATAGTGACTTTGTAAATGTTCCCATCATGCACTTGCTTGACTGAACTATATTCTGGTAAGTGCCTGACAAAAAGTGTGTGGGATAAACTTTCTTTGTTGGTTATCAGGGGTGGGGGGGGGACACTTAAAAAAAATGCATTGACCCATGTCACTTTAGTTTTGTGTATTTCACTGTACATAAATTATATTTCAATACGATGTATTTAAAAAAATAAAGTGTGTGGGATATAGATGAAAAGATGAGTGCTTATATGTTGATAAGTATTAAAGCTAGTAATGGGTACATTAGGGTTTTTTATACTATCCTCTTTTCTGGATACTTGAAATTTTTCATACTAAAAAGATGTAGAAGTAATTAACAAAATGTGGGACCTGAAAAAAAACAGAAACAAAAAAACAGTCATGTGTGGATTGTATTTAGATCCTGATTTCAACAAATGGCCAAACACATTTACGAGATAGAGAAATTTGAACAGTGACTGGAGTTTGAAGATAATTATGACTAATTTTTTTAATGTTATAGGGATTAATTATTTTTCTTTTTTTTGCCTTTTTTTTTTTTTTAAATTGTGATTTGGGTGAAGATTTACAGAGCAAATTCACTTTCCATACAGCAGTTCCAGACAGACATATACTTTGTCTCATGTCATTGACCACAGTTTACCACAATGCAACAGCTCCCCTCTCCCACTTCCTTCCCATAGTTACCTCTTCCCAGTGTCCATCCCTCCATGCACTCCTGCCCCCTGAGCTGTCTCCCTGTGCATAAGCAGCCCTTCTTTCTCCCATGATTGTTCTCTCCAAGGAGTGTATCTACTTGAGGTAAATGTTCAACTCATATGCCTGTATTTTGTGTGGCTGGCAACCACAGGTGTGGGTTCAGTTCCAGACCTGAAGGGCAGCTAGGGGCCATAGTCTCAGTGGTTCCACCAGGCTCTATCAGACGAGCAAACCTGGTCCCCCCCTTTTTTTCCCCCTCCAAATGATTTTGAATTTTGTTTTACATTGTTCTCCCTCTCTATCAAGGACCTCCTCCTACATAGATCCCCTTCCAAGTGGATGACATTGGTAGCCGGGTACCATCTAGTTCTTCTGGTCTCATAGTTGTATAGGCTGCAGGTGTACCAGTCGCTAGGACTAATTGTTTCCATGAATTTTGGTTTTCTTCATTCTTTGCTCTGGATGAGGAGAGACCCATGGTTGCATCTAGATGGCAGCTTGCTAGCTTTTAAGATCCCAGTCACTACTCGCCAAAGTAGGAGGTGGAAGAATGTTTTGTATAGTATATTATGCCAATTGAGCTTGATGTCCCCTGCGACTATGGTCCCAAGCCCACAGGTTCAACTACTTGGTCCCTCTGGGTAGCTGGCTGTTACCAAGCAGTGACCACAACCTTGCCCCGTCAGCTGTACTACACCTGGGAATTCTGATCATTCACATAAACTTATAGGACCATTGTCTGCCAACCCTATATATGTTCTTGGATATAGAGATTAATTCTTAATTTAAAAAAAAGTTTTAAGTTGAAATATTTATGAAGTAATATGATTATCTAGGATTTGCCTTCAAAATAATCCAGGATGAGTGACTGGGGTACAGATAAAATAAGATTGGCCATGAATTGACAATATTTGAAGCCAGATGATGATGGGTACATGCATGGGCTACCATTATTCTCTTTACTTTTAAATATGTTTGAAATTTTCCATAAATTAAAAAAAAAAAAGGATTGTGAGCCAAGATTACAATGGCAATTGCTCATATTCTCCAAAGTATAGCCTATCTTTCTAAAATTGTACAGGACCAGAGGCTACAGCTACACACAGGCAATAAACCAGGAAAAACAAAACCAACACATACTTGATTAAAACCATGCAGAGGCCAAATGAGAGGAAGAGGGCCTGTCCCCCTACCCTCCACTTGAGGGTTAAACACCTTCCTTTCCTTGAGTTCTGGGGCTGGAGTTTTCCTAAGCCCCAGCTTTACCTCACCTACCCCTATCAATCGCTATGAGTCGGGGCCGACTCAACGGCAAATAACAACAACAACAACAACACCCCTATCAATGCAGATGTCTTAGTAGTAAGACTGGATACCACACAAACACTATAGAACTCAATTTTGACTTCTACTCTTCTTGCATCTGATTAGAGCAAATGGTGGAGAAGGTACATAGAGCTGTGGGGTTATAGGAGGCTAATTATTTTGGATTTTAAGGTTTATGAGCTTAAACACATACTTTGGAGGGAGAGTACTGGGCCTCACACCCTATATGTTAACTCTCTAATGCATGATGTATAAACTAAGCAGTGCAAAGTAAACAAGAGAAGAGGGGCAAAGGGGTTGGTATCCATTCCAGACTATCCAAAGTTAGATTTCACAAAGCTTGACTTTCAAGATTCATCTTCCTGTAGCAAATGCCTATTTATTAAATTTGAATTTTAAAGCGAAAATCTGTTTTATCAACATGAATTCTATGTTAAGTGATTCTGAAGGCAACAAATCAGGAGGAAAGGCTTAAACTGAAAAATAAAATGGTCTTTATTTAGCTTTTTGGAAATATAAATAACACAATAAATGGTTAAAGAAAATAATAAAACAAAAAACTGACATTTTATATAATTGATCATCTCCAGGCCCAGCATTTATTCATCAATATAAAAAATAAATTTTATTTTTTTATCCAATTTCATCCCAGCTTTGACTACATGAATGCTTTTAGGAAGCCCGAGTCTCTCTAACAAAATTCCACCACTATACTGGCTCCTGCGATGCAACAGAGTGAGGTTAAAATCCCACTCCTGTAGGGGAATCAATTTTTATCCTAGGGATTCTGAACAACTAAACCCCCAGGAACTTACAAAACAGATGCTTTCATTAGACTCCTTCTAACATGGGGAAAATACAGCCATCGTCATTCAAACACAATCCAATTTGGGTATAGGTACTCCTCAGGTTTTCTAAGTTCTTATCGTGAGTATTAAATTAGGCCATAGTCTTTTCTGGCAGCACAGCCTGGAGCCAAATGCAATCTTCCTTACCAGAAGCCTCCCAAGCTGCACCAAAAGTGGAATTAACAAAACTGAAGGTAAAGAGCATTTTCTACCTTTCTTCCTGGAAGTTACAAAGACTCTTTGCATAGAAGGGTAAGGAGATTTTGCATCAAACTTGCCTTCAATGCTCACTACTGTGGAAAGGCAGCTAAATCTATTCAGCACACACCAGTATTGAGTATATGTGAGTACTTACCATCACCACACAAGGAAGTTAGAGTGAACTAACAAGTCTCTCTGGATCAAGCCCCTCAAAACAGAGGCAAATTTGATGAACCAAGGCCACTGCCTATAGTATCAGTTAACCCCAGTTCACCCAGGTTCTTTCCTGAAGAACCATATTAATCTCCTGATTCAAGAGGCACCTCTGGCCAGGACAGAGCATGCAAGGGCAACATTAACTTCAGGGCAGGGCGATGCCACAGAGTTCAGAGGTTCTGGTTTAGTCTAAGCACAAGAAGATGGCAGCATCTCTAATATTTAGAGCTGGAAAGCGCCTTGGCTGGTCCACACTCCTGGAGCATGTTTACTAATGCATCTTAACGGCAGATGCCCAGATGTCGTTGCTGGGGAGCGGAGGAAGGACCCATCCTTGGGGAATGGAGTTGCCTTTGGGATGATCAGATGGCACCAGGTACTGATCCCAATCATGCCTTAATAAGAACATTGTAGAATAACTCCTTATTTGTTTTACTCAGACCAGGTAAATATTAGCAACTAAACATTCTATTTCTAGGACTTAACTTTGACTGACGTACTAATCTATCACAGAACTTGCTTTCTAGGAATTATGCAAAAGACAGTATTTCTTAAATGTACATACACAAGGGAAAAAACTCTAAAATAAAGAACGTAGAACCATATGGGTAACCAAATAATTAATATGTGTATGTTTAAAAGCTAACACTTGTATATAAGCCAGAGATGCATTCTTCCCAGAATATAAACTTCATGTGGTAATGAGCATTCTATCATAAGAATCAGAAAGCACCAGAGCTTTGGAAGGGATGTCAAAGATCACTGAGTTTTGTGATTTTTCAAATCATGCTTTAAAGATCTCTAGAGCTTAGTATATGCTTTTAGGGGATCTAGAAACAGTGAAGTGTTTTCAGTCAACAACAGATTTAAACTACCCAGGGAACCATTCATCCTGTTTTGCAGACTGATTTCTCAAAAGACTGCATTTGAGATAAACGCTACTGCTGAAGTGTTGAAGGCCACCATTCCAGCCCATCATTTTCTTCTCTATATGAGGAAAGGGAGACCCAAAGAGCTGGAAACTTTTCCCAGCTCATTAGTAACTGCCAATTAAGATAAGACTCCAGTTCCCCTTGTTCTTAGCTTTCTTGGCTTTGACCTATAAGAGCTCAGAAGCCAGTTTGGGTCTTAAGTAGTCTTCACAGACAAGAACACAGGGGTGACTTTCTTTTCCTTGCTCTGTCTAGCACCAGAGAAGAGAACCAGGAAAAGGAAAGCAATGCTTTAAATCACCCTAACAGCTAGTTAGGGCTAGTCACAACTGCGTTTCCATTTTCTTAACTATTAATATATGGAAATCACAGATGGGGGAGAGGTGGAGGAAAGCCACTAACTGGAGAACAGACTTGTATTAATTTGGGTGAAGGGAAAGGCAATATAAAATAAATAAAACATTTATTTAAGGGGGAAAAAAAAAGGAATACCATCATCCACTTCTCAGGGATTAATGAGAACTAAATAAGATGTATGTGACATCCTTGAACACTAGGAACATTATAAACCCATAAAGAACTTAAAAGAAAAAACAACCATACAGTAATAGACCTCAACAATGTAATAAGCACTTCATCAACTGCTTCTTGCTACCAAAGGGAAGGACAGCACATTGCCGAGTCTGCCCCTTTTACCTTATTTGGATGAGCGCTGGCAGGGAGTGTTCAGCTTGGAGGTAATATTGCCGGAAAGGCTGCAGGAGATGAGCAAGTGGGAACTCATCTGAAAAAGAAAGGCACAAAACCATGTCATCTTGCTTTCTAGAGTGTATGTCTCAAGGCAAGGTGACTGAGCCTATGACTATGACAATATGATCAAATGTTTCATCTTTACCCATGATTTCCATGACACAGTGAATCCTGAATGTGTCATTTGTTGTCTACCATCCCTTAGCTTATGGACTCCTTCCTGGAGGCTGCTAACCAAAAGGTTGGCAGTTCAAACCCATCCAGCCACTCACTGAAAGACCTAATTAAAAGGTGGGAGAAAAGACCTGGCAATATTAAGATTACAGCCGGGAAAACCCTATGAGGCAGTTCTACTCTGTCACATGGGGTCGCTGTAAGTCAAAAATTGACTCAACAGCACCTACCAACAACATCCCTTAGCTGAAGCCGAGATCATCCGTGAGGAGAAGAGCCAACTTACTATTTTCCTTTTCTCTACTGGTTACAGAGAACTTACCTGGATCCCCAAATAACTTGGACTCAATTTCACGCTTCTGAAGTAAAATTTTCTCCTTTTCTTTTCTTTGTTTCTTTTCTAATTCTCTTTTCCTCTCTTCCTCTTGTTCTCCTTCCAGCATAACTCTGAGGGCTCTCTCTTCAGCTTCATATAGTTCAGAGCGTTTTTTAATGAGTTTTCTCAGTCGCTGCAGATGATGCTCAAAAGTTTCATCTGCTGAGGCTGGAGGGCAGACCCCTGGGCAAAGAGATCCACGTGGCATTTTAGGCACAACTATCTCGTATCCCCAAATTAGAACATACCTATGTTCTAACAGGCAGGCTCATAGTTCTATACTATGAACTTGCTTAAAATATGTAAATTCTACCCAATCTTCAAGGTCTAATTTGGTCTTCTTGAGTATCCAATTACTATGATCAGAGCCCAACTTTTTCTGAACTCCTCACTCTGGACCGTAACACTTAACCCTTAATTTTGCTTATTTCTAATGGTCCTGATGTTCCAGTTGGACAGTGAGTTCACTAAAGGAAAGAACTTATATTTCTTCAATGTTCATGAGATGAACAATTTTGCCTCTGACTGAGTCTGAAGTTTTGGGAGAGCACACTTGGAGTCATGAAGAAAATACATTTAACCAACCACACTGACCTCACAGTCCTCTGCTGACAGTAAGTGATCAACAGTCTCCATCTGCCATGTCCTGGGAAACTTCTCAGTACCAAGAAAACCAGAACGGCTGGTCACCCTAGTTCAAATGTGAGGTCAACTAACAGTGTAGAGTTAATATTTAGGAAGCAACAACTGGGACAATTTGATCGTGAACTGGTTATTAGGTGAAGTCAAAAGAATTACTGCTTCACATAGTTAATAAAAAGTTATCTTTTTTCAGAGATACATATATCAGTACAGGAGGATGACATACCTGAGATTTGCTTTAAATTAGTTCAGCAAAGAAAAAAAAAAGAAATGTGGGGAAATCTTAAAAATTGTTTAATTTGGATGAATTGTATCCAGGAGTTCTAATTTTCTGCATCTGTGAAATTTTTCATAAAAGGAAAAAAAAATTAATGCTCAAAGAATACCTGAGTGGATGCAGGTCTGCACACACTATTGTAATGGCCCTGCAAACAAAAGCTGATAAAGCTGTTGGTGATTCAACACTGACTGACACTGGAATGGCCCATTATATCAGTTCTTGAAGATTTGAAGATTTTAAATGAAATGGTATTTATTGATTTTAAAGGAAAAGGTATTTCTTACACAGCATTTTATGGGAAAAATCCCAATCATGCCAGCATAAGCATAATCTCCATGTTCCTTTCCAATTTTTTTGTTCACATTAGCAAGTTCATATGGTTCAAACTAATATAGATATAATTTCTACATGGCTGTACAAGCACCATTAATCATCCATATTCTTTTCTAGTACTCATAATTATTAAACAGCTCTATCCTATTTCATGGGAGCTCTAGTAGCATAGTGCCTAAGGCTCCTGACTGCTAACCAGAAGGCTGGCAGTTCAAACCCACCAGCCACTCCTCGGAAGGAAGGATGGGCAATGTACTTCCACAGTGATACTGCCTCGGAAACCCAAAGAGAGGTTGCTATGAGTCGGCACATAACAACAACAACAACATCCTATTTCATCAAAACAATGTATCATAGTTTACTTAACAAGCAGCAAGCTCAGTGGTCCTCAGGCTCCCCTCATTTATGACCTCCTGGCTTCCACTATTCCTTTGGGTTAGATAATTTGCTAGGACAACTCACAGAACTCAGGACTATTCTTAGGATTACAGTTTTACAATAACAAAGATACAAATGAAGAGATTCAATGGACAAGGCCTACGAGAGCTCTCAATGCAGAGCTTCCATGTCCCAAAAAGGCACGTGCTACCCTCCTATATGCATTGCTATCTTTCACCAACCAGGAAGACATGTAGCTTCAGTATCCAGAAATTTTATTGGGCATCTCATTAAGTAATTCAAATTCTAGCTCTTTTCTCCTGAGGTTAGTTGATAATAAAGGTGATCAAGAGGTGGGTCTTTTTAGGGGCTCAGGAACATAGTCTTGGGGACATCAAGGTCAATTGGCAAAACATAGTTCACAAAGACAATGTCCTACATCCTACTTTGGTGAGCAGCAATTAGGGTCTTAAAAGTTTTAAGTGACCATCTAAGGTGCAACTATTAGTCTCTCCCCATCTGGAATAAAGAGTGAAGAAAATCAAAGATTCAGGGAAACAATTTGTCGGAAGGCCTAATGGACCATGTAAACTCCAGCCTCCGTCACCATGAGACCAGAAGTAGTTGGTGCCTGGCTACCACTGCTGAAAGGGATCACAATAGGAGGTCATGTAAAGAGTGGGAGAAAATGTGGAACAAAATTAAAAAAAAAAACAAACCCAGGCTTACTGGTCTGACAGAACCCCCAAGACCATGGTCCTTAGTCACCCTTCAAAACTGGAACTAAACTCATCCCCCTGCTCAACTTTCAGACAAGTAATAGGCCTATAAGGTGAATGATAAGGAGCTCTGGTGGCATAGTGGATAAGGCACTTGGCGCTAACCAGAAGATCAGTGGTTCAAACTCACCAGCTGCTCCTCAGAAGGAAGATAGGGCAATCTACTTCTGTAAAGATTTCCAGCCTTGGAAACCCAATGGGCATTGCTATGAGTCAGAACTGACTCAGTGGCAGTGAATCTGGTGGTTTGTTAAGGTGACAATAACACCAGGGAGGTACATACTTCTTAGAATCACCAACCACAAAATGGGCAGCATTTGTTGAGGGATAAAGCTCAGAAGGCAGGGAGGGAGAAGAAAGAAGGACAAATGGAAACAGTAAACACAGGGAGCAAGTATTAAAAGTGCTCTTACATTGTAAGGATTGCAATCAATGTCACAAAATGTGTATGAACTGCTGAATGGAAAACCAATTTGCTATGTAAACTTTCACCCAAATTAAAATAAAAAGTTATTATTATTTTTTTTTTTAAAAAGGAGGTTGGTCTTCTGGCCTGGCCACCTCCCATGCAACAGTCACCTCAGTAGTATCCTGTTAGGTTAGATGTAGTCTGGAGCCCTCATTAAAGACATCTATTATTATTAGGGAAATCTTGAAGTTTTAAAGGTTATCTCTTAGGAACTAACATCAAACTTTTTGGGTTCATATAAAACTCATATCCCCCAACATACACACACACAGCCAGATAACAATCTTGGCTCTCTTCTTTCCTTCACAGGCAATCTTTTAATAAGTTGACCCCCCCATTTGTCTTTTTCATCTCCTATTCACTCTCTAAGGACGGCTGCTGGTGTAGCGGTTAAGGCATTTGGCTGCTAACCAAAATGTCAGTGGTTTGAACCCACCAGCCACTCTGCGGAAGAAAGATGGAGCAATCTGCTTCCGTAAAGATTTACAGCCTTGTGAACTCAATGGGGGTTGCTATGAGTCAGAATCAACTCAATGGCAGCTTAGTTTTGATTCACTCTCTAAGCTATTCTAGTCTGCATTCCACCCCTACCACTGATCTGAAATGCTCTTAGCTACAGGAATTTTGTGCCCTGCAGGGCAGGGATGTTTCTCAGCTTTTATATTACCCAATAATAAAAATAATAGTACGAAACACTCATACAGCATTTACTATGTGCCAAGACAGTTTTAAGTGCTTATATATACTTACTAATTTAATCTTCATAAACTCTCCTCACACACATGGATACTATTATTATTATTCCCTTGTTAGAAATGATGAAATCGAGGCATAGAGAAGTTTAAGTAACCAACCCAGGATTACATAATCACTCGGAGCATTTGCCACTTTCCAGAAGATGGCAGGGGTCTACTTTTTCCTCCCTGAGTCTACCTTTTCCTTTTGTCTCTCAGTTCTCTGTTGTGGTCTCCTCTTTACTCATCGTGATGTTGACACTCCCTAGGATTATGTTTTGTTGGCCCTCATCTCATGCTACACAATCTCCATGAGACCATTCCTACCTATAGATACATGCTGATGAACTCTAGTCCGGGATGTTGAATAGATACCTCAAGCCCAATGGGTCCTCAGCTGAACTCATCAGCTCCAAACCTGTTCATCCTCCTGTGTTCCTTCTCAATTAGAAAGGTATCATCATTCCATAGACCAGTCTAGAATCTAGAAGTCATTTTCCCCTCTAGCTCCCTTACACTGAGTCCTAAGTACTTAATTATGAATATATATATTACTTTATTCATATCTCTTATACCCGTTTACTTCTCTCCAACTGTCTGCCCCTTACCTATCCTTGCCCAGACTACAGTAAGAACCTTCCCAGTCTCTCTCTCTCTCCCTCCCTCACTCCATCTTAGATGCTCTAAACCTTTTTCCATTTTGCCAGCACTGATATTTCTCATCATTTCTCTCTCTGGTCAAAATCTTTCAATGGTATCTCACAGCTTTAAGCATAATGTAAGAACTCTAGCCTACGCCCTAAGGCACTTTGCAGTGTGGCCCTACATACATATCCAGCCTCAACTCTCACCACTTACTTGGAGGAGCACATGAGAAGTTAGGAAGCTGCTAGTTTCCTTTTAAAGTATACACACAACCAGTGTTATCAAATCATCAAGTCAATTAACTCCATGAAAACTGCTTGTTTTTATAGATTACAATTCTTCTAAACATTTCCCTCTTCTTTTGGGCAGCTATTTAACCACCAAAGTAAGAAAACCTACTATTGAGAAATTATTCTGGTAAATTCACTTGGCAGAAGTTTACTGAGCATTCACTCATGCAGCATGTGAGGTGAGGAAATATTAAACAGCAGTCATCAGGTTTCTGCTTTCCAGTAAGGAAGAGATGAGGTGTCTTAATTATCTAGGGCTGCTATAACACAAATCCCACAAGTGAGAACTACATGGTACTCTGCTACCCATATGGAGCATTTTGATCAAAGATTTCACAGAAGAATCTCGATCAAAAAGGGGGAAATGCACAATAGAATGTAAGTTCTCAGGGACTCCAAACTTCCTAGAGCCACGAAGATTGGACGAACCCCTAAAACTACTGCCCTGAGATAATCTTTAAATCATAAACCCAAATATCTCCTGCGGTCTTCTGCAAACCAAACAATAGCTTAGCTTAACTAGTTAAAAAAGCATTATGCTCTTTTAATAACTATCTATATGAGAGCAAACTGACAACAACAATTTGAAAGACCAGATAGCAACCTCAGGGGGCAGTGAATTTACGTTAATAAGGGAGTAACAACTCAGAAAAGGAGGGTGAGAACGGTTAACACGACTCTAATTATGTATTTATTATGTAGAAATTGTTGGATCGGTGTATGTTTTGCTGTGTACATTCTCGACAACAACAAAACAGTAAATAAAATTATACATATATATACACTTACACATATGTATAATTTTATTTATTGCTATATATAGCTATGAAATACACAAGTGGGTGGCTTTAATGAAGACACATTTGTTTTCTCACAGTTTAGGAGGCTACAAGTCCTAGTGCATGACCCCAGCTCCACGGGAAAGCTCTTTCTATCTGTCCATCTGTCTGTTCTGGGAGAAGGTCCTTGTTTCTTTTCAGCCTCTGTTCCTAGGTTCCTTGGTGATCATCCATTCGTGCTTCCTTCTCTGTGCCTAATTTCCTTTTTATATATCTCAAAGGTGACTGGCTTAAAACACACCCTACAATCATATGGCCTCTTACTTTAACAAACAAACAAACAAACAAAAAAACCTCATTCACAAATGGGATTATAACCACAGGTGTAGGAGTCAGGATTTACAACACATATTGTTGAGGGACACACTTTAATCCATTAGCATACGGATAGACACAGTAGATGCTAACTTCTTTCTGACTATGCATGAGCATCCCAGAAATACTACAATGGAGTCATCATCTGTATTGACACTAAAACCTGAATCTGAATCACTCTATCTGCTGACAGGCAGACACCAATCACTTAGTTAACGAGCCTGTCTGACTGTACAATGGTCACAGCCCAACAACACTTAATTAGAGGTCTGAAAGAGTCACAATTTTCATTTATATTTTAAATTACATGGGAACTCATTTGCTGTAGTGGTACTTGCTTATTTGTGTATTCTTAAATATCCCTGGTGAATGCTAATGGTCTACAACCTATTAATAAGGCAGTCTGTGGTCCAAGCCACGCACAACTGAGAAGGAGCAGGAAGTCACCTCAGCCCAGATCAGGGAAGGCTTCCTGGGGGATGTTGTACGTGTATTTGGTTTTAAAGGATAGTGAGGGCTTAAAATGGCAAAGATGGGGACTGAGAGTCCTCAAGACAGACTGGCAGGAGAAAAGATCTGACGGGCAGATGGAAAGCATGACTGGGAGCTTCTACAAAAACAGTATGGCTGGAGTAAACTTGAGGAGAGGCTTGGACTGCATGGCTATGTCTGGCACTCCTTTTAGAGACCACTGAGGTCTTCATTCAGGGAAGCTGGGAAGCTCTAGGCAGGGCATGCCCTGCCTTGTGTAACCATTCACATGTTCAGTGAGTTCCTACAGCTACTTCTCTCTTCAACTTGGCTACCAAGGACTAAATATCCTCTGAGGCTTCCTGCTTCAAAAGTTTTGAGTTACTGCTAAGAAGCCCAGTTACTCTATAGGGGGAATTAGGAAAAGTATCAAGCCCTTTTTGCTTAAAAAATATTTTGGGGGTTGGGGAGGCTGTGGTAAAGAAGGGGAAGAATTACAAGTAGAAAGGTAAAGCCATAATTACCTTTCCTCGCTGCAGCCTCTTTCCTCAGCTTCCTCAATTTCTCCAAGGCCCGAAGAAGGTCCACCATTCTTTTAGTGTCTGCTTGCTTTTTCCTCACTTCAGATAAGACGCCATCAGCAGCAGCTTTGAGTTCCTGCTCCTGGAGGCGAATCAGAGCCCATGAGACCTACCACCAGGAACAACCTTACAGCAGAGAACAATTGCCTGGCAGGTCAGACTTCAGGTAATAAGACAATCTCAGAGTTAAGAAAGACTCTACTGGATTTACATCTCAAATTTCCTGGGCTGTGCACAACTCCCCTCCACACTGGTCCAGCCAAGGGATCATCCTCCTCCACTGATGGTACAACTTGCATCTTAAAGGAGAACTGCTTCTATCTGCACTTTCCATGTGGGCACTAAAATTGTTTCTTCCTCAGTTTTCCTCAAACCATGGCCCAAGGAATAGGCCTCCCTTGTTAAAAATGCACACTAGTAGACACTAAGATTCAGCCTCCCATGGAAGATAATGGTAGAAAAGGCCCAGGAGTCCACAAAGCTCTCTGAGTGACAACCTACACATAGGGTTTGCACCCCATTGCCCTAGCATTACAAGGTACTCTTAAAAATGACAGCCTTTCAAACATCAAAAGGCTATTAACCTACTCTTCTTAAATTGGCTCACATGTAGACTAAATAAATAACCAGGATTCATCAAGCCACTCCTCATGGGACCTTTCTCACCATGGGTGGTGAATAAGGAGCCTCTTGCCTAAACTTCTCTCCCACTGTCAAATACCTGTTATTCCATCATTACAAGCACATGCTGTGTCAGTCTTCTGCTTGTATTATTTCTTCTGCCTAGAACTGCCAACTGTTGTTTTCACAAAACTTTGACATTTCCTTTAAGACTCAGCTCAGATGTCACTATATCATCCAGGAAGCCTTCCCTGACACCTTCCCCCAATATATCGGATAGTCCTTCTTTGGGTTCCTATGGCACCTATAGTTGAAATCTTAACACACTCCATGATCCCCCATGGGGCTCTAAGCCCCTCAAGGACAAACACTATGTCCTATTCATCTTTATCTCCAGCACTGGGCATCAGACCTGGGACATAATACCAAACCAAAACCAAACCCACTGCCATCAAATCAATTCAGATTCAAAGAGAGCCCCATTGGGTTTCTGAGGCCATAAATCTTTACCAAAGCAGATTTCCTTCCTTCCAGATTGTCTTCCTTTCAGAGTGGCTGGTGGGTTTGAACTACCAACCTTCTGGTTAGCAGTCAAATGCCTTAGGCACTACACCATCAGAGCGCCTTTGGCATAAAATGGGCTCCCATTAAATGTTTCCTGAACTGAATCAAACTCCCTCACATTAAGGTGCTGCCTCTTCAGGCATTCTCCTTTAAAGCAGATATTCCTGGAGGAACATTTGCCATCAATACACTTCAGAATGCAGTTATATCAGATTCTAGGAGAGAAGCAAAAACAAGGAGAAGGAAGAAAAGACACTAGCTGGTTATGGAAAGTAAAGGGAGAGGCAAAGGAAACCAGAATGCCTTAAACAACTATATAATCAATTTCCAGTTTTACTCTGGCCCTACTTACAGGTTGAGATTCAATAGGCTTTGAAATCTGACAACGTGGGCTCAAATCTGGAGTGAAAATGCCACATACTGGTTGTGTGACTGTAGTAAATCAACCTCTCTGCGCCTCAGTTTCCTCATCTGCGAAAGTGGGAAAATACCATCTACTTTCCAGAGTGCTGGTGAACCAATTCAATAAACCGGTGCTGGTGATTAACTTGGCCTAAGACTCAGCATTGTTGTTGTTGTTATGTGCCGTCGAGTCAAACCCGACTCATAGCGACCCCTCCTTGGGTTTCCGAGGCAGTATCACTACAGAAGTAGGATTGCCCAAAAACAAACTCACTGTCATCAAGTAGACTCTGACTCATAGCAACCAATTCTGGGTTTCCATGATTATAAACCTTATAGAAGCAGACTGTGTCATTTTTCTTCAGCAGAGTACCTGGTGGGTCCGAGCCAATAACCTTTTGGTTAGCAGTCAAATGCCTTAACCACCACACCACCAGAACTCCTTTAGTATAGACTAAATGGTCAAAAACACCAAACACCAAAAACCTAGGGATACTTAACAAAGGGATCTTGGGAAATTCATCACTATCGTCCCAGCAGCCAATTAGGGCATGTTCCTTGAGTCAGGGTCCCACGTTTTCTGTATTTTGTATTCTTAACTATTATTGAATGTAAATGGACAGACGCTGGAGCAGGAGATGCGCCATCCTTGCAATCCCGCTGTGTGTACCTAAAGCTTTGTTGTTGTGCATTATACCTTCATTAACACGCAATTAATATAGAGATATAGTATCAAGTTAATCAAGACATCATTAAGGGGTAATGGCGGCATAGTGAATAGGCACTGGACTGCTAGCCAATAGGTCAGCGTTCAAACCCACCAGCTGTTCGGCGGAAGAAAGGACGATCTACTTCCGTAAAGATTTACAGCCTCGGAAAGGCAATGGGGGTCGCTTTGAATCGGAAACGACTCCACAGCAGTGAGTTTACAGTATCAAATCGGAAAGGCAAGCTATTATTTTAGGTTGTGGGTAACAAAACGGAAGTTTACCCTAGGAAATGGCATGTCCTCTCAGGTTCCAACCACCACCACCCCTAACCTCCGTGCGCGTCCACTATTCTCACCCGCTTCCTCTCCTCCACCTCCTGCACGCACTTGACCCTCCAAAGATCAATCTCCCGCTCGCGCTCCACAGCCCGCGCGGCCTCCGTCTCCCGCTCGGCCTCGCGTTCCCGAGCCCGCTCCCGAAGTCGCAGCCGGCGGCGCCGAACCCTCTCCAGTCTCCGCCGCACCTCGCCCACGTAGGCCGCCTGTGTCAGCGGCTGTAGCCTTTCTGCCAGTGCAGCGCGCAGTGGCGCAGCCTGGGCGTGCAGCAGTGTCCAGGCTGCGCCATCTGCCTCGGCCTCGCGCATGGCCCGGCCCAGGCCCCGCAGCCGCCGGACTAAGCACAGGGCCCCGCGCAACCGGGCGCGAACTTCGCCTAGGCTAGGCCCGGCGGGCGGGCGCGGAGGCGCCGGGCCACCAGCCCGCCGCGGGGTTCCGAAAACCGCTTCCAACCACTGCTGGTCGCGCAGGCGCTGCAAGGCTCCCTCACCGAGCACATCGGATGGCGGCGGCGCCTCAGGCCAGCGCGAGTTCCAAGGCGGCCCCGGGCCCGGAGGCGGCGGCCGTGGGCGCTCGCGAGAGTCGGAAGTTGGAAATGGCCTGCACTGGGGTGGCGGCGGAGGCAACGGTGGTGGTGGCACAGGATAGAAGGCTCCGCCGCCGCCGCTGCCCCCGCCACCGCCGCGGGATGGTTCCAGGGGCGCCCTGGGCTGTAGAGCCAACGGGGGCTGGAGAAAGGGGGCGGAGGGCCCCGAAAAGGGGCCGGGCCGCTGGGGAAGAGGCGGCGGGAAAGCCGAAGAGGGCAGCGGTGGTGGCGGACAACCGAAAGGAGCGGGAGGCGGTGGCTGCGGTGGTGGTGGGCCCAGGCGACCAGGACCGAAGAAGGGCGGCAGAGCCATGGTCACGATGGAGGGATCCAGAAATCACAGGAACCTGAGCAGTTCCCCGGGAGAGTGTTCCGGGAGGAAGTGACGTCATCACGACGCACCCCTCCCGGAAGCCCGGCGGTGGGTGGGCTTTCATTCAGTTCTTGAAGAGCACCGTGTCTACTAGGTGCGGAGCTTAGTCGTTCGGTACACAATGAAGACTAAGGGATAGTTTATTTCTTCGTGAAACTGTCTAGTAAAGATAATCAAAGGAATAAGAAATGTGCAAGTGCAGTGGTGATTATAAGTACTACCAAGGAGAAACACACGGCGCAACAGAGTTTACAGAATTTGACCTGGTCAAGGAGATTGGGGAAACTTGCCCCAACGATTTGGGACTTCAGCTGAGATCTGGAGGGTAAGTAGGAGTTAAATAGAAGAGGGAAGCACGATTTACGCAGGAACAGCTTGGGAGTATGCCCAGTAGAGGGACAAAATGCTAATAAGGATGGAGCTGAGAAAGCCTGAGGGGAGCCTGGTGAGGTTGGAGATGTCGGTGAACAGAAGACAGTGTTCAGGGCCTCATATCTTAAGAACAGTGGGAAATCACTGGGGGTTTAAGCAGGAAGGGAAAGAGAGGCCATGTTGCATGATTAGATTTTTCTTTTTTTGCATGATTAGATTTTTAAATTAAACTTTATTAAGATAAGCATAGATTCATGTGCAGCTACGAGATCTAATATACTTTTTACCCAGTTTCTCCCAGTGATAATATCTTGCAGAACTGGAGGACAGTGTCACAACCAGGATATGGACACAGAGAGTCAAAATACAAGATCCCTCGTGTTGCCCTTTTATAGCCACACCCACTTCCTTCCTACATGCACCCATGGCAACCACAGATCTGTTCTCCATTTATGTAAATTTTTATCATTTTGAAATATTATATAAATGTTTAACCTTTTGGGATTTTTCTAACTCAGTATAATTATTGGGAGATTCATCCAGGTTATTGCTTACACCACTATTCCATGATCTAAAGAGCAAAGTGGTGCAAAGGTTAAGCACTTGGCTCCTGAAAGCTTGGTGGTTTAAACCCATCCAGTGGCTCCTAGGGAGAAAGACCTGGCCATATGCTTCTGTAGAGATTACAGCCTAGGAGGCTGTACCGGGCAGCCCTCTTCTCACATAGGTCACTATGGGTTTACTCCAAAACAAACCAAATCCACTGCGATAGAGTCAATTCAACTCAGTGATCCCTCCTTCGGTTTCCGAGGCGGTATCTCTCCGGAAGTAGGTTGCCCGATCGTCTTTCCAAGGATTGGCTGGTGGGTTAGCAGTCAAATGCCTTGGGCCCTATGCCACCAGAGCTCCCAGGGCACCTAACAACATTCCTTGATATGGATGTACCACACTTTATCTGACCACACATTGGAGGGCATTTGGGTTGTTTTCAGTTTTTGGCAATTGTGGATAAGGCTGCTATAAACATTTCTTTACAGGTTTTTGTTTTGTGTAAACATAAATCTTAATATTCTGTGATAAATGCCCAGTTTAGTTGCTAGGTCATATGGTAATTGCATATTTAGCTTTTATGTAAGAAATTGCCTAATGGTTTTCCAGAGTGGCTACACCAATTTACATTTCTACCAGCAAAATGCAAGTGATCTAGTTTCTCTGCATCCTTGCTAGCATTTGTTTTACTGGTTTTTATTTTAGACATTCTGATAGATCTTATTGTGGTTTTAATGTCCATTTTCCTTACTGAACATTTTTTCATATGCTTTTATATCTTCAGTGAAATTTCTGCTCGTGTCTTTTGCCCATTTTATAATTATTTTTTAAATGCTGAATTTTGAGAGTTCTTCATCTGTTATAGATACTAGTCTTTGATACACGGTTTACAGATACTCTCCTAGTCTGTAGCTTCTCTTTCATCCTCTTAATAGGCTATTTTGCAGAGCAAAAGTTCTGAATTTTGATGAAGTCCAGTTTATTAATTTTTCCTTTTATGGATCATGCTTTTGGTGTCAAGTCATAGGGGAAAAAAAAAAAAAAAACAACGGTGTGGGGATAGCATCTGACCTTCTCTGACTTCACAAGAGGTAAAGAGGATCCAGAGCAACATCAACAGCCTAAGGCTGATGCCTACGAGGTGGAGGTCAGACATGCCTTCATTCTCTGACCTTTTTGCCAGTTCTGACACCACATCACTATCCCTCCTACAAGAGTCTACTTCTCTGCTGGGTTCAAGAATTCATTGTGGTGGCCACACAGAACTCAAAGACTTAAGCTTATGGGGTTTATCAGGGAAGTAACAAGTTACAATTCAGAATCAGAAACAATTCAGGATACAGTTCTTCAATCAAGACAGTTGCTTTTCAGCTATGCCACAGGTACACTTCTTTCTGCTTGGGTAAGTGTTACAAAGCTCTTTTAGCTTTGCTGATAGGTGACCAGAGGCCCTTCATTCCGCCAGCAAGCCTCCTACTCAAAGGCACTCGGCTTTCTCTCTCCACGGGCCAGGAAGCCTGTTGCTGTCTCATGCTGTTCTCTTGGTTCTGCTGCCATCTCCCTACTGCTGCCTCTCCGTCTCAGCACGGGGATATCAGGTTCATGATGTGCTCCACTCCTGGCTTTTCTTTCTTGATGGCAGGGAGATCTCTCTGCCTCTGGAATGGCTCATTTTAAGCTAGCAAGATGGCAGAACAGACCAATTCCACATTAGGGTTCCATTCACCTTACTTGCATAGTCTCACCCCCATAAGGATGCTATGTACCTTATTTACATTATTAACAAGCTATCCAGTCCCCTTGATGAGCCACACACACTCATCAGAAGCTCTGGTGACGTAGTATTTATGGCACTTGACTGCTAACCAGAAGGCTGGTGGTTCCAACCCTCCAGCCACTCGTTGGAAGGAAGATTGGACAATCTCCTTCTGTAGAGGTACCGCCTGGGAAAACAAAGGAGGGGTCACTGTGAGTTGAATTGACTGGAGACAGTGAGGGTTTTTTTTTGTTTTTTTGCCCAGTCCTCTGCTGGGAGTTACAAAGACTATGACTAGAAGAGCCATATTAAGTAACTCACTGTACTACAGGTCTAAAAATTCTTATCTCTAAATCCTGAAGACGTCTTCCTATGGTTTTTCTAAAAGTTTTGTAGGCTTACATTTACTCTGTGATCCATTTTGAGTTAATTTTTATATAAGGTATGAGACTTAAGGCATAACTAAAAAACATTGCCATGGAGTTGATACTGACTCATAGCGACTTTGTAGGACAGAGTAGAATTGCCCTCACAGGATTTCTAAGGCTGTAAATATTTATGGAAGCAGACTGCTGTATCTTTCTCCTGCAGAGCAACTGATAGATTTGAATAGCTGACTATCTAGTTAGCAGCTGAGTGAGTGCCTAACCACTGTACTACCAGGACATAGAAGGTTCTTGATAAATGTTTGATGGAAAAATGAAACCAGGCATGTCCATCATCCATTTACTTAAAGAGTAACTAACACACACACACACACACACACACACAACCCCAAACCCACTGCCATTAAGACAGTTCTGACTCATAGCAACCCCCGCTGGGTTTCCAAAGCAGTAAATCTTTACTGAAGTACATTGCCCCATCGTCCTTCTGCAGAGCAGCTCGTGGATTTGAACTGCCAATCTTCTAGCAGTCACATGCCTTAGGCACTGTACCACCAGAGCTCCTTCAAAGAGTAACAGTACTTTGAAATTAAGGCAGGTGGGGGGGAGAACCTCTCAACCTGTTATATACCTTATACAATGATAAACAAGCAAAATGATAATATACACTCATATAGTACTCACTCTGTCCCTGTTACACAACTCATTTAATGCAACAATTCTCATGAGGTAGCCATTGAGGAAAAGCAAAACAAAATACTGGAAAACAGTACTTCACACCTCCTAGGATGACTTATTTTAAAAACTGGCAAAGAAGTATTGGTGAGGATGTGGAGAAACTGCAACCTTCCTGAATTGCTGGTAAACATGTAAAATGGTACAGCCGCTGGAGAAGTTTGGTAGTTCCTCAGAAAGTTAATATGGAATTACTGTGTTGTTGTTGTTAGGTGGCATGGAGTCAGCTCCAACTTATAGCAACCCTATGTACAACAGAATTAGTCCATTCTGACATGACCAAAGTATATGAGATGAATCTGGCCATTCTTGCTTCTAAGGAGTATTCTGACTTTTCTTCTTCCAAGACAGATTTGTTCATTCAGAATTATCATACAGGTAAACAATTCTACTCCTAGGTATCTATCCAAAAGAATTGAAAGTAGAGATTCAAACAGGTAATTCTCATTGCAGCATTATTCACAATAGGCAAAAGGTGGAAACCACCCGAGAGCCAGTCAACATTTGAATGGATAAACAAAATGTGGGCTCTGTGTGTGTGTGTGTATACACACACACACAATGGGAAGCACCCTGGTGGCACAGTGATTAAGGGATCAGTTGGCAGGGGGTTGAAACCCACCTACAGCTATATGGGAGAAAAGACCTGGCAATCTGCTCCCGTAAAGATTACAGCCTGAGAAATCCTATATTGCAGTTCTAGTCTGTCCTGTAGGGTATCTGTGAGTCAGAATAGACTCAACAGCATACAACATGTACAATGAAATATTACTCTGCTGAATAAAGCAATGAAATTCTAATATATGCTATGACATAGATGAACTCTGAAACCATTATGCTAAGTGAAATATCAGTCAGAAAAAAACAAATATTTAATGATCCCATTTATGTATCTATAATAGGCAAATGCAGAGATGGGAAGATTAATGTTTACTACCATGGGCTGAGGGGCTCTGGTAGCTTGACTGCTAACCAGAAGGCTGGCGGTTCAAACCCACCAGCCACTCCTCAGAAGGAAGGTTGGGCGATCTACTTTCACAGTGATACTGCCTCGGCAACCCAAGGAGGGGTCGCTGTGAGTCAGGTCCGACTCGATGGCACCTAACCACCACCACCACCATGGGCTGGGTGGAGGGAAAATGAGTTGTAAGTTATTGCTTAATGGCTAGTTTGCAATGATGAAATTTTTAGTGGTGATGGTCTCACAACATTGTGTGATTAATGCTACTGGATTGCACACTTGAAAATAATTAAAATGACAGATTTTATATTTGCATTTTTTTTTACCAGTTTTTAAAAATGTCTGAAACATCAATATATGGATTACTATGTTAGATGCTCCTTGTAAAGTTAACAAAATACACATGGTCTTATTCTAGTGGAAGTTATGGTATAATTGGAAAGACAAATGGAAAAAATAAGCTCGGGAATAAAGCAGCTCACATTACATCTGTGCCCTTCTGAAAACTGCACTGCTGGCAGAGTGCTCTTGCATCCCAGCATTATGGACATACCACCACACTGGCTTTCATGCAGTCTTTTTTGTTTTATTCAAAAGTGAAAACATAAGTTTCAAGATATAAATTGTAGTTTTATTCAGTTCTTTTTGATTTAAAAACATCAATTATGCTAACAACTTCCAAAACCAAATGTAAGTTATTGTAACTAAAATATCTCCCAGTCCATTTCTGGAAAATTACCCTTAATATATTTAAGAAGGTCTCCAATTTTCACTCTACAAAAAGGAAAATGATGATGCTATGAGAGAAAGATAATGAGCAAAGTTAATCTCAAAGACTTCTTGACAAGAACTTTAACCATTACTAGGGAGACTAAAAGGAGGCCTTGGTGATGTAGTGATTAAGCTCTTGGCTGCCACCTGAAAGGTCAGCAGTTCGAACTCACTAGCTGCTCTGTGGGAGAAAGATGTGGCAGTCTGCTTTCATAAAGATTTATAGCCTTGGAAACCTTATGGAGCAGTTCTGCTTTCATAGGGTTGGAATTCAGCTCGATGGCCATGGGTTTTGGTTTTTGAGGGACACTAGAAACAGCACTTGTTTCTGTTCCGTACTTTAGTAACCAGGCTTACAAACTCAGCAAAGGTGTATTTCTTGTACCCCAGCTATATATAGGTGTCTCAGATCCCTTTTATTACTTCATAGAAAGCCTACTTCATCAGCAAGACTAGAATTTGCTAATTCAGTTTCTTTTCCTAAGGAAAACTCAAGAGTCTATAAACCAAAATATGAAAACAAGTATTTAAATTTCAGATTTAAACAATTTCAAATCAGGTTGAACTGGATGAATACTATAGAAACATATCGATATTATACAAAGAAAAAATTTTTTAAAGTACCCAAATATTTTAATATTTATGGAACCAAATAATTTAATTTTCATTTTTAAGTCCCCAGAAAACCCCCCTAGGTTTTTAGTTTTACTGTATAATGAAGGCCTGTAACATTTTAGTGTGAACATATTTACTACTTCTGTGATAGCAAAATACAGATTTTCTTTAATGTTCTGTGAAGCCAAAATATCAAATATCCAGGACCAGAAAACCAGCTACACACCAGCTCAGTATTTTAAGTAATGTTCAACATTAGGATATGTCATTTTGTTCAGCACATGGCTATTGTTATGACTGATGCTGCATGCTATTTATAAAATTAGATGTATAGCCTTTTTTCTGAAGATTTAAGCCAGACTTCAGTTTCAGCCACTCACTCATTGTACTAAAATGGATCAAAGATGACAGACAAATCAAACAGTCACCAAGAGGCTTTTTTTCATACTACTAATTGGGAAGTCAGTGTCATGCAGGTAAGACTAAGAATTGAATTATCAATATATGGTTCTTTAGGGTTCTTTTTCATGAAATTTTAACTACTTGGAAGCTACCTGTTTCAGTTTTTAAAATGAATAAAATTCTTTTATTTTCAGGTTACAAATGTGGGTGGAAAAAGGTTAAACTAAAGAATGGTACCTCAGTCTTTAATTTTAAAGAATTTATTTCCCATTTGTAGAGTTAACATTATTGTAAAATCCACAGTTAGTGCCAACACCTGTTTAAAAGGACTCCTAAGTATTTTGTTAAAGTATATTTTTAAAAAACTGAACCAAAATAATGTACATTTTATCTCTGAACATTGTATCATTAAAGTTCACATAATGTTCTCTTTGTATAAATCAATGTGATGTTCTAATATAATACATGATCTGATTCTTATCTTAAAGGCTTCTGACCATGTATGATATCCAAGATAGATCCAATTCCTTTAATGTCAGACTGTAGAGACAGTTATGATCCTAAACAAAAGAAGGAAAAGCTTTATATACAGGACAAGAGTCTGACAGTTTAGCTGTTTGCAGCATCTGCCTGGCGAGGCCATCCTTCCTCTTCAACTCCAGAGTCATACTCCTCTTCAGGGGATTCTTTCATTGGAGCCCTGTAATAAAAAGCCATCAGTGTTTTGTTTCTGTTTTAAATAAAAATTAATGATAAAAAAACAATTATGTAACACCAAAGGCTCAACAGCTATTTTAAAGCATAGATGAGGAAAGTTGAAGGCAGGGAGATTAAGTAAATGGAAGTGAAACAACTAGAACAGAAATAATGAGAATGTTGACAAAATTTGAAGAATTTAATGTCACTGATCATTATGTCTATAAACTGTGGAATGGGAGCTGGTATTACTGTGTATGTTTTCATCAAAAATAAAATTAAAGATGAACAAAATTTCTAGATTCAAAACAGTATATTAATACACCAAGCTAGAAAAGCCACAAAATTAGGAAATCTTAAGAGCACTTTTAATATTAGGATTGCTTAGTGGTGAAATATGGGAAACATTTAGACTATGCAACCAAAGGTTACGAGTAATTTTTTCAACATTTTCCCTAATAAATTTATTACTGAAGTAAATGGTTGAGACTTCAAATGTGAAGCCTTAAAATAATCCATTTATTCAGGAAATAAAGTAGAATCTGTTACTTCAACTCGATTGCTTGACATTTAGTATGTCCCTAAGTTGTATGGGAGAACCTGACATCTCACCAAATCCAGATGAATTCACAGAAGTCAAAATTATGATTAAGACCACCAAAATTCCTTTTTCAAGTTACACATCACTGACATTAAAGATTATGTCTCTGAAGTAAGTAAAGTTGTTCAAAACCAATCAAAATTTTATGAAATTTTTGTTCCTCTTATAATTTTTGTAACAGACCAATAAATTATAGCAGTAAGGAGTTGATCTTAAATTTTTAGATCTGTCCTGGCTTTACAATACACTTTACCGGATGTATCCTGGTTCCTTTTTTCCTTCTACTACTTCTTTGTCAACCTCCACACATACAATGTCAGAATTAGGAACTTCAAACATTGGTTCTAGTAACAGTTTTTCCTAAAGAGATAAAAAATGACAAATTACATGGAAAACTGGAGTTACAAAGAAAATATCTATAAAATTAAATAGGCCACCAATTGAATTCACCCAGCAAATAGTACTGAGTTCCTATTATACACCAGGAAATGAATGTTGAAAAAGTTTTCACATTCATGTTAAAACAGCTTCTAACTTAATTCCCACAAAAGTCATTCTATAAGGGAAAGTTGTGTGTCTGCAGTTCTGCCTAATTTGGCCAAAATGTACACACAACACGGCTATTCTTGCAGATTCAGCTATTCCTCAGAAACATTAACTGTCTTATTCTGTGACATAGGTCAACTGGTAATCCTTACTTTGAAAACTATTTACTCCTAAATCATTTCTGCCAAGCTCTTCAATTTGAATTATGACTTCAAATGAGCATCTGTCTCAAGTGCTACAGTAGATCTAAAGTTGTTCACTAAATAAAACTAGCTTTGCTTATAGGTAGTGGCTGGGTTATATACCACCCAAAGGAAAATACTGGTTGAGTACCTCAAATTTCCTTAGAGTGTCAACTCTATCACCCACTTGTCTAGTTTGCATATTTATGTATCTGTCCTTAATTGTAGCATCAGAAGTCTAGACCCTCATCAGAAAATATAATCTCAAGCTGAGATGGATGTGTAGTTCCAATTACAAATCCTACTTAGCTAAGTGTTACTTAACAATGAAATCCTTAAGAGGGAGTAGGAGCATGTGCTTGCTTTAGGAGCAAGTGAGCAAACAAAAACTAACCTACTGTATAGCTGAACCTGGGGGTAAGGAAGAAAACTCTAAGGGACAGAGTAGATAGTGGCAGGTATATAGGCTGGATCCCTAGGATCTGTAACAAAATTAAAAAACAATAAGTTTATACTATCAAAATAGCATATTCTGATGCTGAAGAATTTAGGGGTAAAATGTCATGGTATCTGCAACTGACTTTCAAGCAATCAAACAGAATGGGGATTTCAAGGGATCTGAGAAGGGGTGCTGCAGCTTAGTCAAAAGGCCCATGTACAATTTCCTAAAATTCATCTTTTATTTGGATACATAGCCATGGAAGCAGCAGTCAGGAAATCAGATGATGTACTACACTGGGCAAATCTGCAAAAGACCTCTTTAAAGTGTTAAAGAGCAAAAATGTCACTTTGAAGACTAAGGTGCACCTGACCCAAGCCATGATATTTTCAATAGCTTCATATGCATGTGAATGCTGGACAATGAATAAGGAAGACCAAAGAACTGATGCATTTGAATTGTGGCAGTGATGACGAGTACTGAAAATAGTGAAATACAAACAAATTTGTCTTGGAATAAGTATAGCCAGAACACTCCTTAGAAGTGAGAATGGCCAGACTTGTCTCACGGACTTTGGTCATGTTGTCAAAAAAGATCAGTCCCTGGAGAAGGAGATCATGCTTGGTAGAGGGTCAGCAAAAAAGAGAAAGACCCTAAACAAGATGAACCAACACCGTGGCTAATATGATGGGCATAAGCAAAGCCAAGTTTGTGAGGATGGTGCAGGACCAGGCAGTGTTTTGTTCTCTTGTACACAGGGTTGCTATGAGTCAGAGCCAACTCAATGGCACCTACCAACAACAACAACGTGTGTGTCCTTTAGTAGCCAACACTTCAAAGTTCCTTTTCAGAAAGAAGCAAAAATATATCATTACTCTAACAAAAACAAAAAACCTCCGCAAAAAAATTAGGCCAGAAAAGAATAGGATTTTTCTGTAATAATGCTAACTTACCATTATGGACCGGAGGCCTCTTGCACCAGTTTTTCGTTCTAGTGCCAACCTGGCTATAGCTTTCAAAGCATCCTCAGTAACATTCAGTTCACACTACAAATACATTCAAAAGAAATAAGAACTCAGATAATCCTTTATGATATTTTTCTAATATAATCATATGGTGTTTAATTGATTAATGAATACTACCTACCACCATTATTAAGGAGCTCTGGTGGCACAGCAGTTAAGGTATTATTAGTCCTAGAAGCACATAATTTTAGAGCTGAAAGGGACCAAAGTCCTGACTTTACAGATAAAAGAAATAAGTAACTGATTCACTGACACTCAGAAACACAGGGTCAGAACCTATGTCTCAATTGATCCTACCTCTATTAAGACTAAAGGATCACTTAGACTTTTTCACTTTCCTCCTAGAAAACGTCATTGGGCCCCTATAAGTAAATTTTAAAGAGGGTTACTAACCTTCTCATCATAGGAACAAAGGTAAAACTTCAGATAAGTTTCTCTAAATTACTACAAATCTCAAAATAGTAGAGTTCAAATTATTGAGACTATTAAAAAAAAAAATTCAAAATGATTTGGAACATTAGATTCCAAAAGTTCCTGGTATTAACTTTTGGCATTAATTTTTGCCTCCAGAAAATGTAAAATTTAAATGAAATAAATCTCTTATGGTGCTTTAGAACTTTGCCTTTAAAAAGCAATCTGTTTCTATTAATCTATGAAGATACCAGTATTATGAATCACAAGTTTGACCTTAGTCCTTAAAGAGGTTTCTGGATTAACACTGACTTCCTAGGACTTTATTCAACATTAAGCCCCTACATGCTTATACATTAGAGACTAAATGATGAATAAAACACATCATCTTTGTCCTCAAGAAAAGCAAACTAGTATTTACAGCACAGTGTATGCACATGTACTGCTTGAGTAGTACAAAGTAGGGACATCTAAATAAGACATGGGGTCACTGAAGAATTTTAAGCAAACAAGTAAGAATTAGCTTTGTGTTTATTCATTCAATACATATTTATTTAAGAACTTAGTATTTATTTGCTAGGCACTGTGCTCAGTAATTTAAAAATGATCCATTATTGAAATAAAATGGAAGACTGGTATTTTGATGGTGGTCAGAGATAAAGTTGTGACAGGAAGACCAATTAGGAATCAAATACATAGAATCAAGATGAAGAATAATAAAGGGGTTTGACTTGAGGCAGCAGCAGTAGCAATAAAGGATGATTGAGAGACACTCGGTTTATAAAACCCAAAACATTTGATATCTGACTGAATATGTGGGCCAGAGTGACCTGCAGGTATCTGGATATAAAGTAGTAGATGTGGCAGCAAATAAATCTTTACTTAGACAAACATATAAAAGTTTTTAGGAGAAAGCATTTACGAAAATCTTGTGTGTCTGCTTTAGAGGGGCTAGGGATAGTCTTCTGGCATCATTCTCTCTCTCTCTCAGTCCACATATTATATAGAGAAAAAATATAATGTATATGTATCTTTGCACTTTATGCTACAATGACCACTTTATGTAAGAACAAATGAAGCCAACTCCTAAATGTCTAATGTCTACATTTAGTGAGGAATAGGTTAGTATTCCAGATGAAAGATACTGTTTTTTAAATTTATTACCCCAAGTTACACAGAATTCTAATAGCAAAAAAAGCACAAATTAAGTATAAAAAATAAAAAACCTAACCTTATCCATGCTGAATAAAGCCTGGTATTGAGGAATAACAGCATTACGTGGCTCAGTTAGAATTTGTACAAGTGTTTTCTCATCTAGGCTATGCAGAGGAACTACCACAGGTAACCGTCCCACAAACTCAGGAATCATGCCAAATTCAATGAGATCTCGGGCTTCCACATGACGTAATAATCGATCTTTTTCTTCAATGTCTTGATGAGTATTTGATTCCCCACTTCGATTGGCAAGATCTGCAGCAGCTGCAGCCCTTCTGCCTTTTCCCAGATTAGATGGTGTTCCAAATCCAAGATACTGTCAAAGAAATATTTGAATGAAATATTTGAATGAAATTGCAGGTAGGTAATCAAACAGGATATAAAATGCAAATATACAAATAAAATTGAAATATAAACTTTGTAATAAAGCATATTTAGAATAGCTGCAGTTTCAGATGCTCTGCAGTGGGGTTAGGCAACATTTTTTTGGTTTTAATTAACTTTAAAGATTTTTCCTAAAAAAAAAAAAAAAAGGTTATGAAAATTTCATGCACAGTAGGTTGAATGACTAAAATAGGAAAATTCTAATTAGTATTAACAATGACCTACATTAACTCTCAGCTAAAGAAATATACTAAGAAAGTATTTCCAACTGTTTACTCAGGCAATGAAGAATAATTAGCAATTCAAAAGACAAGGAATTTCTAATTTAGGAGCAGAACATACTCCAATTAGGCATAGGAAGGTTGGGCAATCCTACTTCCTATAACTGCCTCGGAAACCCAAGGAGGGGTCGCTATGAGTCGGGGCCGACTCGATGGCATAAAACAACAACAACAAGTCTTTCCATAAGACAAAGTGTTTAAAGGATAAAAGACAACATTTAGTTCAAAAACTAAACCAATGAGAATGGCTTAATAATGAAGGATAAAGAAAAAGTTTTATTACTATGTGTTTTTCATGTTTCTCTATTAGTTTATCTGATTTATTAACTACTTATACTATAAAGGTGTATTTACATATGCTGTGAAAGATGCATATAATTCTAAAGTATTTTAATATTAAATATTACCAAAATAATTTTGAGGTGAAAGTCCTGGTCTGTAAGCATCTTTAAGTTTCAGAAGTAAGATCAATTTTAAAAATCTAGTATGTAGCTCACATTCAAGATACAACATTCTAAAAGAATATTTTTAAAACATCATTCTTCATCTCAAATTGTCATAAAAGTATCATATGGATTTTTACCTTAATGAGAATACTAAAAATATATTCTAGAACTGGAATCAGTTAATTATAGAATAAGTGGGCCACTAAGAAAACTACCTTGACTAATGAGTACTACAAAAGATGTAGTGCTTTTTAAACAGAAACTTAATTCTCAACTTTTACTATTATTATGAATAACAATCATTCTTGAACTATCAGGTACTAGTATATGCTAGGGGAGCTCTGGTAGCGTAGTGCCTAAGGCACTGGACTGCTAACCAGAAGGCTGGTGGTTCAAACCCACCATCCGCTCCTCGGAAGGAAGATTGGGCAATCTACATCCAGAGTGATACTGCCTCGGAAACCCAAGGAGGGGTCGCTATGAGTCGGGTGTGACTCAACGGCACACAACAACAACAACAGTATATGTTAGACACTGTACTAAATATATGCATATCTCGTGACCTTTGCAACAATTTTGTAAAATAGGTTCTGTTACCATTCACATTTTATAGATGATGAAAACAGGCTTGAAGAAGTTAGGTATTCTGACCAATAAGTGGCAAGGCCAAGATTCATACTCGGGTCTGCCTGCCCTTAGAACTGAGAACCTAATTGATAAATAATAACCAACTATCAAAGGATAAATCCTAGTAAAAGCAGATTAAGTAAAAACTATAAAGAGAAGTCCCTTCAACTCTGATTATAAGGTTGTAGAGTTTGTCCAAAACCTCTAGACTAGTGTGGTTTCCAAAAGATGTAAGAACTGTGAAAACGAAGACAGTAATTTTTTTTTGTAGCCAAAATCAATTTTGTAATACTATAAATTGGAGTAGTGCATATGGAACAAATAGCCTTATAAGAATATTATCCACAAGTGTCTCAAGTCGCTGCTAAACATTCTAATGAAATTGTGTTTTGAGGTCGTATACATCAATCTATGTTAGAATAATACAGAATTTGAACAGAATATATAACATTGACATCAAACAAAAATGTTAACTTTGCCACACAAGCTCGAGAAAGGCATATGCCTCTTGCTTCAGTCAATGTAAAAGAGCTATGCAAGCATTTGTCATAAAGTTAATTTTGACATGTCATACAGCTTTTGTCAAAACAAAAGCAGCCCATGGTATCTATGAAGACAGCTTAGGTTCAAGTCTGTTCCTCTGATTTCTTAAACTGTGTATCTACGTTTAGTGTGTCAGAAAGCAAAGTACCTTATATTCAATAATTTAAACATTTATTAAGGATTGATTTTGTTCCAAGTACTACTGTGCTAAACACTAGAATTACAAGCCTTCTGACAGTCCTTACCTTCAGGGGCTTATTTAGAGATATAAAAGAGGGCACTGAAATATCATAGGTGCAATGACAGATGACTGTACAGGTCACTGGCAGTAAAAAAGAAAAGAAAGGTCCTTGTATTGGGGATAGAGAATAAGACGGTGACCGAGAAAGGCTTCATAAAGGAACTGACTCATCATTTAAGATGGACAGTTATTTGCCAGCTGGATTGAGGTAAGGATGGATATAAACAAAGGCAAGAGGAATAAAACATAGGACAGTTGCATATGGTTGTAATACAGGTATATACCTTTGGCATTCAGTAAGGGTTGGTAAAAACAATAGCCATGTGGATGTTTTTAATCCTCTATAAAATCATTAAAAAGACCAAAGTGGTTATCAGAAGAGACTGAAACTTGCTCTTGAATGTACAGTAGCTAAAGCAAAAGAAATGATCAAGCAAAAGAGCTGAACAGACAATTTCAAAAGGCAGCTTGAGAAGACAAAGTAGTATAATGAAATGTACAAAGACATGGGTAGAAAACTAAAGGGAAGAACATGGTCGTCATTTCTCAAGCTGAAAAAAGTAAAGTAAAAATTCTAGCCTCAAGTTGCAGTAATGAAGGATTCTATGGGCAAAAAATTGAATGATGCAGGAAGCATCAAAAGAAGATGGAAGGAATACAGAGTCACTGTACCAAAAAGAACTGGTAGACATTCAACCATTTCAGAAAGTAGCATGTGATCAAGAATCCTAAAGGAAAAAGTCTGAGCTACACTGAAAGCAGTGGCAAAAAACAAGGCTCCAGGAACTGACAGAATACCAATTAAGATGTTTCGACAAACAGATGCAACACTGGAAGTGCTCACTTGTCTATACCAAGAAATGTGAAAACAGCTACCCGGCCATCTGACTGGAAGAGATCCATATACATGCCTATTCCAAAGAAAAGTGATCCAACAGAATGTGGAAATTATCAAACAATATCATTAATATCACATGCAAAGAAAATTATGCTGAAGATAATTCAAAAACGGTTGCAGCAGTACATTGAGGGGGAACTGCCAGAAATTCAAACTGGATTCATAAGAGGATGTGGAATAAGGGATATCAGTGCTGATGTCAGATGAATCTTGGCTGAAAGCAAAGAATACTAGGAAGATGTTTACCTGTGTTTTACTGACTATGCAAAGGCATTCGACTGTGAATCAACACATTAAGGATAACATTTAGAAGAACAGGAATTCCACAGCACTTAATTGTGGTTCATAAGGAACCTGTACAAAGATGAAGAAGCTGTCATTTGAATAGAACAAGGGGCTACTACTGAATGGCTTAAAATCAGTAAAGGGTTATATCCTTTCACCATACTTACTCAATCTGTATGCTAAGCAAATAATCCTAGAAACTGGACTATATGAAGAACATAGCATCAGGATTGGCAGAAGACTCATTAACAATCTATAATATGCAGATGATAACAACCTTGCTTGCTGAAACTAAAGAGGACTTGAAGCACTTACTGATGAAGATCAAAGACTAGCCGTCAGTATGGATTACATTTTAACATAAAAACAAAAATCCTGACAGCTGGATCAATAAGCAACATGATGATAAACAGAAAAGACTGAAGTTGGCAAGGATTTCATTTTTCTTGGATCCACTGTCAATGCCAATGGAAGCAGCAGTCAAGAAATCAAACAATGTATTGCACTGGGCACAAGACCTCTTTTAAAGTATTAAAAGGCAAAGATGTAAGTATTAAAAGGCAAAGATGTCACTTTGAGGACTATGGTGTACCTGACCTAAGCCACAGTATTTCCAACTGTGTCATATGCATGCAAAATCTAGATAATAAATAAGAAAGGACAAAAAGGAATGGATGCATATGAATTATGGTGTTGGTGAACAATACTGAATATACTATGCACTGCTGTAAATAACAAATCTGTCCTAGAAAAAGGACAGCGATGCTCCTCAGAAGCAAGGATAGCGAGACTTTGTCTCATGTACTTTGGACATGTTATCAGAAGGGACCAGTCCATGGAGGTCATCATGCTTGGCAGAGGGTCAGCAAAAGAGAGAAAAGACCCTCAACGAGATGGACTGAACAACAGTGGGCTCAGATACAGCAATGATTAGGAGGATGGCACAGGACTGGACAGTGTACACAGGGTCACTATGAATCGGAACTGACTCAGTGGCACCTAACAACAACAACAATAAATAAAATCACTGTTGAAGAGTCTCTTATGGTCTTCTCCATCTCTTTTTCATAAAGACTCATGTGATAAACTCCCCTTTAAATTTATTACCATGAAAATTTGCCTCCCCTAAAGATCTTGTATACCTCTTCTTTCAGGCAATAAGAACTAAAGCTCATGATTTTTCTCAAAGTTAAATGGTTTGGCTTAATTGCCCTTAAGTAGAACTATGACCCAAATTTCCTTCAACATACTTCTGATCTCTTTATGTGACATTACTTCCAGCTGTTCTATTCTGTTTCTAGCTTCAAATCCTTTTTGAAAGTATGAAGAAGTATTAATTATAAACAAACATAAAGAAAGACATAATTAAAGAAAAAAAAAATCCAAACTCACTGCCATCAAGTCACTTAGAACTCATAGTGACCCCTCCTTAGGTTTCTGAGGCAATATTTCTGAAGAAGTAGATTGCCCAGTCTTCCTTTCAAGGAGTGGCTGGTGGGTTTGAATCACCAGCCTTCTGGTTAGCAGTCAAATGCCTTAGGCACTATACCACCAGAGCTCCCATAATTAAAACAGCAGCATTATTTTATTTTTATTACTACCAAACTGCTACTTACATTAGCATACTCAAGACCAAGGAGACTTAAAGCAAATAAATAGCAAACAGCTAATCTATAGCTCATTTAGGTGGGCTATTGGAGCTCTGGTAGCATAGTGGCTAAGACACTTGCCTGCTAACCAGACGGCTGGCGGTTCAAACCCACCAGCCACTCCTCGGAAGGAAGGTTGGGCAATCCTACTTCCGTAGTGATACTGCCTCGGAAACCCAAGGAGGGGTCGCTATGAGTCGGGGCCGACTCGACGGCACATAACAACAACAACAACAACATTGTTATATAAAAGTGAACGTGTGTGGCTATTATGTACAACACAAAAACATGAAAAATAAGTGTGTTCTGGGCTTCCTACCACTATGTTGGCATAGAATTTTACTGTAATCAATCAACAAATGATACTGGGCATCTATCTTGGGGATAAGTCACAGTCCCAGTTATAATTGGGGTTTATAAAAATGTTTACAAAATACCTGTGAAACTAGGTGGGATCACAACCCCTTTTCCTTGGTCCTCAAACTGCCTCCATTCATTTCTTAATGTCAACAGTGATCTATGGTAGACTATGACAGTGGGGACAAGCTCTTTATATGGGGTCCAGGGAAGTGGGCAGGAGGAATGAATAGAGAAATTTTACTAATACAGCAGCTAACTTAAATGTAAATAATAAAAGAACTCCTTAGATAAAATATAAAATTCAGCTTGTTAAGTTACACTTTAACAATGCTCATATAAAGATGATATTTAGAAATACTCCAGTTTACTAATCTGAAATTTTAAAATATCACTAGTAATATATTTCAGGTATGTCATAAGAAAATTCAACTCTTAAAAATCCATGACTGGCAGCCAGCTAAATATGAATAGAAACTGAGTGTCTATCCTCTGGAACTTTAAATGCTCTCTATTCTACTAGTAACCTCTCAGAAAAACTTACCTTTTCATTTTTCCTCCTGCTGATGATTCTGTCTAAACCATTGAAAGCACCAGATGCAACAAACAAGATATTTGTTGTATCAACTTGTACTGTTTCTCCACGTAGCTTACGAGAATTCTTTTCTGGAACATTGACTATTGTGCCTTCTAGTAGTTTTAGTAAGCCCTAAATAAAGAATGAATGATTTATAGCATCATCATATAAGTGCATTATTTATTATACTTTAGATAAGGTGACTCAATGAGAGAAATAATATGTGCCTACGGTCAAGGAGCACAACTAAAGAAAACTCCCACATTTCCACAACTAACATGAAGATCTAATCCATTTATCACATTAAACCAACAAGCTCATTGCCATCAAGTCACTTCTGACTCATAGCGACTCTGCAGGGAAGAGTAGAACTGCCCCACAGGGTTTCCAAGGCTGTAATCTTTAAGGAAGCAAACTGCCACATCTCTTTCTTCTGTGGGCAGCTTTGAACTGCTGACTTTTCAGTTAGCAGCTGAGTGCTTTAACCACTGTACCACCAAGGCGCATATTTATCACATTAAGAATCTATAAATTTATTTGGATTGGTTACAGGACTCCTGATGCATTATAATTCAGGAAACAACCTGAGAGGTTGTTTTTGATGATAAAAACAATTCTTTTTTGACTTTATAAGATGGTTCCCACCATGTGGGAACATTTAAAATTTGAAAATAGTTGAAGATCTGTCTTTCACATAAATTAAAATTCTACTCTCAACCTAGTATTAAACTTTTGGAATACCTGTATTTTGAAATGCCTTTATAAACAAATTATACACACATTTGTAAGTGTGGTCATACCTCTCTATGCCTTAGCCAAAAGAACTGAAGCAATTTTCCTTACCCTTTAGTTTATGTCATATTTAGTTACCATTGAAAGGTCAAGTTAGCCAGCAGATCATTATGACTTTCACTCTCCAAAGAATAAAACACTATTTTATACCTATCTTCTAACTAAGTGGAAGGAATAAAAAATATGTACATAGTTCATTCATGTCTATTTAGAACCAGAACTTTTTTCAAGAGTCCTCTAGAAATGTAATGGGGCCTTTGAGAAATAAAAACAACAAAGCATGAATTTTACCTTTGCTCAAAATATTTTTATTTTCCAAAGAAAGGTAATTTGATATTCTAAATAGCCAACAACAACTTTATCTTAGGATCTGAACTACTTTTAAAAAATATGTGGAGTTCAAGGTGGGAAAAATAAACAGAACAGACGCTAATTGACTGTGAAACCAAACGTACAATATTTGGGAGGTTGATGTATTCCCTTCCTTTTAGTGGGCTTGAACAAAATATTCAACTGCTTACTTGCTGAACGCCTTCTCCACCTACATCCCGTAACTGATGGATGCCTGGCACACTGCCAATCTTATCTACTTCATCCAGAAAGACAATTCCTATAATTTAAGGAGGATTCTATTTATAATGTGAAAAAGATACACACAAGATAACCTCAGCTTTAAAAGACTAGGTAGCTAGAGAGCAAGGTTATTCAATGCTTCACATTTAACATATGCAATGGCTTGATATTATAAAAATACACTGCTTTCTCTCCCATTCATCATTTTGTGCAAATGTTTTATATTTTATAGAGTATCATTTGGGCATGATAACTACTTTGACAGTAGTTATCTACCCCACTAATGCCTTCAGGTTTTTTATCCTAGGAAGCTGAGATAGAGGTATAATGTAGAAGCAGGAGGCATATGCCATATTGGTACTAGCAAAACTCAAGCTTACTCTTTCCCACCTATATTCTTGTCTGAAAGGAATTTAGATAGGAAGCTGTCAAGCTTTTCATGGAAACAAGGACATAAGATAGCTAGGGAAAGGAGAAATGCTGCATCTATGACAGCCTATAGGTCAACAGGCGAAACTGTTTCTCTACTCATACTGCTCTCTCCCTGACCCTGCTCCAACCCTAGCATTGAGAGTCTAGAGAGGGGTCAAAACGGGGGGGTGGGGGGGAGGGGGGCGGGGAAAGATAGCAGGAAAGACCTAATGGAATAGTCATTTGGCCTTTCACCCTGAGCTGCCATCTTAGTGACAATAAGGCAAAGCAAACTTCATGGCCCTTAATTATTATGTTAAAAATATGTAACAAGCAGTTTTATGTAACTACAAAGTTTTAGTCCTTGACTCAAAGTACTATTTCAATATTATATTGTATCCCCAATAGACTATATCTGGGGACCAAGAAGCTATGCTGGAATCATACCTTGTTGTGCTTTTTCTACATTATAATTGGCATCTTGGAGCAGTTTGGCAATCACAGATTCAATATCTTCTCCTACATATCCAGCCTGAGTCAAAGTTGTACAGTCACAGATAGCAAAAGGGACATCAAGGCATTTAGCTAGTGTTTGCGCCAGTAGAGTTTTACCTATAAGTAGAAACAATACTAAAAGTTTACTAGAAATATGTTGGCATACATTTTTACTACAGAAATGCAAAATCAATTTATAGTAGTATACAGAAAGAGTTGCTGTTACATCATTTTACTATTATTGTTCCAATCTACTTGTGTTTTTTATATTTTTATAAATTCTGTTAAGATTTTCAAGACTGGTCTAATAGGCAACAGCAAAATCAATGCTTCAAATTCAGCCTTAGATTTTCTTCTGAAGATACAGAATCCCCTAACCACAAGACACAGGGTATAGAATCATTTACATTCTGTTTTTAAAAAATGAGTAGTAAGTCTTCTCAGGAAGTTATTTACCTGACCCAGTTGGTCCAAGCAGCAAAATATTACTTTTTTCAAGTTTTATGTCATCATGAGAAGAATCCAATACTTCACCTCCTCGCTTTTCTTGAGGTACTTGTTGATTTACCTGTTGCTGCATTGATGCTCCTAAAGCATTACCATGTGGACTAATTCCAGCTATCTGAAGCAATTCTGAAAAAATGCAAAAGAATTACAAAAGCTTTATTTGAATTCACTTGGGGATGGGGGAGGGAATGCCCACTGAAACCTTATTTCTGAAACTACGCATCCATTTAGAAAAACTTTTAAATCTTGATACTCTTGTCTTGCATAAAAAGGAAAACAAAAACCTGCCAAATTATCTAGTAACAAATGTACAATACATAATGATTACTGTGTATGACACAAGAAACTTCAAGTAAAGGAAGTGAATTCTTTCTAGTCTCCTTATTTATGCACAAGTAAGAAATGAAGTAGGGCAAACAGAATAATTGAGGAATAGTACTCAGAGTCGGAAAGTTTTAGCTTTGGGTCTTTGTCTTTAAATAGTTAGGTGATCTTGGGCAGTAATACAAACTGTGTTTCTATTTCCTAATCTATACAATGGCAAGAATACCTGTCCTATCAACTTCAAGTACATAGTTGGAAGGGGCAAAAATAAAATGCATTTGATTTGGATGCACTTTGGAAGATTAAACAAAGATATTATATATATCCTACCACCCACAATACAAATGAAAAGAAGCAGGGCTATAGGGAAAGGGAGAAGCACTGAACTGAGAATTAGTTAACTTGTGTTCTAGTCTCAGTTCTGTTGCTGCACAGTTGTGGACCATGGGAAATCACTTAACTTTCCTGAGCCTACTTCTTTACCTGTGAAGTGAAAACACTGAAACAGATGATCTCTACAGTCCCTTCCACATCTAAAAATGATTCTGTAAGTCTACCAGAGAAACCCGATATGGTAACTCTCACTATTCCTGATCTGAATCTATCATTTATTTCTCAACTGGATCATTCTAGTCCCCCTAATGTAGACATAATTATTAACTAGACAGGCTTTAATACTGCTGGTGGAGTAGCAGTTTATCACCTAGCTTCTTACAAAAATTAGTCTGTATTCTTGTTCTCTTTTGGCTAAGGGAAAGACAGATGAGATAGTCTTTTCAGATTATCTGATTTACAAATATTCAGACTGTTCCTGGTGCTCTACATTTTTGAGGTATCTGTAATCATAGTATACATGTTTATATTTTGATTTTTTTTTCTCCCACTCTATCCAGGAGCTCCAATTTTGATCCCTTTCCAAGTGGCTAGCATTAGTAGCCAGGCATCATCTAGTTCTTCTGGTCTAAGAGTCATATAAGCTCAATTGATTTTTAGGTTGTTTCTAATAAATGGGTTAAGAATATCAGCACTTTCATTATTACATTATTATTTTAAACAAAACCAATGATAGTTCAGCAGATAATAACTATTAATATGGTCCTATTCCATCTGGCTGTCACTTTCAAACTATCTTAGGTAATACTTAATGTAAAGGGTTATTCCATTTACCAAAATAATATGCACTCTATAAACATTTGAATTTAATTAAATTTTGCTACAGTTCAGGGTTAGTGATTAGTGAATAATTCACAATGCTATCTCATTATAATCCACAGCAGGAAGAAACTACAGTTGCCTATATGAGTTTGGTTGTTTAGCTAGATGTCACTGCACAAAGTTTTTATTTCAGCAGAATCTAGTTAGGACTTGTGACAATATAGGAAGGGGCTTGGCTCAAGTTTAGCTTGCCCAATGGGAAAAAAATAGGTGAATAATTTGAAAATATTGCAAGAGGTATATTCAGTTTCCCTAAGAGTAGTATGTAAGTCTCTAACATGTCATTTCCAAGAGACTTCAAGAGTAATTTTGACTATATATGATTTTGGCCTAATGACCTAACTTTACAATCTAAAATCCCACATATGACAAGACTAAACTGTACATAAAAATAAATATATTCATTTCTAAGTAAATCATTATAATTACAAATTACTTTTACCTAAGTTCTTAAACACTGTTACCTGTTAACATTTAAATTATATCAAATCAATATATGTATCACTCTCAAAATAGTGAGTAACTTTTTCTTTACTAATTCATACTAGTTTCAGCAGCTATCACCCCAAATTTATTAATATAGTATTTGCTAAATATTTAATTTTATTTCTGGATTATAAAATATAAATTATACAGGCACCTAAAGTTTATTAGTTAGATCTAGATCCTACTTTGTTATATATAGTCTAATTCTACTCCACTTGTATTTCTTAATTTTACTATGTACAGTATAGTAATATTTCCATATAATTTTAAAATAACTAGGGATGATATAATTCTATTACATGTAATAAATATCAGATGAGTCTTCTCATGGTTTGTCCTGTCTGTATAAAACCCAAACGAAACTCATTACTGTCTAGTCGATTCTGACTCATAGTAACCCCACAGATCAGAGTAGAACTGCACCATTGTGTTTTCAAGGCTGTACTCTTTACAGAGGGAGCTTGGGTAGCGTCGTGCCTAAGGCACTTGACTTAACCGGAAGGTTGGCAGTTCAAACCCACCAGCCACTCCTCAGAAGGAAGGTTGGGCAATCTACTCCTGTAGTGATATTGCCTCGGAAACCCAAGGAGGGGTCACTATGAGTCAGGTCCGACTCAATAGCACATAACAATCTTTACAGAAGCAAAATGCCACATCTGTCTACCACAGAGTGGCTGGTGGGTTCAAACCACTGACCCTTCGGTTAGCAGCCAAATGCTTTAACCACTGCACCACCAGGGCTCCTTCCTGTATGTACTGTATACTTCAGATAGTAGATGTAATAATACGACTTGCTTCAAAAGCAAATAAAAAACTGTCAAACTTACCAGTGAAAAAATTACACACTGGTTTATCTAACAGTATATATATATATTTTATATTTGTTATATTAATTACTGAAACTGAAGGTTATGTGGATCTTTCTATGACAGCCGTGGAACCTTCACTCTCTGTGTAGCTCCTACATCCATCTCCAAAGGGACTGTGCAAACCAAAGGGGCCATGCAAGACATCTAAATGACCACTTTCCTTGGTATATGAGGTCCTTCCACACCCATCATCTAATGCTTACTGGGGCTATCCAGGACAGGAAACAGTGATTTGGGCTTATTCTTAACTTACAAGGATATAGTAAATTTCACAAAAAACAAATAAATAGTGTAGTTTCTGGCAAAAGTCACTAGAAGATAACCTGCTTCCCCTATAAGCAGGCCAACTCTAATTAGAGTCTGGGGAAAAAGTGATATAAAATAGCAAATAGATTTTTAAAAATACAACTCCAGTAAATATGCAGGTCTTATGATTAGAGAAAAACTATGTATAATATTCTATATTTCTCTAAGTTGTGCTTTAAGAGATATCACTACAGAAAAGATAAAATCAAATAGCTGAAATAACCCAACATATACAAATTACACAAATTAGCTACAAAAAACCAAGCCCAAAGTTATCTATACCATATATAATAAACACATATGTACATCTTACTTGGTAATACACAAGGAAATACATGACTGCTATTACTATTGCTGACGTATTTTACTGAGGTAAATCTCAAAAGGGAAAATGATTCAAAGGAAGACCTGAGGAGAGGTCACTTACTTGTAAATCTGTACTCATCCTCCCGTCTTCTTATTTCTAACTCTAAGAAAAAAAGGATGAAAATGGCAACATGAAATATTATATATTTGTTTAGTTTTGGGAAATAAATAATGAGTATCCCACTTCTTGCCCTCTTCCAAATATATTTAAAGGATGTGTTCATTAACATTTTTTTCAGCTTTTCACATTATGAAAGAATCCATATGCTTATGCTTTACTCTGTGTGTGTGTATTTGTGTATGTATATAAAGGAGCTCTGGTGGCATAGTGCCTAAGGCATTTGACTGCTAACCAGAAGGGTAGTGGTTCATACCCACCAGCTACTCCACAGAAGGAAGATGGGGCAATCTACTTCTGTAAAGATTTACTGTCTCAGAAACCCAGTAAGAGTCACTATGAGTCAGACTCAACTTGATGGCAGTGAGTTTGGTATACACACACATATGTGGCAGCTCTGGTGGTGTAGTGCCTAAGGCCTTTGATTGCTAACCAAAAGGCTGGAGGTTCAAACCCACGTGGCAGCCACTCCTTGGAAGGAAGATTGGGCAATCCACTTTTATAGAGATACCGCCTCGGAAACCCAAGGAGGGATTGCTATGAGTCAAAACTCAACAGCACTTGAGTTTGGTTGTGTTTTTTTTTTTTTTTTTTTAATATATGTATGTACATATGTATATATGCTTAATGACAGCTATCCAGAATCTAATATTCACGTTTTTCAAATACAAAGTCAGAATATTAATCATTTGTCTTCAATAAAATAAGAGTTAAAACCTCTCACACTGTAAAAATATATAACCATTTGCTCTTTCAGCACCTGGAACAGTATTAAATATTGATTTGTTCATCACTGACTGGATGAACCAGAAAAAAATCATTTTGCTCCATTGATACATAGTGCTGTTTGAACCTTACAAAAATGAAGGTTCCAAATCTCCTATTAATTATTATGACTTATATTTTCTAAAGGAGCTCTGGTAGCATAATGGCTAAAGCACTTGACTGCTAACCAGAAGGCTGGCGGTTCAAACCCACCAGCCACTCCTCGGAAGGAAGGTTGGGCAATCCTACTTCCATAGTGATACTGCCTCGGAAACCCAAGGAGGGGTCACTATGAATCGGGGCCGACTCGATGGCACGTAACAACAACAACAACAACATATTTTCTAAAAATAAAATAACTGATACTATATATAACTGTTTTGCAGTTAGTTCAACAAGTGTCATTGAAATCAGTTATATATTTTGTAGCTACTAAAAGTAATCAACAGATAATAGAGTTTTATAAACTTAGTTAAGCTTTTACGTATTTAGCAGAACTCTCTCAATTTGTAAAGTAATGGCTGAAAGAATCTAAAATGATGGACTGTATGCCTAACTCAGAAATCAGGACTCTTTAGCCAACAAAATAAAATCTTAAATATCTCCGTTTTACTGTACTTATATATTTTTTTAATAAGCTCATTCTACTAATATACATTATTGTCCACAGCAGGTTTAGATTTATTCAGTATATTCATGTATCAGAATCCATCATTTACAGAAATTACACTTTGAATCATTTACATATTTGTCCTTATCCTTGCATTCTGCAGCTGGTGCCCAAAAGAGTGACGGATATGCTGTGTAACAGTTACCATCTCCACATCTCTCTGATTTAGGTAAATAAAATTCTGCACCCTGAACCCAAAAGAGAACTTACGAGTAGTACAGTGTGTTGTTGTGATCTATTCATGGTCAAAATGACCTCTTAATCTCTACCCCAGGGGCTCTCACGCATTTATTATTGAGACACTCAGTAAGAAATGCATTTTCCTATGTGACTTGGTAACCATACACATATAACTGAAAACAAAAGTTTCAAGAAACAACGCTTAACTACAAATTAATGCATTCTGAAGTTGTCTATTCTCACTCATTACATTAAAAAAAAAAAAAAAAAACACCCATTGGCAGCTGTGGTAGTTCAGTTTGTGTATCAACTTGGCTGGGCCTAGTTGAATGGCTGGGCAGCTGGATGTAGTATTCCCCATGATGTAACTGGTAATCAACTCCATGGTGCAATCTACTGTGAGCAGCTGAGTAGCTGCCTTAGGGAATGTGGTCTGCTTCCCAAGCAGAAGCCTTGGGGAATGGTCTCTAGGTTATGGCACACTTGGACCCTGCATGTAGCTGTGTCGTTCAGCAGCCTGCCATGCTTTGCTGACTTTGGCGCTTACAATGGACTTGAATTAATGACCTGCGTGCGGTTTGGTAACATCAGGACTGTGTCTTTTTACTTGTTAACTTGGGCTTGGCAGCCTCAGCAGCCAGCAGCTGTCTGAAGCCTCTAGCTTCAGTGGGCCAGGAGCTGGAGGCAGAACTGAAGCCCAAGGCTAAGGGGCTTTCACCCAGCCCCTAAAGCTTGGCACTTTGAACTTGGACTTAAAGTCAAATTATAAGAATAAACTCCTGTTTGTTTAAGCTATCCCATTTATGGTATATATTCTTGTCAGAGCGGCACTAGGTAACCTTGTCATGGCTCACTATTAGGAAGTGACCTATACTTTGAAAAATGCTGCATTATACTAAAAGCATTTTAAGACCAAAGTAAGGAGTTAAAAATAAAGATTACCTCTAAGAACAGTAATCTCTATTTTGGTTAATTATCAGAAACACTAACCTCTAGGTGTTAATGATGTCTGCTTCTCAACTTCTGCTTGCTGTCTCAGATTAGCTGGGATATTATTATATATTCTCTTATAGTGATTGTACACAGCAACTGAAAGCACCTTCTTAGCAAACGACTGGCCAACAACATACTTGTCGAGGTAGTTATAAATCTGAAAAGTGATTAGGTATGATTAATTTACTATGAGCTAGCATAAAAACATACATCAAAAAGTTATAGATAGAGCATATCTGCTTACAGTTTTAAATTTTAATAAAGATACTCATTAAAAATGAAATGCCAAGGGCATGATGCATTAGGTAGAATGATTCAGAGGGCCTTTAAAGTTTACCCAAATGAACAGAAACACGGGTTCATTTGTTCTCTAGCTTAATGAAGTATCTCCAAACTCTATTAATATTATGCTAGTTTCTATTCTATAAACAGTGCCATTGATCCTGATTTTTTTTTTTTAAAGTTATTATTAAAGTCACTTAGAATGCCTACACATGCCAGCATGGGTCTAAAGTTATCTTCTTTAATATAAATATTAACCTAAAGCCTGTGTACACCTCTTTCAATTATACGAATATTTCTCACAAAAATAATGTATTATAAAATTACCCTTTAGAATGTTTAGAAAAAAGCATTATATAGTCACAAAAGCCATTATATTACTAGTGTCTATGCATTTTAATAGGAGCTCTAGTAGCATAGTGCCTAAGGCACTTGACTGCTAACCAGAAGGCTGGCAGTTCAAACCCACCAGCCACTCCTCAGAAGGAAGGCTGGGCAATCTACTTCCGTAGTGATATTGCCTCGGCAACCCAAGGAGGGGTCACTATGAGTCGGGTCCGACTCAACAGCAGGTAACAACAACATGCATTTTAATAATTACAAATGAACATTCAGTGTTTGATTCAGATACTAATTTTAAAGCTAGTCATTTGTTTAAATAGTAACCTAAAAGCTTTATTCTAAACTAAAGCTCTATGGTATTCTTGGTTATTGCCAACAGCTTGAAACCCAGGGCAAATTCCTTCAGCTTTTAGTGAATAGACATGAACTGAATATTTACCAACTCCGGAAAATAGCTAAATTTATTTATTTATTTTCTAGAACTTCAACTAAGATGTCTAATGCCTACACAAATTAGTGGAGAATATAAAGCTTGATAGGTACATATTCCCTTACATTACTATTTTTATGACAAACACATGTAAACATATTTTTACTGACAAACATGGTATATTACAGGTTTTAGAATATTTTTCATTCCTTACAAATTACATGCCTGAATTAATTTATCTGCCACAGCACATTTGGAAGTAGTGACAAGTGTACTGGGATTTAAGCACAGTGGAAGAAGAAAGCAACACTAAGGCAGAAGGTAAGGAATAATATAAGTGTGTAAATATATGAGACATGGCTAGAACAAAGGGCATATAGCCAGGGGGCCAAGGCTTCCAGTTCTCAAGAGCATGCACACTGAGGACCCAATGGAGCTGGTGGTACACTCTTCCTTATTTCACAAGGCCAACTCACACTTCGCTTGAGAGTTCTGGAAAGAACTCACGCTACAAAAGCAATAAAGCAGTAGTGCTACGGTGGCACAAAGAGGAAGACACAGAGAGGTACATAGGAGGTACAGACGATAAAGACGAACCCTTTTGCATGTACGGTACTGCATTGTCAGTGATGGCAAGCACTGATCTCATAGGTGGATACCTGAATGATCAGCTATGTCTAGGCAGAGGGGAGTGTGCCCATGACCATGTATAGGGTTGGCAGATGTATTTCTACATGCCTATTTGTATGTGCTGTAAGGATGTCTGGGTGTATAGTAGAGCTGACAAGGGGCAAGGCTGTGGTGGTGTCTTGACCACAACCAGCTACCCTGATGTAGACCTGTGGTCTTGGGACCATGGTTGCAGGGGACATTGAGCTCAACTGGCATAACATACTACACAAAAACACTGTTCTACATCCTACTTTGGTGAGTAGCAACTGGGGTCTTAAAAGCTTGCAAGCGGCCATCTAGATGCAATGATAGGTCTCTCCTCATCCAGAGCAAAGAAGAATGAAGAAAACTAAAGATTCATGGAAACAATTAGTCCAGTGGACTAGCGAACCATGCAATCCTTAGACTATATGACCATGAGACTAGAAGAACTAGATGGTGCCTGGCTACCACTGTCAAATACTCGGAAAGGGATCAGTACAGAAGATCCAGGATAGAGTGGGAGAACAACGTGGAACAAAACTCAAAATAATAATAATAAAAAAAAGACCAGGTTTATTGGTTTGATAGAGCCTGGTGAGACCCCCTGAGACTATGGCCCTTAGCTACCCTTCACGTCTGGAACTGTGGCTTCCACCCAAACAATAGGCAGGCATAGGGGGTGAACATTTATATCAGGTAGATACACTCCTTGGAGTAATCAATCATGAGAGAACAGAAGGGCAGTATTTGCACAGAGAGATGGGGGGGGGACGACACAGGGAAGATGTAATTAAGGGGAGGAAGTAGGAAGAGAGCTGTTAATGCTGTAGGGAATTGCAGCCAATATCATGAAACAAAATGTGTATGAACTCCTGTATGGGAAATGAATTTGTTCTGTAAACTTTCACCCAAATCACAATTTAAAAAAAAGCGATAGTGCTACACACTGGGGAGCGAGCCCTGGCACCCGGCTATGAAAATTTACTTGTTATATTATTAGACTAAAGGCTAATTTAAGGGCAAAAATTGCAGGCTGGTTTTATTTAAGGGCCCAAATGAACATAAGTAAATTGACACTTTTATTATATTCTTTTACATTAACTTGACATTAACACTATTTTAATAGTCATCTGACTATATATCATTATTCATGAATGTAGTAATAGTGACATAGGAAAAAAGCCATGTACTCTATACCTAAATTCTAATGATCAAATATCAATAACCACTTAGCCAAATATAATCCATATTAAGAACTTAAATACTTGTTTACATACTAGTATTAGGTTTCAGTAAAAGTGAAGGGAGAAGGAAATGTTTTCATGGTAAAACACTCATAAGATTGAATTACATCTGTACCTTCTTGGGAGGGGGAGGTGGCTTCTGTTGGAATGCCAGTTTTACAGCTTCTGCTGCTGATTCGGGTTCTTTAATTATACTTTTCTTTGAATCTGCTTCAGATAGCACAACAAAAAAATGATGACATTTTTCACATTTCACAAAACGGGTGGATGCTGCAAAAGAAAATAAACATCAGTAAATGAATAAGAATTCAAACTTTTTCAATTATAAGACTCACTGTAAAAGAAAGCTATGCATTTGACAAAAGTATGGTTGCAGTGCATCCCACTAGCCACAAAAAAAATAAGATAAGTTCAATAAACTTTTTTATATCCATTTCCAATATAATTGGTTCTTTCATTTTATGATACACTTCATCAAGAGAAAAAATTAGATTCTTTCTACTTCCTGTTAAGTAACCAAAAGGCAAAACCATTGACATCAAGTAGATTCTGACTCATAGTGACCCTGTAGGACAGAAAACTGCCCTGAAGGGTTTCCAAGGCTGTAAATCTTTACAGAAGCAGCATTGCCACATCTTTCTCCCACTGAAGGCTAGTGGTTTGCCATCAACCCTATGGTTAGCACCCTCCAAGCACTGAACTACCAACACTCCTCTCCATTCACTAAACCAAAAACCAAAAAACCAAACTCACTGCCATCAAGTCGGATCCAACTCATAGTGACCCCTCCTTGGGTTTCTGAAGCAGTATCACTACAGAAGTAGATTGCCCAACCTTCCAGCCTTCTGGTTAGTAGTCAAATGCCTTAGGCACTATGTCACCAGAGCTCTACTACTACCACTATCAGAATACTAATTTATTTTATTGAAACACTTGAATGAACAAATTGTGAAAAAAGTAGATTAATCTATTTTCAATAGTCTGTTATAAAAATTTTCAAATACACAGAAAAATTGCAAGAGGTAAATCTGTTTTAATTCCTAAAAATGTAAAAATATATAAGCTTCAGGTTTTCTCAAACCATAAACATTTTTAAAACCTTAACTTGGTAAAGGTATAAATTATTTCATATCTTACTTACTTTCACCATTTTAACTAGTCCACTAATTCCAATTTGTCTGACCTAAAAAATACAAAGAAACTAACAAAGTAACAACCTTCTCAGTCAGACTGACTTGATTTAGATTATCATACAGCTTTCAAATGCAAAACACAAGGGCAATTGAAAGTGAAAATAAATAGTTTTTCAATTCTAATTCATCAACAATAAAGCATCCGCTGTTAAACCAAAGGCGATTTCATTTTTCTTTTCTCTTTTTTTAAAACGTGGCTTTAGGATATAGACATATGGTCGTACACTCAACCTTCTCTAAGCCTAGCCTACCTCAAAAAGCAGCATGGCAGAGAATCCCCTATGGACTAGTAACAGACACAGCAAAAAATACGTAAGAATTAGCCCCATTTGGTATGTCTAGGTAATACATTTTTGTGTTATCTTTGTGTAAATCAACCAGAGAGGTAGAAATACAGACAAAAAGATCAGGGAAACTAAATGGGAATTTTTCTCCTCTAGGAATATTATATATATCCACAGAGATCTATCTATGCTTTAGAGAAAAACTGTCCTGGCAAGCAAACCTAAATCTTCACAAAATAATCTAAGTGAAAAAAATAGACACTTCCACATTTAAAAAATAAATCTCATTATTAATTTAATTCTTACTTTTCATTCTTAAACATAAGGCAAATCAAAAATATATTTTGGAAAACTGTAGCAATTAAAAAGATTTTTTGCACTAGCAGCAAATTTCAAACATCCATGTATTCTATTTATTGACTACATATCAAAGCTTACCTAAAGAAAAAAAATCAAACTATTCCAAGTACCCTTGAATAACATATGCCTTTCCATAGGCAATAAACACAAGTAAACACCATTTCCCATGAACCAGAAAAACAGTCAATGCCTTTATTTTATAATGAGGCACCAGTTTACAGTTGTTACTGTTGATAAACAAGGGCAGAGAAGCTTTGGATCTAGTTCAGGTTGTGTGACAAGAAAATCCTGTCTGAGAACGTAAAAACAAATTATGTCTCTTAAGGAAATTAGGTCAGAGGGAAAGAGCATGAACACCAACAAATCACATCCCTCTTTTCTCACTGTTGAAGTGTGCTTAAATTCTACTCAAATATCTGTAGTATAATTTTACATTGAAACACGTTCAACATATATTTAAGTTCATGGATTCTGTTTTATTTTTCAAAATATGATTGAAAAATAACACAAGTATTTGCAATACATATTTTTCACTCCTAAAAACAATGGTCAAAATTTAATATTCTTAAATCATCAGAGGACAAATAAACCTTTCCTTTTAAAGATTTCTGTAAGTATTTTATATTCCTGTTTGTACCTTACTGCCCCAGGAGCTCTGGTGGTGTAGTGCCTAAGGCACTTGACTGCTAACCAGAAGGCTGGTGGTTCAAATCCACCAGCCACTCCTCAGAAGTGGGCAATCTACTTCGGTAGCAATATTGCCTTGGAAACCCAAGGGAGGCAAGAGAGGGGTAAAGAGGGAGAGAGAGAGAGAGAGAGAGAAAAGAGAGGGGGAGAGGGAGGGGGGAAGGGGAGAGGGGGAAAGAAGGCATGGTGCGTGATGCGTGCCTAAGCCAGCAAGCCCCAGGAAACATTCTTGTACATTATGGCAAAGACAGAAAAAGCCTACCTTAGTAAAAACTTCTTCAGGAGATTTGCTTAAATCAAAGTTCCTCAAGATTGTGAACATGTTTAAGGGTCCAATATAAAATCTCCAAACCAATTTCAATCTCCCAAGGGTTACGGAAGTACAGTAACCCTTCAAAAAGTATTAGTACATAAAAATAAATACAACTAAAGGCTCTCTACCTTAAAAGTAGGGAGACTATTCATGTTATTTTTTAAATGGGCAAAAGAAAAAACACAGTATATATATGTTAGTCCTTATAATTAAACATGTCTTAGATATTACTCTTAGTCCCTCAATTCCTGATGACTTTCTATATATTCATAATGGTACTTATAAAAATGTTATTTTATTTCCACACAGGCAAGCAAGAATACCCTATTTTAATATCATTAAAAGAAAACACTAAAGTGTTTATACTTGCAAAATGGAATACCTTAAGCAGATCAGAGGTTGTTATGACGGCCTAGCCTGTCTGCCTTTTTTTGTAGCGCCCGTCAGCTAAAAATGGTTTTTACATTTTAAATATTTGAAAAAAAAATTCGTGATACTTAAAAATTATATGAAATTCAAATTTCAGTGTCCGTATACAAAGTTTAGGAGCCCTGATGGCACAGTGGTTAAACACTCAGCTGCTAACCAAAAAAGGCTAGAAGTCCGAACCCACCAGCTCCTCTGTGGCAGAAAGACGTGGCAGTCTGCTTCCATGAAGCTATAGCCTTGGAAACCCTATGAGGCCTATCTACTCTGTCCTATAAAGTATCTATGAGACAACTGGAGGAAGGAGGATACAAACTTTTATTGGAACAAGGCTACACTCATTTACATTTCTATGGCTTCTCTTGGTCTATAACAGAATAGAAGAGTTACAACAGCAATCATATATGGTTCACAAAGCCTAAAATATATACTATCTGGCCTTTCACTGACTCCTGCTACATAGCATTTAAAATGAAAGAAATACCCACAGAATGGAGAAAGTATTTGTAAATCATATACCTGAACAGGGTCTAAAATCCACAACGAAAGATCCCTGAGTAGTGCAAACGATCTTTAGCTCAACCACTAAGCTAAAGGTGAACTCACTCAGTAGCTTTGTGGAAGAAATACCTGATGATCATTTTCCATAAAGATTGTTGCTGTTGTTGTTAGGTGCCGTGGAGTTGCCGTGCAACCCCATGCACAGCAGAATGAAACACTGCCCGATCCCGCGTCAGCTCCATGATCTCTGCTATACTTGAACCCATCATCGCAGCCACCGTGTCAATCCATCTCATTGAAGGCCTTCCCCTCCTTCGTCAACCCTCCACCTCAGCAAGCATGACATCCTTCTCCAGGGAACGGTCCCTTCTGACAACATGACCAAAGTAAGTGAGACGAAGTCTGGCCATTCTCATTTCTAAGGAGCATTTCAGCTGCACTTCCTCCGGGACAGATCTGTTAGTTCTTTTATCAGTCCATGGGACTTTCAGCATTCTTCACCAGCACCGCAACTCAAAAGCATCAACTCTTCTTCGGTCTTCCTTATTCATTGCCCAGCTCTCACATGCATAAGAGACGATTGAAAATATGGCTTGTGTTAGGCGTACCTTAGTCCTCAAGGAGATATCCTTGCTCCTCAGCACTTGAAAGAGTTCATTCGGAGCCAACCTGCCCAGTGCTACACATTGTCTAATGTCCTAACTGCTGCTTCCATTGCCATCGACTGTAGAAGCAAGCAATGTGAATTCTCTGACAATCTCAATCTTCTCTCCATTTATTGTGATGCTGCTTATTGGTCCAGTTGTGAGGATTTTTGTCTTCTTTATATTGAGACATAATCCATACTGCAGACTGTATTCTTCAGTCTTCATCAGTAAGTGCCTCGAGTCATCCTCACTTTCAGCAAACAAAGTTGTATCATCTGAGTATCTCAGGTTGTTAATGATTCTCCTCCAATCCTGATGCCACGTTTTTCTTCATATAGTCCAGCTTCTTGGATTTGCTCAGCATATAGACTGAATAAGTATGGGGAAAGGATACGACCCTGACGCACTCCCTTCTTGATTTTAAACCGTGTAGTGTCCCCTTGTTCCGTCTGAACAGAGCCTCCTGGTCAATGTACAGGTTCCTCATGAGTACAATCAAGTGTTCAGGAATTCCCATTCTTCTCAATGTTATCGATAATTTGTCATGATCCACACAATCAAATGCCTTTCCATAGGCAATAAAGCACAAGTAAACATCTTTCTGGTATTCTTTGCCTTGAGCCAAGATCTATCTGACAGCAGCTATGATATCCCTTATTCCACGTCCTCTTCTGAATCCAGCTTGCACCTCTGGAAGTTCTCTGTCAATATACTGCTGCAACCGTTTTTGAATTATCTTCAGGAAGATCTTACTTGTGTGCAATATTAATATTGTTCAATAATTTCCACATTCTGTTGGATCACCTTTCTTTGGAATGGGTACAAATATGGATCTCTTCCAGTCAGTTGGCAGGTAGCTGTCTTCCAAATCTCTTAGCATAACCGAGTGAGTGCCTCCAATGGGGCATCCATTTGTTGAAATATCTCAATGGGTATTCTGTTAATTCCCAGAGCTTTGTTCTTCACCAATTCCTTCATTATAGCTTCAAGTACTTTAAACCCCGTGCAACAGTTCTACTCTGTAACACACGGGGTTGCAATGGGTCGGAAATCAGTGAGTAAAAAAAAATCCAGACTACATAACCAAACCAAAAAACCAAATCCACTGCCAATGAGTCAATTCCAACTCACAGAGACTCCACTGAGTTTTCAAGGCTATAAATCTTTACAGAAGTAGACTGCCTTATCTTCCTCCGTAGAGCAGCTGGTAGGTCTGAACTGCCAATCTCTGGTTAGTAGCCAAATGCCTTATCCACTATGCCACTAGAGCTCCTCAGAGTATATAAAGGACTCTTATAAGTCAACAGTAGAAAGACAAATAAGCAAACCATACAGAGGATGTAGTTTAAGATATTTCTTAGATATAACCAAACACCTCACAAGATTGGTTTTCCAGGTTTGAAGACTTAGGCCAAAGCCTGGTGGGACAATTCAAACTGAGCTTAATATAGTTCATAAAGTATATGCTCTGCATCCCAATGTGGTGACTAGTGTCTGGGGTCTTAAAAGCTTGTGAGTGGCCATCTAAGATACATCTACTGGTCTCTACTCATCCTAAACAAAACAGAAAGAAGGAAACCAAAGCCTCAGAGAAAGTAATTTGCAAGACTAACAGCCTATATGAACCATGGCCTCATCTACCCTGAGACCTAAAGAAATTACATGGTACCCAGCTACCATTACTGGCTATTCTGAACACAGCCAAAATACATGGATCCTGATAGAATGGGAGAAAAATGTGGAACAGAACTCAAATTCTTAAAAAGTCCAGACTTACTGGTTGAGATTAAAGACCTCCCTGAAACTATCACCCTGAGATAATCTCTAAATCTTAAACTGAAATTACCTCTTGCGGTCACCTTGTAGCTAAATAATAGACTGGCTCATAAAATAAAGAATATTATCCAACAGTAATGAACTCCTTTAAAAACTATCTATTTGAAACCAATAGTAAAAATTACTCTATAGCAAGGATGAGAAGGTAAAGGGACAGGGAAACTACAGTACTAGAAATGGTATAACCAGAATGTAATGAATGAGAATGCAGACATCTTGTGATAAATGTAACCAATACCACTGAATAACATGTGTAGATATGGGAACTAATTTGTTGTGTAAACTTTCACCTTAAACAAACACACACACAAAGACAAATAATCCAATTTAAAAAACGGGCCAAGGGTTTGAACAGACATTTCTGCAAAGGAAATGTACAAATAAAACATAAAAAAAGAATTTTTTTAAAAAAATAAATAAAGGGAACTACACAAATGGCCAATGAACACATGAAAAGATGCTAAACATCATTAGTTACCAGGGAAATGCACATGAAACCCATAGTTGAGATACCACTATACAACCACTAGGATGGTTATAAGAAAGATAGATAATAACAGCTGTTGGTGAGGATAGTGAGAAACTGGGAATCTCATACATTGTTTGTGGTATTATAAAATGGTGCAGCTAGTGCGGGAAACAGTTTCATTACTCAAAAAGTTAAGCAGAGTTTACTATATGACCCAGCAATTCTATGCCTAAGTATATACTCAATAGAATTAAAAACACGTATCCACACAAAAACTTGTACAAATATTCATAGCAGCATTATTCATGATAACTAACAAGTAGAAAAAACCCTACTGATAAATGACTAAACAATGGACTATTATTCGGCCATAAAAAGGAATGAAGTACTGATACATGTTACAACATGGGTGAACCTCAAAAACATTGTCGAAAGAAAGAATAAAAACACAAAAGGGCAAATATTACATAATGCCATTTACATTAGGTATCTAGAACTAGGGCTTCAAACTGGGTCAGCTGGATTCAATCATGACCAAGGAAGTGACACTAGGTTCAATTATGGCTAAAGAAGTGACACTAGAACAAACTCAAATTCTTAAAATTCGGATGAACTGGAGCCACAATCAGAATGGGAAAAATTACAAGTTGCAGCTCTGCTAGAAACTTCATCTCCCTCTGAGGGCAGCATATGCACTGCATAGCAACCAAATCTCCTACCCACAGAGTGGGAAATAGTGACACCCACTCAAAGATGGCAGCTAACCATGCAGCTTTGAATGTGTATCACTCTCTGCAGTTCCAGCAATAATCTATTCTCCTGCATCAGGCTCCTAAAAGGGCTCCCTAGGCCTCTTCGGAATCTGCCATTCCAGGGCTTCAACTCATTATTTCTTCCATTCTGGTTATCGTTTCTGTTCATCAGGATTAAAAAATTCGGGTCTGTTCCAGTTTTACTTTGTCAGCCATGACTTAACCAATTTGAAGCCCTGTCTAGGAAGGGTAAATTCATAAAGTTAGAAAGTAGAATAGAGGTTACAGGGGAAGGAGAAAGGAAAGTTACTGATTAATAGGTACAGAGTTTCTATTGGGGATGATGAAAAAGTTCTGGAAATAGACAGTGATGATGTTACACAATACTGTGAATATGCTTAACACCACAGACTTGTGCATTAAACATAATTAAAATGGCAAATTTTAGTTATATATTTTATCACAATAAAAAAATATTAAAAAAAAAAAAAGACAGACACAAAATGTCACATATTCCATAATTTTATTTATACAAAATGTCCAGACAACCAAGAGACAGAAAGTAGAATAATGGTTGCCAGAGACTAAGGGGATAAAGGGTAGAGAGTCACTGCTAAAGGTATGTTTTCTTTTTAGGGTGATGAAAATATTCTGGAATTAGTGGTGATAGTTCTCCAACTTGGTAGATATAGTAAAAATCATTGAATTGTACACTTTACAAAGGTGAACTGCATGATATGTGAATGTCTCAAAAATATGAGATATGTGAATATCTCAAAATTTTAAAAAAATTTATAAAGAACTATATATATATATCAACATGCATAGCTCTAAAAAAGCAATTTGTAAAAAACAAGCAAGCAAACAAAAACCTAGCAACAATATGATACCATTTATGTTTTCAAAAGTCTCATGTTCTATGAAGATAGATCACAGAAACTAGCTTTATCTGTAACATTCTACATTTTTTTAAAAAGGGAGATATATACATATATTCCTTATTCAAACATGATAAAGTGGACAATTAAAAAGAATTGCAGGTGGCCAAAAAAATCACATAAAAAGGTATTTCTGAACTAGTAACCAAATAAACAGATTCAAACAAAACTCTCTTTACAATGAGGATGACCCAATTTTCAATGAGTAGACACAGAAGGATCTCAAGCATTCAAAAACGATGCATTCTGGAGAAACTTATATTAGGGGTAAAAGCAAAACCAAGTGGACTCATTGAACTGTTGGGGACTATTATTCTTACACAGTAAAACTCCAGAAGACAGGGACAATGTCTATTTATCTGCATATTTTCTGAGCCTAGCAGTGTTTGATTACTAAAATAGGTGTTAGTGGGTACTCTCTTTTTCACTTTCCATTCACATTTTCTATTCCTACTCCCAATTAGCATTCCCAAAGAAAACAGACCACAGCCTTCAGTTGATTAGGTAACACTAAAGCAGTGTTTTCCACACTTGGTTTAATTATTAAACATATAGATTCTAGGACCCTACTCCAAAACTAAACAATCTTAATCTCCAGGGAAGAAGCAGGGAACCTACATGTGTAACATCACCCCAGGTGATTAATACAGCCTGGTAAGTTTTGAAAATAATGCATGAAAGTAAAATAAATATAACTAATGCCAAGAGGAGTGAGTTATCCCTAAAATATTTTCAGTTAGTAGAAATGTATGGAATTTCTAAATAGCAAATCTTCACTGCTATGTCATCTTGGATGACATACTTAAATTTGCCAAGCCTCAGCTTCTTCATTTTTAAAAGTAAGGCTGTGAGAATAAAACTATATGAAGGCAGTCCCTGGATTACGCATGTGTAACTTACATACAATCCATACTTAATGAACCAAAACCAGTAAAGCCTATTATATTAACAATATGAGGTACATACAGTAGTTCATAATTAAAACTGGTGCTACTTTGCAATACATATCAAAACATTATCACTATATTATGTTAAAGATGTTTTAGTGCCTGGAAGTGTTTCTTCCATGTTTTTTTAATGCTTAGAAAACTACACTGTATGCTAAGATAAACATTTGACTAATTGACATTACATTATGAGCCATACCTAACCATTTCAATTTACAAATTCAATTTAAAGACAGATTTAGGAATGGGATACACTGACATGGGGTTGTCTGTGTGCTGGCAATTATTAAGCAGTAGTTTCTTTCCTTTTCTATTCTAAGAAAGTAATTTTTTAGGTTTGTAAAGGTTGAAAGGGAGCTCTAGTAGCATAGTGGCTAAGGCACTTGACTGCTAACCAGAAGGCTGGCGGTTCAAACCCACCAGCCACTCCTCAGAAGGAAGATGGGGCAATCTACTTCCGTAGTGATACTGCCTCAGAAACCCAAGGAAGGGTCGCTATGAGTCGGGTACGACTTGACGGCATATAACAACAACAACAACAAAGGTTGAAATCTCTCTTAAAAAAAAAAAAGAAAGCTTTTTTTTCAGGGCATTTAGGCTTGGTGGTGCCACTGAGGTTGGATGGCCCCCACAAACTACTGCCCTGAGGAAATGATGCCAAAATTATCCCCTGTAGTCTTCTTTAAACCAAACAATAGTTTAGCTCAATTAGAAAAGACTGCCTGCCTTGAGCACTATGATCTCTTAAAGAATTATCTATGTGGCATCAAACTGACAATAGGAACTCTAAAGGTTAAATGAGAAGTTTAAGAAGCAGTAAGTTTGTATTACAGAGCTCTAGTGGCATATGACTGCTACCCAGAAAGCTGGCAGTTCAAACCCATCAGCAACTCCCCAGAAGGAAGATGGGGCAACCTACTTCCTTAAAAATGTACTGCTTCGGAAACCCAAGGAGGGTCACTATGAGTCATAATCAACTCAATGGCAGTGAGTTTGGTTGGTTTTTTAAGTATGTATTAATAATGTGAAATAATTTTTAAAAGGACAAGGAGAAAGGTAGCTTAACTTGAAATGGACACTGAATTGTACATGTAGAAATTGTTGTATTGGTGTGTTTTGTTATAAACTTTCAGATAATAATTTGTTTTTAAATTTAATGTGATACTAGCATTATGAGTTGAATTGTTATATTACATCAAACTTATTAATAGCAAATGTTTAAAAAGTCACATCATCTAGTTCTACCACCTTCATTTTATGTCGTGATCCAAATTAATATTTGTTCAGACTGATTTTTCTCTTTCATCTTTTACTAGGCAAAACCATGAAGAGAACCTCCAGTATTCAAAACCGTGAAAACATGCTGCATCTAGTATTTTTTTTTATATGATAGCCAGTTAATATTAACGATATGTGTGAAATTTTAACTAAGCCTCAACATGAGGGTTAGAATACAGATAATCCTCTCCAGCTAATTAACATAAACTGAAAGTCCTACCAAACATGACCATCAATCTTCCCAGAAATGGAATGTATAGGAAGACTGACATAGTGGTGCAATTAATTTACCCTTGAGTCACTACTATTAACTCTAATCCTGTAGGCAGCCAAGTTTTTGATTCATTAAACAAAATATCTGTAATAGCATCTTTGCATTTCAGAGTTACTGGCGATAACTGCAAAAGCAGGACAACTTTCCTCTTCCTCTTAGTGTCTGAATCATTAAAAATTATCGGATATGTCCTAGTATTCAGGGTTCATCCCTTCTAGTAGATAGTCCTAGAGGGCAATTACCTTAACATTTGAATGACTGACCTCCACAGCCATATGAGATGTTCAACAGGTATTTGAAGAATGTAGTAATAAATACAGAGTAAACAAGCGTTGGCTCTCCTACAGTCCAGTGGTCAAACACATGAAAACTCAAAAAATCCATATTGAAAATAAATACATGTAAGCAAAGAAAGAAGCAAATATTTTTCTTAAATTCTCTTACACTACAGTACAAAATATATGAATCCTGGGAATTTTTAGTATCTGGGGAACACGAGAGAAGCCCTGGTGGCACAGTGGTTAAAGTGCTAGGCTGCTAACATGGTTAAAGTGCTAGGCTGCTAACCAAAGGTGGGTGATTCAAATTCACTAGTCTCTCAGCAGGAGGAAGATGTGGCAGGATGTTTACACAAGCATTTATAACCTTGGAAACCCTATGGGACAGTTCTACTCTGCTCAAGAGACTCTCATCAGTAGGTCTGGAACACAAGAAAGAATCATGTAAGCCCAGGAAAAAAAATAACTCTGGGGTACATAATTTATATATTTCTATAAATTGATAGAAAAGGTAGGGGAAAATGAAGAACACTAGAAGAAACAATACTTACATACGAAGGTCTCTACATGGGTGCACAAATCACCACATTTAGGACAACGCAGCTGGTTTCCACCTTTCCCAGAATTCCCAGAGCTTGATTTCTTACTGCTTCCATCACTTATTGATTTCTAATGTTTGTGGAGGAAAAACAAAGAGAGTGTAAATTACTACTTTCGGAAAAACATTTTATATATAACTTAAATGTAAACTATATAGTTTATAATTAATATAATTTTTACAATTTCTAGAATGTAATTGCTCATATAACTAATATCTCTATCACTGGTATCAAAAAAATAAATACTTACTCCTCCTTATCAACTAACTTGTTATCCGACATTCTGCATTTATGACAATAGTATATAGTCTACTATCCAACTATTTTGTGCATTAACAACATACATCTGGTAGTAAAGAATGCTGAGGTGCGAAGAGAGAGTAACATACTGGCTGTCAACTTGGCTGGGCCATTGATTCTCAGTGATTTCACAGTTATGTAATGATGTAATTTGGCAGTCACGTAATGATGCAGTCACCTTCCATCTTCGCATAATGCTGATTTTTGCATAATGACCTGGTCTTTGGACCTTAACCATATTGATAAATGAGAAATGGGTATATTACCACAAATATCAAACCAGCCTAATAAACACTTATCTGTAATTCCTTCTTCACATGCTATGTGCCAGCATGTATAATAAATAGCTTTCTTTCAATGACCAATTGTTGTTGTTAAGTGCCGTCGAGTTGTTTCTGACTCATAGCGACCCCATGCACAGCAGAACGAAACA
>NW_006921602.1:11096961-11111217 GCF_000298275.1 Orycteropus afer afer | reverse complement strand
AGATAAGACTCCTCAACAAAATACAAAGGGTTGACATACATATCACAGGCCCCCCAAGCCTGCTCTAGGGGAGGCAGATCCAAGATGCTTAAGGCACTGCGGTTCACTGGGGTCAAGATGGAGAAGGAGATGACCTAGAGCTCTGGCTCTCTGGACCTGATTGCTCCTCCTTGGAGTTCAGTCCTCCCCCAGACCCTCCCTGAGTAGGGTGACTTTGGTATCCAGAGCCTCTGTTACAAGGTCCTAGGACCTGGAGATAGGTGATAAAAAGCAGGAAAAGCAGCCAGGCAGGGTGATGAGAACTCCACTTCCTGCAAGGAGGAAGGCTACAGCCACAAGAAGCTGTGTGGTTGGTTGCCTGTCACATCCCACAGGTAGCCTGACAGAGGAGCCCCCAGCAGCCCTCCAATACTCTCTACCATCTGCACCAATCCTAGTATATCCTTCCAGTCCCCACCAGTTCAGGCAGTTATGGAGAAAGCCACTGGGGTCAGGGACCCTGATATGAAGCTGTAGGCCAGAGCCAGAGCCACCAGGGCTGTAGAAGCCTGAACCATGGGGAACAGGGCCAGTGACACCCTGGTCAGGGTGGTCCAGAACATTAGGAATCATTACACAGGCCCTGAGATTGCAACCCCCAGTCACCTGGATACCACATGCCCCAATTTAGGTCCTGGAGATGGGCCACCAGGTAGACAGAGGGAATGAAGTAGCTAGTATTGATCAAGGTGAGGGTGACAATGTAGCAAAGAAAGGACCCATGATGGAGGAAGGAGGCATGTTGGGCCCTAGGGCCACCCACAGCAGGGTCCTCAGCCAAGGAGAGGGGCTGGAGGAGAACACCACAGGGCAGCAGGTAGAGGGAGAGGGCAAATACCAGCAACTGCTCCCCCACCCAACAGGCCTAGTCACTAAGCAGCTACTGGAAGAGGAGGTCTAAGGCAAAGGAGAAGAGGCCCATACCCATCAGTGCCAGCCCCATGACCAGGCACTGACAGCAAGAGAAGTACCTGGACAGGGAGGCCAGGGTCAGAGTGTAGGTCAAGGTCCAGCCAGAGCCTGATACTCAGGTGTAAGTGAATCAAGGAGGTAGCAAAGGAGGCAAATAGCATCCCCAGCACTGCCAAGATGCCCTTAGTCATCATCACAGGCCTGGGCCCAAACTTCGTGGTCAGGGCACTACCCATTGGATTCCCAACTGCTACACCATGATTCCTATGGAGGCAATCCAGGAGACATGTGCTACCTACTCTTCAAACACCACAAAGAGGATACCAAAGGAGCAACAAACACCAGTACCACCTTGAAGAACACTAAGAGCACCACCATTGATCTCCAGCCTCCATCTTGGGGCTCAGCCCTGTGTACCATCTGGGTGTTAACAGGACTACTGCCACTAAGAGACCAGGGTCAGGAAACTCCACCTCTGCTCATCCACCCAGTCAAGTGGCTTAGGCCAAGCATGGAAGGAGAAGCTGGTAGAGAGGCAGGCAGTGAAGTGGGCTTGAAAGGTGCCAAGGAGCAACAAAAGGCACATGTGCCCTTCCCCAAAAGGGCACTAGAAGAGTGGGGACTTGGCCGGCCAGGCAATAAACGCCGGCAGGGACACAACATTCTTGATTTGATTCTTAGGAGTAAGTACAGATATGAAACCACCTAGCATTTTGTCTAGACATAGTATTAGCTCCAATGTTAACCAAATTTACATAATGAAAAGAAATCAATAGTAATTCACTGACCCAATAAAATCACCAATCATCTACTTACTAGCTACAAAACAGCCCAATATTAATACCATACATCCAAAATCTTTACGTAGGACATCAGCCAGAGTTATACCATAATGAGTTGTAAGAGTTATATGAACACGTGCTTTAAAACACTTCTCCAAAAGAGTAAAAAGGGAACTTACACACTGGGAAAAAATATTCAGCAATGACATATCTGACAAGGGACTTATCTCTAAAATCTATAGAAAACTCTAACACCTCAACAACAAAAAACAAACCAAACTCACTGCCATCAAGTCGGATAGCAACCCCTCCTTGGATTTCCAAGGCAGTAAATCTCTATGGAAGTAGATTGCCCAGTATTCCTTCTGAGGAGTGGCCAGTGGGTTTGAACTACCAGCCTTCTAGTCAGCAGTCAAATGCCTTAGGCACTACACCACCAGAGCTCCTTAGCCATTTATTGTTGTTGTTGTTGTTGTTGTTTGCCGTGGAGTCCGGCCCGACTCATAGCGACCCCTCCTTGGGTTTCCAAGGCAGTATCACTACGGAAGTAGGATTGCCCAACCTTCCTTCCGAGGAGTGGCCATTAGAGAGATGCAAATCAAAACAACAATGAGATACCATCTGGCAAAGCTCTAATAGCAAAGCTCAACAAGACAGAAAATAACAAATGCTGGCGAGGATGTGGAGCCATTGGGACTTTCATACACTGCTGGTGGGACTGTAAAATGATACCATTGTGGAAAGCAGTATGGTGATTCCTTAAAAAAATGGAATTAGAAATACCATTTGACTCAGCAATGCCATTATGAGGTATATATCCTAAAGAAGTGACAGCCAGGACAAGAACAGACATATGCAAATCCATGTTCATCGCAACACTATTTACAATAGCAAAAAGATGGAAATCACCTCGCTGCCTATCAACAGAATGGATAACCAAACTATGGTACATACAAACAATGGAATAGTATACAACACTAAAGAATAATGTAGAATCTGCAAAACACCACAGAATGTGGATGAACTTGGAGGACATCATGCTCAGTGAGATAAGTCAATCACAGAAGGAAAAATATTGTACTAGTTCATTATTGTAAAAAGGAAAGGAAAGGTTTATACATAGAAAGAAACTTTCTTTGTTGATTACCAGGGGTGGAAGGAGAGGGAAGGAAACACTGCAAAAATAAAATAAATAAATAAAAATAAATAAAGTTTAAAAAAAAAAAAAAAGTTATATGAACACAGGATATGATGGCTATCCCGAACTCAATCCTACTGACAAAGTTAACAGACCCACAGGGTTTCCAAGGCTGTAAATCATTACGGAAGAGACTGCCACATCTTTCTCCCATGCAGCGGCTAGCAGGTTTAAATTGCTGGTTGGCAGCTGAATGCTTTAACCACTGTGCCAACAAAACTTTGTAAATGTGTATATGAATACCAATAAAAATAAAATGATTACCTTATTTCCATCTCCAGAGCCATCTTTACTTATCCCATCTTTTGAGGCAAAGTATGCTGGTGTTTCTGTAAAGGTTCTAAAAGGAGCTCTTCGCAGAATCTGCGTTTCAAAGGTCCCAAGCCTTCCTAAAACTGGTATATGAATGCGACCACAAGAAATACCTGAAAATAAAATGCAGTCTATTAGTCTATACATCAAACAGGCATGCCTCAAAAATATACCCTGGAAACAAAAATACCTTGAGCAGAAGGAGGCTAAAAATAAAAAGGCTTTAGTTTTCATAACAGCCATACAAACTGGTAGAGGAAACACTGTCAGAGGTTCAGCCTTCTCAATTACAGACCAGGCTTGAGGCTGACAGATTCCAGCTGAATGGAGATGGTTCTTCCCAAGTCTGTCCTTTGGAAGTGAGGCAAGACCCCCAAATCACAACAACATGTGGCTCTTTCAAACTCTGAGAGATAAGGAGTTCAAAATCTGCCTCTTCTATAGGAGAAAAAAGCCATTTATGTTCCGTTTTGGTTACCTAATGCTGCTCTAACTGAAAGATACCACAAATACATCACTTTAACAAACAGGAGTTTATTCTCTTACAGTTTTGGAGGCTGGAAGTCCGAGTTGAAAGTGCCAGCTTTAGGGACTGGGTAAAAGCCCTACAACCATGGGCTTCATTCAGCTCTGCCTCTTGCTCCTGGCCCACTGAAGCTGGAGGCTTTCTTCACTCAAGCAGCTGCTGGCTGCTAAGACTGACAAACCCAGCGTCGACAAGTGAAAAGGCACAGTCCCGATATTAACTAACAATATGTCAGGCCACTAATTCAAGTTCAGAGACAGTCCCAAGATTGGCAGGAAAGGCAGGCTGCTAAATGAAGACTTGGGTAAGGGTGTCAAAATGCTGCAGACCATTCCCAAAGCTTCTCCTTATAAAACAGGAAGCAGACTACATCCCTAAAGCAGCTACTCAGCTGCTCATGGCAGATTCTACCATGGAGTTGGTTGCCAGTCTCATCAGGGGGAATAATTATCACCAGCTGCCCAGCCACTCAAAACCAGGGCTAGCCAAACTGACACATATCCTTAATACCACATATCCTATATTCTTAGTCTTCTTATATTATTTTTTACCAATGAAAGTAAGTATCTGACAGTTAACTTTTGCCTGTCTCTTTGGTTATATGGGGATAATACCTAAAATTATGGAAACAAACTTCAAATGTTCTTTGATATGGTATGTGTTTGCTGTTCAAGGCAAACATATACATTTTAATGAAATTATTTCAATCCCACAAAAAAAAGAAATATAATTCAATAAATATCATGTAACCATCATCCTCCTTTCAACATTTTTACCTTTTGCCATATTTGATATTAACATTCTTAAAAGGAATATATGTTAATCACAGAACCATTTAGGGGTCAGCAAACTTTTTCTGTAAAGGATTAGGATAGTAAATATTTTCAGTTTTGTGGCCATATGGTCTCAATCCCAACTCTGCTGTTGAAGCAAGAAAGCAACCACAGATAGTACGTAGACAACAAATGGGGATGGCCAAACTTTCTCATAGAATCATTACTTGCTGACCCCTGATTTTTCTTACATAATTTTCATACCCAAATAAATCCCAAAATAACTTATGGACAATGGCAAAAGGGCCATACTGCATAGTGTGGGGTAGCATTTCCCAAACTGGTATTATCTTTAAAAATGTTCCCTGCACAAATAAATTGAAAGGTCCTAGGTTAAACGCAGTTCTATAGATTTCAGTACCGTAGAGCTACACAGAACCTTGCTTAAGCTAACATGTATTAATAAATTGCCCGGAAGGAAGGAAGCTTCCCAGCAGTTTATTAAAATACTGTTGTTGTTGTTGTTGTTATGTGCCCTCGAGTTAGACCCGACTCATAGCGACCCCTCCTTGGGTTGCCGAGGCAGTATCACTACAGAAGTAGACTGCCCAACCTTCCTTCCGAGGAGTGGCTGGTGGGTTTGAACCGCCAGCCTTCTGGTTAGCAGTCAAGTGCCTTAGGCACTATGCTACCAGAGCTCCTAAAACACTGTTAGGAGGTAATAAAGAAAAACAAAAAAAAAAAGGAGGAGTTAATACTGAAATAAACTTCAGAAACAGATTTTGTCTCTCTCTTATTTCATTATAACCAAAATTCCCAACTCAGGTTCTTAATTTTTGTTTCTACACCTGGTAGAGCTTTTACCAAATTATGTACATGTGTACACATACACCATGTATTCAAAGGCAAAACTGGCTTAAAAGTATGCCTTTCAAATAATTCCAAGACAACTGCTTAGTTATATAACTGACTGGGTTTTATTAGCTACGATTTTTCATCAGTGTGCACTATTAGAACAATTGGTTTCTTTAGTTATTTAAGTTTAGCAACTTCACATCTTAATTTACTACCTAAACTGTGCAATCCAGCTGCACAGAGTACAAAAATGAACCTGTCAAACTTCTTGGGAACCTGTAAAATGTCTTCTTCTCAGGAAAGGATAGAAATAAGAGAAATCAAATTTTCCTACCTCTTAAAGTTGATGATACTCTACTCTCTCCAACACAGACTGTAAAACTTGAATATTAATAAGAAAAAAATAAACTACATTAGATGCTTTTCTTCTAAGTAATGTTTTCAAAAGATATTTCAAATTTTCTTAAGTCTAATAAAAGTAGAATGAAATTTAAGGTAATTAGTTAATTTTATGTTGTTGTTGTTATGTGCCGCCGAGTCGACCCGACTCATAGTGACCCTTCCTTGGGTTTCCGAGGCGGTATCACTACAGAAGTAGATTGCCCAACCTTTCTTCCGAGGAGTGGCTGGTGGGTTTGAACCGCCAGCCTTCTGGTTAGCAGTTAAGTGCCTTAGGCACTACACTACCAGAGCTCCTAGTTAATTTTATGCTAAATGTTAATATTCTTTCAAGGTCATACTATAATTTAATAACTAGGTAAAACTAAAAGGCAAGCCTAGAAAAAGTAATGAGGGGGTGGGAGGGTAGATGAATCAAGAATGCAGAAAGTTAATGGTTGCTGAGACTAGGCTATGGGTATTTGAGGGCTCATTGTTCTATTTTGTGTTTGAAAATGTCCATAAGCCACGGATGAAGCTCAGAGAGTAGGAAGGGACAAGAAAGAAGGACAAACAGAAATGGTAAACTTCCAGTGCTACCACCTGTCTGTTGGTGGAGGCTTGCATTTGTTATGAGCAGGAAGAGTGCTGTTACATTGTGGGGATTGCAATCAATGTTACAAACAAAATGTGCGTGAACTGTTGAATGGAAAACCAATTTACTCTGTAAACTTTCACCCAAATCACAGTAAAATATTATTTAATCTATGTAACAAGTATAACTTTTTAATTGAAACATTTGATGCACTCCCAAAGAAAATTATGATTTTTGTTTTGTTTTGTTGTCTCTTTTTAATTTTTATTGTGATCTGGGTGAAAATTTATAGAGCAAATTCACTTTCCATATAGCAGCTCACATACACTGTCTCAAGACACTGACTGCAATTTCCTACAATGCAACAGCTCCCCTCCCACTTCCTCCCCATAGTTGCCTGTCCCTGTGTCCTTCCCTCCCATGCACTCCTGCCCCCTGAGCTGTCTCCCTGTGCAACACAGACCTTCTATTCTCCCATGATTGATCTTTCCAAGGAGTGAATCTACCTAATGTAAATGTTCAGTTCATATGCTGTCTTTTGTTTGGCTGGAAGCCACAGGAGTGGGTTCAATTCCAGACCTGAAGGGCAAGTAGGGGCCATAGTCTCAGGGGTTCCACCAGGCTCTATCAGACCAGCAAACCTGGTCCATTTTTTCTTTTTTTATGATTTTGAAAGAAAACTATGTTTTATAACATTTATTTGAGGCTACTTGGATGTTTATAGAGCAAAATTTAACCTTTAAGTACTACACATAGTGTATTATTTCCCAATTATGCTACAATAAAATATATAGTTTTAAATAATTTAGCAATTTATAATATCTAATGTCATCAAGAAGTCCCTGGGTGGCACAAATGGTCAAGCACTCAGCTGCTAATCAAAAGGTTGAAAGTTTGAGTACAGTCAAGAAGCATGTCAGAAGAAAGGCCTAGCCATCTACTCTGAAAAATCAGCCACTGAAAACCCCATGGAACACAGTTCTACTCTTACACGCATGAAGTGGACATGAGTTAGAGTTGACTCAGTAACAGAAGGGCAATGCTGGCTCAGTACTAGGATTCTCCCCTTCCACGCAAGAGATCCAGCTTTGATCCCCAGCCAGTGCCACCACTTGTCAGTGGAGGCCTGCATGTTGTTATGATGCTAAACAGTTTTCAGCAGAGTGTCCAGACTAAGACAGAACAGAAGAAAGGCCTGGTAATCTACTTCCGAAAATTAATGAAAACCCTATGAATCACAATGGTCCAATCCACACCTTTTTACGAGGATGGTGCAGGATCTGGCAGCATTTTCTTCTGTTGTGCAGGAGCCCGCCCTGAGCCCTGGGAGTCAATTTAACAGCAACTAACAACTAGCAAGAAAGGTATGTGCTGTACCAAATGGATGCTGTAACTACCATACCAACAGCTCTCAAAGTTGAGCTTCAGAATCATCTGGAGAGCTTATTCAAACACACTTCATCGCTCTTCCTTGATTCTGATTTAGGTGTAGGGTGGGATCCAAGAATGCATTTCCAGTAAGTTCCCAGGTGATGCTGCTGCTGCTGGTTTGGAGACCACACTTTTAAAATAACTGTACTTGGAAAGAGGAGCCCTGTGGCACTGTGGTTAAAGCTAACCAAATGATCGGCAGTTCTAACCCACCAACAACTCCATGGGAGAAAGATGTGGCAGTCTGCTTCCATAAAAAGTTACAACCTAGGAAACTCTGTGGCAGTTTTACTTTGTCCTTTATGGTCACTATGAGTTTGGTACTACTGGGGGCAGAAAAATAAGAGTACTAGAAATGCAACAACTAGAACTCAATTAAAGAGAATATTGACACTGAAAAATGTAACTGATGTTATTAAATAATTTGTATAGAAACTGTCAAATGGTAACTTAATTTGCTGTGCAAAATTTCACCAAAAACAAAAAATATTTTTAAAAAAGCAAAACACTGTACTAAACAATTAAAATGACCATTAACCAATGAATTATATAAAATCTTCACAGGAAACATAAGTCACTGTAGCAAAGTAATCAAGGTTTTTGTGGGTTTTTTTAATAAAAAAAAAACCTCATTTTGTGCCTTTTGTGCCCTTTGGCAGTATGGTAAAGCCTACGGATGGACTTTATCTCAGAATAATGTTTTAAAATGTATAAAATAACAACAACAACAACAAAAAAAAAACTCACTGCCATTGAGTCGGTTCCAACTCACAGCTACCCCACCTTGGGATTCCAAGGCGGAATCTCTACAGAAGTAGACCATCCAGTCTGTCCTCCAAGGAGTGACTGGTGGGTTTGAACCATCAGCCTTCTGATTAACAGTCAAATGCCTTAGGCAGTATGCCCCCAAAGCTCCCATATAAAATACATAATGTAATAAAAGAAACCAATTGTACTAGTTATCAAAATATTTTAAAATGTGTTCTTTTATGAACACAAATAAGATCTAATAGCAGTTCTAATATGTATCATAATTTCAAAAAGTACAGAAATTATTTTTGAGATATCGGCAGCAACTGTAAGGTGATATTAAAACATGTGATCTCGATTGGTGACAAATTCAAAGATACTGCTAATATTACTGTGGTTTGTTGCTTTCATTTACAATTGAAGGAAATGCTATTATTTCAGTTAGAATTCTACCCATGGACCCCTTGGGGACCTGTGAACCCCAGGTGAAGAACTCCTAAAGTATCTAAAGTATCATTTCACAAGACTATTTGGCAGCAGTGACAAAAGGCAGTTAAAAGTTAAACTACTCACAAAATTTTTGTGGTATAGACAAAAGCTTTCTGAGTTTCAAAGCAGCTATTTTTAAAATCGTTTATGTTTTAGAAACAAATTAGTGAAAGAACTAATGAAAAATTAAAAATTATTTCTTTGTGGTGATAACATTTAAATTACAACAAAAGAAATGGCAAATCCAAGTTTAATGTTTGGTTAAACACATGACTTCTAACTTCTAACACAATTTGAAAAAACAAACAATGCTAGCAACTCGGCAGTTGCTTCACTGATTTTTATTCCTAAATCTTTGCTTCATAAATTCCATAAACTTCTTAATAAAGAAAAAGAATATCATTCCTTTGACAGCTTTTCTCAAGTTTAAAAACACATAATGGGTTTTCACTAGGGCTATCTGCTGGTCTGAAAACGAATAAAAGAGAAATGTTGATTAAGAAATGGTTTGCAATGCCAGAAATGAAAATGCTTTATCATTTTTTCACTTTGCCTTATTGAATCTGTTATTGTATTTAACTACAAAAAAAAAAAAATGGACAGAACTGAGAACTGTTAGGTAGACACATTACCCAACTATTATGAAAATTATGGAAGGTAACATATTTGAGAATTTTCACTTCTTCATTTATACCTTTACGAGGTGATATCCTTTGAATGAACAAGGACAGAAGGCAATCAGAAATCAAGGAAGTTATAGGGGATCTCACAATTCCTATAGCTAAAGCTCTGGTAGCATAGTGGCTAAGACACTTGCCTGCTAACCAGATGGCTGGTGGTTCAAACCCACCAGCCACTCCTCAGAAGGAAGGTTGGGCATTCCTACTTCTGTAATGATACTGCCTCGGAAACCCAAGGAAGGGTCACTATGAGTCGGGGCCGACTCTGGCAAACAACAACAAATTCACATGATGTCTGTCATTCAGAATTTTTGTAATGGAATTAACAATTCTGAATGTCCTCATTTAGAATACCAACTGATTTATCTCTACATATTCAAAGCATATTTTTAGAAAGATAAAAATAAAAAAACACTAGCATTTTGGGTAGGAGAAACTTTCTACTTTAGTTCTCAAGTTCAAAGACAGCAAGAAGAGAAAACACATTAAATTGGGCAGACATAGCCCATTAGGAAAACAAAAAAGATCCAGGATATGTATTTTGCCAAATAATTATTTTCCAACTACCAATTAAAATTTAAAGTCTAACGACAAGCCCATGGAAATAAAGAACAGCTTCTGTATTTCAGAAGAGCTCTTAAGTCTCTCCTATTCTTAATTCATTCTACAGGCAATGCCCCTACAATTTCTTGTTAGATTATGTTGATGAAATCCTTAACTGTACTGTTCCTAAGAAATTAGTTTATAAAAATTTAGTCCAAATTTTAGGCCTAACTTTTATCAGACCTCTTTCCTCTTTCCAGGAATCTTAAATAAAAATAGCCCTCCAGGCTGGGTTTTTTTTTTTTTTTTCTTTTTTCCTTAAGTCTTTACAGAAAGTATTTCCATGTTCTTGTAGACTTATACATACTTTTATGCATAGTGTTTCTACTATGAGAAATAAACAGTTTGCTTAATTAAGGTTTGGGAAAGTCCTAAATGAATATGAAAATCATTTGTTATTTCATTGTTCTAAAAAAATATTAAATTCTCTAACTAGATTGGGTGCTGTCAAATTTGAATCTACATATTGGCCTTTACAGTGAAAATAATGGCTCTGTATTTCTGAAAACCTCTGGCAAATTTATATTGACAAGCAGATAATAATTCTTAAATAGCCTTTCATTTGTGTTGATTTACCTAATGATTTTAAAAATTGACCTTGAGTTGCCACAACTCATGGTAACCCTATGTGTGTCAGCGTAGAGCTGTGTTCCACAGGGTTTTCAATGGCTGAGTTCTCACAGGTAGATAGCAAGGCCTTTCTTCAGACATGCCTCCAGGTAGACTCCAACCTACAGCTTTTTGGTTAGATGCCCAACATGTTAACCATTTGTACCACAAAGGAACTCCTACCTAATGACAGATATGTATTTTTTTTCATGGAAGTAATGGTTGTTTGAAAAGAATAAAAAATACCTGCACATTTCCTATGGTTCAGTTTTCCAGGACTCTTGGCTGAAACATATCGTGAACATTCTCAAAGAAGTCTTCCCTGACCAAAGAAAACACACACACACACACACACACATACTTTACCCATCCCTAACCAAAAACCTATGCCTAGAAAAGATTATTCTTTGTCTATACCACTAGATTGAAACTTGAGGGTGAGGGCTTACTCACCACTCTCTCCAGCACCAAGACTGTCTAGCACATAGTTGGTCCTCAACGAACATTTGTTAAATAAATGAATTAAAAATATCTGTTACTTTCAAGTGTTTGCTAATCAACGTCCTGGAATAGAAACATCCACTGCTGAGGTTTAACAATGTATTACAATCAATTCACTACATGTATCATTTTTTACAAAATGCTTCTGCACACATAATCTCGTTTAGCTCCTCTGTGAATAAACTATTTATTTAGAAAAGGTAAAAACCTTATAATCAACGTACAAATTAATAAAACAGGATTAAAATATATATCTATATTAAAGGGTCACCAACTAGTCAAAATAAAATGAATTCCTCTAGAAGTTAATGATTCTAATAGGATCTAGCCTCTTAGTCTGATATTCACAGATTTGGCTGGTGGGTTTGAACCACCAGCCTTCTGGCTAGCAGTCAAGTGCCTTTAGCCACTATGCTACCAGAGCTCCCCATGGATTTGGAGAAGAGAAAAATGGTTCTTTTTTCGGGATCTCTTGGCTGGGATGCCACTCTTTCACAACTCCAGACAAACAGAAAGGAGAGGTAAACAAGAGCCACCCTTAAGAAACTGCCTCGAACTGTCAAGTTGGAAAAGCCGGAAAACTGCTGCTGATACACCTAAGTATTTCAAAACGAATTCCTGCGGGTGTTTCCCGAGTTTCCCGGTCCGCTTTCCTGCAGGGCCCGAGGCTTCCCGGAGTTGGGAGTCCAAAGCGCTGGTTATGTCCCAGAGTCGGTGGCCGCACAATAATGACAGTGACATCGCGGTCCTCATGTGGCCTGAGTGTGGGACAGCCAGCTCCGCGTCCAGCGGTCCCGGAGGAACCTCAACAGTGACAGCCCCTTACCCGAAACCCTGCCTGCGCCCTCAAAGGGAACTCCGCCAGGTTCCGAAAGAGGAGCCGCAGCCAGGGCAGGCGGCGGTCCAGGAGGAGCTCGATAGGGGTCTGGCGAGTCTTTCTAATGCAAGGGACATTCTATGCCTCTTTCAGGGTATTTCCGCGAATTTGCCACACTTCGGCCCCAGGTCAGGCGGCCTTAGGGCGCGCGGGCGGGGGAGCAACAGGGTTTACTTCAACAGTGGGAAACAGCTGCTTCTGAGGTTGGTAAAGCCCCATCCCACCGGAAAAGTGGTGCTGCCAGCCAAAATGCCGTGCATCCCCTCACATCCCCGGGGTGAAGTAGGCCTGGTGCCCTCCAGGGTCCCCACCCGTCAGCTGAAGGAAGGGTTCTCCCAGCGCCAAAGGCTCAGGCGAGGAACTATTTCGTTACCTCTCTGCGCGGAAGAGAGCGAGGAGGTGATGAGCCGCGCAGCGACCGCACCGCAAGTACAAGCGCCGCAGCCGGACATCTCCGCGGGGCCTAGGCCGGGGCTTAGCCCCCTGCTGCCCTCCGAGTTTCAGCGACCCGACGCCTACTCGCAGATCGCGCTAACTTGGTTACGAGCCCTCCCGGCAGCCCTAGGCCCAGTGTAGAGTTCACCCGCACGGCGGTCGGGCCGTCGTGCTCTTCGTGCCCCACCGCCGTCTACTTAACAGAGTAGACACCTAACCCCTTTCCTCCCCCCTTTTCCCCCCACCCCCCGCCCACAGGGCCCCGGGAGCGTGCGCGCGCCTGCGTTCTAGGTCCCGGAGGGGGCGTGAGTACGCGCCGCGCTTGCGTGCTTGAGACACCTACGTCAGGCGAGGGGAAAGGGGCGGTGACCTGGGCGCCAATGAGCACGCGACGGCAGGTGGCCAGCCCGAACTGGAGGGACTACAGATCTCGACGTGCAGTTTTCCCGGAAGTTCTTTTACTCTCTAGTTAAAAGGTTGGCTATAGAGGCAGAGAGATGGATGCCGGGAGTTGTAGTCCCAGCTGGTCGTAGGGGGCTTGTCATTTTTTTCGGTTGTTGGTGGCGGGGAATGTTGTAGTGAGGCCGGTAGCCTGGCTGTCCCCAAGAACAGTCTTTAACAGACTTTGGCTGCAGCTGGGTTTTTCCCTGTGGGATTCCATATCCTGTGGTCCTTATCCTCTCCTTTTTCTTAGTTTCCTCACTGGTAACATAGAAATGGTACTTTTGCCTAGGTTCCCCGAGTTGTTTGTCCAAATCAAAATGTAGCAACTATTGGGTGGTGACAGCTGCTTCTTTTTGCTCTTTCAGGCACAGTGGCGGTAACACTTCCAGCTGTTGCTAATCCCTGAGTGATTTACAGCCCTTTGCCTGAGGAGCTCTGGGGGCGTAAGTGGCTAAAGCAAAAGGTTTGAACCTACCAGCAGCTCTGCGGGAGAAAGATGAGGTAGTCTGCTTCTATAAAGATTTACGCCTTGGAAATCCTATGGGACTCTGTCCTAGAGGGTTTCTATGAGTCAGAATTTACTTGACTTGGCAGTGGGTTTGGTTTGGTTTCTTGATTGGTTGCCTCAAATCTGACCACACCCTGCTAAATAGTTCCTTCATAAACCCTCTTCAGATACCATTGGAGCTGCGTGGCTGAAGCCGACTGACCAGCAGTACAAGGTGGAGAACCAAGACAAATGAGACCTTTCTGTCATCTGTGTTGGAGTGATACTGGGTGTTGTTGTTGTTAAGTGCCCTCGAGTCCTTTCCAACTCATAGCGACCCCATGCACAGCAGAACGAAACACTGCCCGATCCTGCGCCAGCCCCACAATCCCTGCTACACTTGAGCCCATCGTCGCAGCCACCGTGTGTTGAAGGCCTCCCCCTCTTTCATGGACCCTCCACCCTACCAAGCATGACATCCTTCTCCAAGGAATGGTCCCTTCTTACAACATGACCAAAATAGGTGAGACGAAGTCTGGCCATTCTTGCTTCCAAGGAGCATTCTGGCTGCACTTCCTCC
>NW_006921602.1:11045405-11093826 GCF_000298275.1 Orycteropus afer afer | reverse complement strand
CTTCCTGGCTTTTAATCCCCTTTCTCCTGCTCTTCCCGCCTGCTACTTTGGGCGTCCCTGAGTTGTCTCTCCTCACCTGTAACCCTGGGGCGATACTGGGTATTTACTCTCTATAAGAGTCTGCTCACCTTTGAACCCCAGAGAAATTGCCAAATGAGTTGAAGTGCCATTAATTCTGAAAAATAACAGGGAGAGTGGAGGTAAGCCAGGGTCAAGGCCAGGCCACATCATTCAATTAGCTCTCATCAATCTTGGGCCAGAGAAATGTGACCTTTATTTCCCTTGGTCTGGCTGTGTGGGAAGGGGCATGGCCTTGGCCCAAGCCACACTTGCCACACTTTGTCTGTCTCTCTCTGTCTCCATTTCTGTCTCTCTCTCTCTCTCTCTCTCTCTCTCTTTCTCTCTCTTTCTGTCTCTCTATCAGGTAGCTGACTGCTGGTACTCCCTCAGCTTTAAAGTGGCAGAAACCAGAAGGGAGCCCAGTTCTTATGTATCACTGAGACCTGGCCCTTCCTCAGGTACCCCCCTTAATAGAATTTTGAGGGGAGACTCTGGCATTGTCTCAGTCCAGTGATTTTTCAAACTCTGTTCCTAGGATCTCTCAGAAACCACAGTTCTGTCATGGCAGTGAGAAGGCCAAAAAATAGAGCTCCTCTGCCTTCTACCCCACTCACCCCAAAGTCAATTAGAACAGTTCTGCTTTTATCTGTTTCCTTTATTGGGGTTTTGTTTGAAAATAGTGTTCTTCCACTTTAAAACTAGAGAGCCACAAGGTTCCCGACACCCAATTTAAGTTCCTTTCATCCACCCCCACCTTCTATTTTAATTAGATGAATATTTCCTAATTATAGAAATAAAGAAGAGATTGTTTGCTAAAATCTATGGAATAAAAGTGTAGCTAACTTGAGGCTTATCTGCAAGCACTACTCCATGAAGACTTCTCTTTCCCTGTCCATTCTAGGGACTTGACTTCTCATTTATTCAGTAAACAAATATTTATTATTGATTATGTTCCGGGCACTGGAAAATAACATAAACAAAAAATGGTTCTCCACTCATTGAACTTCCATTCTAGCAGAGATAGCCAAGATAGTAAGCAAAGCAAATACATGCCTGTGGTTTGACAAGGTGGGGATATCCTTATATCATTGTGTAACAGGTCCTACACTATTTCAAGAACAGTTGAGCATTTAATTTTATTTATGGACTTGTGTTTTGTGTGTCTAGCCTTGTGTCCCAACTAGACTATGAGCTCTTTGAAGGCATCATCATATACTTGGGCTGAATCTATAGTAGAAATTCAATAAAATTTAATAAACACTTGTCTCCAAACAAAATTTTTGCTTGACAGAAACCTGAGAGATGTCTTCATAACCCTAGCTATAAGTACAGCAAATTACAATAGACAAAGAAGTATATATTCATAAACTCAAATTCTATAAACTTACACAATGGTTTATCCCAAAAGGAATTCCCAATGATGCCATATTAGCAGAGTATAGACTTTACCCCCAGAAAGTATGAAACAGGGAACTGTATACAGATGAGTTAGCTTTTTTTCCAGCAGGGTGAAAAGAGTCATATGGCTTTGGCATCAGACCAGTGATGGTTTCATCACATAAGCAACACAAATATGGTAGTTACCATGCATCACCCTAGAACTATGCCCTGTGGGTTAGAATATGCATGGACTGTTGGATTCAATTCTGGGTACCACCCTTCAAAAAGGGTATGGGCAAATTGGAACATGTTCAGAGGAGGCTAGGGAAGAGTGTTTGGTGCATATTTGATCCATATGGCTAACCTTAAAAAAAAAAGTAACATTCACTTTATGTGAAAAGTCATAAAATAATTTTAAAATTAAACCTCATTCAGGTAAATATTTGCAGCTTTTTTTTATTTTAAATAATAAAAGAACATGGAATCAAGATTATGTTGGGAAAAACTGGGATATGTGTATACTATAGAAAACTCTGTTAAATGAGAACTCACTCATTCAGCAAGCATGGAAACACTAACTTTGTGTTAGGCTCTGTGATGTTATAAACCCTATGTTGTTGCTGTTGTTGTTTGCCGTCGAGTTGGCCCTGACTCATAGCGACCCCTCCTTGGGTTTCCGAGGCAGTATCACTATGGAGGTAGGATTGCCCAACCTTCCTTCCGAGGAGTGGCTGGTGGGTTTGAACCGCCAGCCTTCTGGTTAGCAGTCAAGTGCCTTAGGCACTATGCTACCAGAGCTCCTTATAAACCCTACAGGAGTCTTCAAACATGGGAACTTGTACTACGGGGATATACCAAGACTTCCCAAGTGGTATATGAGCATGAACAGATGTCAATTATATGAAAAAGCATCTGTGTTGAGAAGGGTTCAAATGCAAAGGATTTTTCTTTAGGAACCATTTGGCTGTTTGACAAAGAAGCACATTCCATTTTACAAATGTACTTCTCTGACCTGAAATACATAGAGTGGTACAGTATCTTTTCTCCAGAGAGTGGCCAGGTGGTCACGAGATGGAGCAGACCTTGGGGTCTTGGCAAAGAGAGATGAGGCTCCAGAGGTATACTAGGACCCTTTTCACTCAGTACCTCATGGATAACTCATGTTCAAGTTCCTCTTAGGCCATCCTCTCAAGTTCTAGACTCAGAATCAGAGGGCCATTTGACATTTTCCCTGTGACAAAACAGATCCTTGACCAGGGAAATGCTAGCAAATACCTATGTTGTTTTTATTGTTGTTAGATGCCATTGAGTCAGCTCCTACTCGTGGCAACCTTTACGTATAACAGAACAAAATGTGGTCTAGTCTTGCGCCATCTTTGTGATTGTTGGTGTCTTTGAGCAACAAGGAACCCACAGGAAGAGTGAAGACGCTTGACCTTGGAAGATCTTTGAGTTTCAGACCTTTCAGCCTAGGGGGTGGAGGCCAGAAAAGACCCACGGGACATAAAGCAATGTTCTCAAATCACTTCAAGTTTAAAAGTTACTTGTAGGATGGGGGGCTTAAAATACACAGTCCTATGTCCTCAACAAAATATTAGCAAGCTGAATGTAAAAGCAGGCTATGAGGATTATACACCATGATCAAGTGGGATTTATCCCAGTAATGCAAGGGGGGGTTCGACATTAGAAAATGAATCAATGTGATACAGCACATCAATAAAGCAAACACAAAGAACTATATGATTATCTCTATTGACACAGAAAAGCATTTGACAAAATCCAACACACTTTCATGATTTAAAAAAAAACTCAACAAAATAGGAATAGAGGGGAAATCTTTCAATATAATAAAGAGCCTTTATGGGGGAAAGAAAATAGCTAATATTCTCAAAGGCAAAAGACTGAGAGTTTTTCCCTTAAGATTGGGAATAGGACAAGGATGCCCACTCTCTTCACAGCTATTCAGAAGTCCCAGCCAGAGCAATTAGGCAAGAAAAAGCTTCTCCAAATCAGGAAGTTCTCCCTTTTTGCAGTTAACATGATCTTATATAGAGAAAAGCCCAAAGAGTCTACAAGAAAGCCATTAGAACCATTCAATGAATTCAGGAAAGTGTCAAAGTACAAAGTAAATATACAAAATCAGTTGAGTTTCTATATTTCAGCAATGAGCAAGCTGAAAAGGAAATCAAGAAAACAGTTATATTTATAATAACATCTAAAAGAATAAAGTACCTAGGAATAAATTTAACGGGGAAGGTGAAAGTAAAAGACCTATACACTGAAAATTAGAAAATATTACTAATAGAAATTGAAGGAGACCTAAGTAAATGGAAGGACATTCCATGCCCATGGATGGGAAGGCTTAATGTTGTTAAGATGTCAATACTACCCAATGCAATCTAGAAATTCAATGCAATCCTCATCAAAAGTCCAACAGCTGCCTTTGCAGGAATGGAAAAGCCAATCCTCAAATATATATGGAATAGTAAGAGGCCCTGAATAGCCAAAATAATCTTGGAAAAAGAAGAATAAAAGAGGACTCACTTCCTGATTTCAAAACATACTGTAAAGTTACAGTAATCAAAATAGCCCAGTACTACCACTGCTGACTACTCTGAAAGGGATCAAAATAAGAGATCCTGGATAGAGTGGGTGGAAATATGGAACAAAACTCAAAATCATGAAAAAGACCAGGCTTGCTGGTCTGATGAAGGCTGGTGGAACCTCTGAGACTATGGCCCTTAGATACCCTTCCCACTAGGAACTGAACTTAACCCCCATGACTCAACTGGCAGCCAAATGACAGGCAGACCTATAAGGTAAACAGTAATATCAGGAGAGTATCCACCAGCCACTCCTCGGAAGGAAGATGGGGCAATCTACTTTCGTAGTGATACTGCCTCGAAAACCCAAGGAGGGGTCACTATGAGTCGGGTCCGACTCGACGGCACATAACAACAACAATGTACTCATTAGAACGATCAAGCATATGAGATCAAGAGGACAGCATTTGCCCAGGAATAGAGCTAGGTAGGGGGGAGGGCAAGGAAAGATAAAGAGAAGGGGTGTGGGTGCAGGAAGGAAGTGGGAAGAATGCTGTTACATTGTGGGGATTTCAGTAAATGTCACAAAACAGAATGCATATAGATTTTTGAATGGAAAACCAATTGCTCTAAACTTTTACCCAAATCACAATTAAAAAAGAAAAAGCCTCATATCTGTATGATATATAGACCAATGGGATAGAATTGAGAGTTCAGAAATAAACCCATACATCTGTGATCATTTGATTTTGGATGAAGGTGCTAAGTCCATTCAATAGGGAAAAAAGAGTTTAATAAATAGTGCTGGAAAAACTGGTCTTCCATGTGCAAAAAAATGAAGCTGGACCCATACCTCACACCATATACAAAAACTAATTCAAATTGATCAAGGTTGCTTTGCGACCTAGTTTTTAACAATGGAGTCTTAGATATGACACCAAAAGCACAAGCAGAGAAAGATGAAGTAGATGCATGGGACCTCAAAAAACTAACAACTTCTGTTCATCAAAGGATTTTATCAACAAAGTGAAGAAAAACCTACAGATTGGGAGAAATTTTGCAGGAACCATATATCTGATATTAAAAAGGGTTTAATATCCAGAATATATAAAGAACTCCTTCAGCTTAGTAATAAAAATACAAACAATCCAAACAAAATATAGGTGAATAGACCTTTCACCAAAGAGAATATACAAATGGCTAACAAGCACATGAAAAGATGTTCAATATCTTTAGTCATTAAACCAGTTGCCAGTCAATTCCAACTCATGGCAATCCCAGCTGTGCTCTGTAGGTTTTCAGTGGCTTGTGCCTTTATTTCTCAAGGTCTCTCTTTCAGGCTTCCTCTAATTGCCACCACTTTCTCCCATAGAGAGTCACTGCCTGGCCTTGGCATTGTGGAAACATTGAAGGGACTACAGAGAGATGCTCCCTGTCCTGCTGGGCTTGTCCTTGGGGGCTGGTGGTGACCTCAGATAGCACTATACTCCCCATCTTTAATTAGAAGATGTTGTTGTTAGTGACCCTGGCATCAGTTCTGACTCATGGCCTGTATGTGCAGAGTAGAACTGCTCCATAGGATTTTCAAGGGTGTGAGTTTTCAGAAACAGAACACCAGGTCTGTCTTCTGAGGTACCTCTGGCTGGGTTCAAACAGCCAAACTTTAGGCTAATAGTCTAGTAGTCTAATGCATAATCATTTACACCAATCCCAGTCCTCTGAAATTGGCATTCAGTCCTTCATCCTGATGTTCAGGAAGGTAGTCAGCAGATGGTGCTAACTCACCATGGCTTCTTTGACTCCTGAGCGGGAAGGACAGTGTGGAGGGAAAAAGGAGAGTGTTCCTGAAGTTAATTCAGCAGATTTTTGGTGCACCAAGATCTGAAGACAGTGCTAGAAACATTCTGGTTCAGTGTTTCCAAAAGGGCATAGATGCCAAGGGTAGAAGGAATGCCAGATGGGACACTTAACCAGCCATATGACTCTGGCAAGTTACTTAACTCCTTAAGTTTGTTTTTTCAATTATAAGTTGGGATAATGTTGACCTATATAGAGCTCTGGTAGCATAGTGGCTAAGACACTTGCCTGCTAACCAGACGGCTGGCGGTTCAAACCCACCAGCCGCTCCTCAGAAGGAAGATGGGGCAATCTACTTCCGTAGTGATACTGCCTTGGAAACCCAAGGAGGGGTCGCTATGAGTCGGGTTTGACTCGACGGCACATAACAACAACAACAACATATAGTTACTGTAAGGAACCCTAATGGCAAAATGATTATATGCTTGACTGCTAACTGAAAGGTTGGCATTTCAAACGCATCTGGAGGCTCCATGAGAGAGAGACCTGTTGATCTGCTCCTGTGAAGATTACAGGCTAGAAAATCCTATGGGGAGTCCTACTGTGTCACAAGGGAGCTCTGGTAGCGTAGTGCCTAAGGCACTTGACCGCTAACCAGAAGGCTGGCAGTTCAAACCCACCAGCCGCTCCTCAGAAGGAAGATGGGGCAATTTACTTCCGTAGTGATACTGCCTTGGCAACCCAAGGAGGGGTAGCTATGAGTCGGGTCCGACTCGACGGCACATAACAACACAAACAACTCTGTCACACAGGGTCGCTATGAGTCAGAATCAACTCCAAGGCATACAACAACAAGGGTTAATGTAGGAGTCCCTTTCAGAAGGTCACAGGTTTAAAAACCCTATGGAGGACAGTTCTACTTAGCAACACATGGATCGCTATGAGTTGGAAGTGACTTGAAGGCAACTGATTTTGGTTAGGACTAACTTGAGGAGTAAATGATTGTTTGGCCCTTACTACCTAGTAAAAGCTTAATAAATGTTAAAGACCTTCCCCGCCCCGCCAACTGGTTAATGCTGTAATTCATGACTTTTGCATTATGTCTGTAAAAATCTTTTATAATTGTGCTTCTTAGCCAGCTTATTCTTAGCCACCCTACTCCATTGTCCCTTAAGGAACTCTTGATTTCAAACAAAAAGATGAAGAAGAGAGATGGAAAAGGGAGGACACAGACCCATGGTTTACGAGTGATTTTCAACTGTAAATTAACTTGTATTAACCATTGTATTAGATAATAAAAGTAATAGTTGCTTCAGTAATACCTGTTGTTGTTATGTGCCGTCGAGTCAGAACCGACTCATAGAGACCCATCCTTAGGTTTCCAAGGCAGTAGCGCTACGGAATTAGATTGCCCCAAAATACCTGTAGTCATTTATTATTTGCAAAGGATACCCACTGGGCTGTGTATGTAAAGTATTATCCAGGGATAAATTAGTAATGAAATAAATAGGAAAAGGGCTTCTGAACCACTGAAATAGATGTTACAAAGTTGGCACATCAGAGAACATGTGCTTTACTCATGACTGTTGCATGCCATCAAGTTAATTCCAACTCAGTGACCTTAGAGATAAGACAGGGTAGAATACCCCATAGGGTTTCCAAGGCTGTCAGCAGACTGACACATCTTTCTCCCGTGGACTGCCTGGTGGGTTTGAACCACCAAGTTTTCAGTTAGTAGCCAAGTTTTTCCAAAACTTTCTGGTCACTTTTGATAGTCTCCTCTTGCTTACCTATTTTTTTAAAAATTTGAAAAATAAATATTTGAAGCTTTTTGTTTTGTTTTTTTAATTTTCTTTAAAATTCTTATAAAGACTGATTCTAGAGTCCTGTGTTTTACCTCTGCACTGTACTCTGCAGGACTCACTGCTAGATTGTGACTGAAGCATACTTTTTTATTGCATGATTGGACTTACAGAAAGTAAGAAAATTCTTCAAGAACTAGCATAAAACTCTTAAGTTACTACATGGAATTAAAATCTTTATAAGAATTTTAAAGAAAGAATTAAAAAAAAAAACTTCAAATCTTTCTTTTTCTTTTTCTTTTTTTGCCAATCTTTTTAAAAATGGTAAGCAAGAGGAGAAAAGTGACCACAGAGTTTTGGAAAAAAATAGCAAAAAGAACTTTTGAAAATGAAAAATATTATTATTAATGTTATACAGATGAATTTATTCAGTATTTTAGATCAGCTGAAAAGGAAGCTAGTAGACAAGAAGATAGATCTCAAGACACTATCCAGGCTTGGGGGTTCAGGAGCATATAGTCTTGGGGGACACTAAAGTTAATTGGCATAACATAGTCCAAAGACAGTGTTCCACATCCTACTTTGGTAAGTAGCAACTGGGGTCTTAAAAGCTTGTGAGTGGCCCCCTAAGGTGCAACTATTGGTCTCTCCCCATCCAGAGCAAAGAAGAAGGAAGAAAATCTAAGACACAAGGTAACAGTCCAGAGGACTAATGGATAACATGAACCTAAGCGCCCACAATGCTGAGACTAGAAGAACTAGATGGTGCTGACTACCACTGCTGACCACTCTGAAAGGGATCACAGTAGGAAATCCTGGAAAGAGTGGAAGAAAAATGTGGAACAAAAGTCAAAATTAAAAAAAAAAAAAAAAGATGAGGCTTACTGGTCTGATAGAGACTGATAGAAGCCCAAGACTGTGATCCTTAAACGTCGTTCAAGACTGGAAGCAAACTCACCCCCATGGCTCAACTTTCAGCCAAAAGATAGACAGGTTATAAAGTGAACAATAACACATGGGAGGCATGCACCCCTTAGAACAATCAGCGAGATGAAAAGGGCAGCATTTGCCCAGGGATGAAACTCAGAAGGCAGGGAAGGGATGGGAAAGAAAGACTAAGGAAAATGGTAAACACAGGGAGAAAGTGGGAAGAGAGCTGTTAACATTGTGGGCGTTGCAAACAGTGTCACAAAACACAATGTGTATGAATTGTTGAATGGAAAACCAATTTACCCTGTAAACTTTCATGCAAATCACAATAACAAAAAAATAAATAAAAAACACTATCCAGAGTGCAGTGTAGAGACAAGGAGACAGGAAAGATGAAATATTAAGACACATGGAGAACAGAATGAAAAGGTCTATGTCTAATTGTAATTCCAGAGAAAAGATTAGAGAGATTGGAAAAAAGATAATGACTAAGAATTTTCCAGAACTGATGAAAGACAGTCTTTATGATTATCCGTAGTATGTGAAGCCATAATACAAAACCCACAATGTTTACTATGCAGAATAACTAAAAAGAAATAGAGGCCTAAATATAACTGATCTTCAGAACACAAAAGACAAAGTCTTAAAAACTGTCAAGAAAACAAAGTTAGACAACTTACAAGGAAATGACAAATAATCTGACAACAGTTTTCTCAACAGTATCAATGGAAGCTAGAAGATAACTGTCAACCTACAGCTGCGTAGTTACCAAAACACTTTTTTCAAGTCAAGGACCTGAAGAAGCTATAAGACAGAATCAGCTTTAATAAAGAAAAAAAAAAAAGCATTATTAGGAACAAAGAACATAATGATAAAAGAGTTAAAGAAGGCATGATGATTCTATACTTAATATGCACACATTAAAATAGCCTCAAAATACATAAAGCCCAATTGAAGAATGGATTTTAAAGAAATTTAAAGGGAAAAATGGACAAACCCACCATCTAGGAGAAGGATTCAACACACTTCATTATCTGAACAATTAACAAGCTGATTTAATAATTATATCTAGATCCCTGTACCTTATGATTTAAAAATACACATTTTTTTTCAGTCACACATGAAAATTATAAAAAGTGACCAAGTACTAGATCATAAAGCAAGTCATGAGTATGAGAGAGAATAAGAAAATCAAAAGAAACCAGGGAAAGTGATAGCTGGATGCTAATGGTTTTGCAGTTCTTGGTTCCTGAGGTCAGGTGGTTTCCCTGTTACTTGTAATCAAAAGACTTCCAATGTGTAGTTCCACCTCTACTCCTTGGCTCTAGATACTTCCTATGCCTGAAAGTTCATCTATCCCTGCACTGCCTCCAGCATTGCTTTGCCTAAATCCTCTCAATCCTTTGTTGTTGTTGTTGTTGTTATTTGCCATATGAGTCTCAATCCTTTAGGACAAGATTATTCTTGTCCTGACATGTTGACGTTTTTCTCTCTCACTCCAACTGCTAGAACTCTCCAGACCTGTAGAGAGCATTCTGTCTAGAAAACTCCTTTTTTTGGAGGCAGAAGCAGCCCAATTTGACCCCTCTGTCTTTCTGCCTGTGCCCTTTCTCCCTACCATCTAGTGTCTGCCCTCGAATAGTTCATACTCGGTAGCTGGGTGGCTGATGATCAGCCAGTACAGCAGGATGAGACTAAAAGCCTAGAGCTTTTCTGAAACAGATCTTTTGTCCATCCAGTATGCAGAGGCTCCACAGGAGAAGGGAACACCCAGTGAGTCACCAGCAGTTTGGTGAACCAAAGGCATCCTGGGATCTGTGCTCTTACCTTAACTGAAAATCATAGAAAGGACTTTTTGGAAATCATCTAGATTCTTATCTAGGCCAACTCCTTCATTTATAGATGAGGAAACTGAGACTAAGGGGAAACTGACTTGACAAATCACACAGCTTGCAGGGGATAGAGCTACCTTTGGAAGTAAGGAGCTTAAGAGTTAAGAGGTGTCATGAGCTTGACATGACAGAGTTTCTTTTCTGAAAGAGAGATGTCTACCATCACTTTCCAGCCTCCACCCCTTTACTTTGCAACAGCTGTTTCGGGTCTTGCCAGCTGGACTGTCAGCAAGCTAGCTCCTAGCTATCACTCAGATCTCAAATGAGATGTTACCTCCCCCATGAAGCCTCCTCTGACCACCACTCTCTCCAAATCTAGTGTTACTTTTCACTAACTTGTAAAAGCCTGTTTGTGCATATGGCCTGACATAGGGTTGTGGTTGTTGGTGGTGTTGTAGTTATGTGCCCTTGAGTCGGGTACGACTCATAGCAACCCCTCCTTGGGTTTCTGAGGTGGTATCACTACGGAAGTAGATTGCCCAACTTTCCTTCCGAGGAGTGGCTGGTGGGTTTGAACCGCCAGCCTTCTGGTTAGTAGTCAAGTGCCTTAGGCACTACGCTACCAGAGCTCCCTGGCATAGGGCAGGCACTCAAATATTTGGTGAATGAACAGTCAGGTATGAACCCTGCCTGCTAAAGTCCTTTATTCAGGCCCTCAGTGGAAAGTAGACAGAGAAGAGCTAGGGACCCCACCTTTTCCAGAGCTGCCTTTCTGTAAGTCTGAAAAGAACTAAAGCAATTGAGGCATCTGCCCTGCAGATGGTGGTATGCTGGCCCATTGGCGGAGGCAGTCAAGCCCCACTAAGCAGTTAGTGAAGCTGCTCCCTGGGAGCAGTGACAGAAGCGAAAGCTGGAAGTGGGTCAAAGTAGTCACAAGGCCACTAGGCCTCAGCCCTGCAAACACTTGCTTTTTCGGAGGTCATGGGGATTCGGTCGCTCATCCAGAGAAATTTCTAATTGATTATGAACCCTCAGGAGCGGACAGATGCTAAGCCAAGAGCACGTAGCCAGCCTAGGCCAGAAGTAGCCAAAAGGAGTTGTACTGGGCCAGTCAGGGGATTAGGGACAACGTTTTGTCCTGATTATAAACTCCTCCCCCAATCCCCTTGGCTTATTTCCTGACAGATACTGGAAAGGTTGAGAGAGAAGTAGTCAGTGCCCCACCCCAGCACTCTCTCCCAAATGTTGATGCCTTCAAGGTCACTCTGACACCATCCACTGGCCTCTGATTACTATTTTAAACAAATACCTTTTCTAAAAACAAAACCCAAACCCTGTCCATTTGGACCAGTTGTTTTACTTGAAGGGACAAGAGCTATTACAACAGAGATCTGGTGTCTGGAAAAGCTGGGCGTCTTTAGACAAGCTTGGAAAAAAGAAAAACCCATCATCTCTGAGTGAGGTCAGCCAGCCCAGCTGGAGAAGACAGCCGGCTGTGGGGGAGCCAAAGGACCACTTGGCCAGCTTGCAAGACCCTGGGCCAACCCATTGTGTAAATAAGTTCCCCAGTATTGGAAAGAAAGAAAATCGGAGCATGTTTTTAGCCTTGCTCAGGAGCCCAAAACATGCTCACAATTCCAGGCCATCTCTGCTCTTCCCTGCGAATGGAAAATATGATCCCTCAAAACAAACTTGACTGCTGGAGTGTGTGCCCAGTTACCCAGCCCCATAACTTAGGGCACCAGGCCTCACACCAGCTTGTGACTGTTTTCCAGGGTCCCTTTGGATCCTCCGGCTCACTTTAATGGATAGAAGACAGAATAGCAGCCTCAGAATCAAAGTATAAAATGTGCCTTTATTGACATCTGCCCTGGGCTACACTAAGCTTCTAGCTTCTAGCTAGAACAAAAGCAAATATAAGAGAAACATGCAAATAAAATTAGTAACTGCATTTGAAGAGATGTTCTTTGCACACTTGGTAGAGGAACTGTGATCACCCTATAATCAATAGCTTAACATTGAATGCGTACTAGAGTTCCAAATTCAGCAGAGAAATAAATAACTTATTTACATTTCAAGTAAAAATATTATAGTTTATTCCTTTTATTTTTCACCAACATTTATGCACATGAACTGTGATGGGATGCTTCTTACATCCTGTGGAGCAAGACCAAGAGATATGCTTAATATTAGTTATTTGAACTTCAAAATCAGGTTTTTATTATCATAGGGGTGGTAAAACCATGCAAAAAAAAAAAAAAGTACACTTTTCTTTTTTGATGGCACTAAATGAAGAACGGTCAAAGCCAGAGAGTTTTCCCAATTGCCAATTCCTTGTGTTTCTTTTAAAGAACAAGACAAAAGGGCTTTATTTTGCCATTTTAGGGGTTACATGCCAATCAGTAGAGTGGGACAAAGACAGTAAGTAAAGGCATGAAGAAATAAACAAGCAAATTGCACCAGAACAGATGTGCTTAAATTAACCGAGTGACAGTTTGTGCATCAGTCTCACAATGGCTGTCACTTGAGGTGAGGGGAAAAGAGGATGGAGCACCGGAGACTCAGTTGCTCAATGGCTGCTGAGCAACCTCAGGAAGCCTCAGAGAAGCCGCCCCTCCTTGCCTACGCTGGCTAGCCCTACTTGCCCGCTGCTGCCTCCTGGAGGCCAATCTTCCTCGGAGAGCGCCCGTGGCAGGTGGCCGGGCTGAGGTGCTTTGCAAGTACTGGAAAGCACTCTGGCGGCCCACTTGCCTCTCTGCACAGTTAAAAGTGAGGGCCACTCCCACATTGCTTTTCATGACTCTGGAGGAACCATCAGATGTTCCATCGAAACATCGGCCAAGTGCAATCTCCTTAGCCGTGCGAGGGTCCTGGTCAGTGACGGTGTAGATGCCATAGTTGTGACCCAGCGGGTCCAGGGGCGCCAGCATGGTGTACTCGCTGGTGTCATTGTTGACCGCCAATGGCAGGTGGTTGACCAGATACTCATGAAGCATAGAGTTCACGCTGGCTCTTTGGCAGCTGCCTTGGGGAATAATCTTCACCAGGGTGCGGTCCACCCGGTCTTGGTCATAGAGCATCCCACTGCACTTGAACTCCAGGCAGGCAGATGAGACATTGGGCTGATCCCTATCCCGCGTGCTCTTCACATCTCGGATTCCATACAGCTTCCCCACTGTTCGCCGGTGGGTGCCCCCCATGTTGCGGGATCGCACATTCACCTCTATTGGCCCCACAATCTTCACCTTGATGTAGCAGGCTCTGAATTCCATTGGCTTGGGCCACCATGCAAGGTAGTCTTCAGTCCAGCTCATGGGGTCATCCTCATTGAAGAGGACCGTGTTATAGTCATATCGATCCCCCTCAATCTGGTAGAACCGGAAGTGGGCCGCACTGGGCGGTGCCTCTTCGCATGCCCGCAGGTTTTCAAAAGCATAGATAGGCCCGTTGCTTTCTTCAGCTGAGTTGGGTCTTGGCTTCGCCATACTGATCTGGAAAGCTGTCTTCTTAACCCGCGGGTCCTCATGATCTGTCCGCCTGTACTTGAGCTTGTTGAGGTAGGGCTGAGGGACACCGATTGCATTTGGGTTGAATTTAGGAGAAGATGCCACCGCTTCCAGTTCCTCCCCTGCCAGGCTTGCCAAGACATAGGCAGAGTAGGCATCAGGGGACTGGTCATCACAGAAGGCAGGCAGACAGGCCCCATTGGGCCCTGTGATGACACTGTCAAAGCGGCCCCAGACTCTGGGGTTGGATGAAAAACCAGTCCTGGGCTCCAGGTTGATCACAGAAACCACAACTCCCTGGATCTGTTCACTGGGCAGAAACCTCTCACTCCGGTAGGCTCTCACCTTGATAAAGCACCTCCTACTTTCAGGAACATCTAGGTTAAAGAGCCTCCTCTCACGAATCTCCATGTTGCCCACCAGGAAGGTTCTCTCTTCCCTTCTGTTCCGCCTTCGGCTTTCAAATTCGAAGTCTCCTTCCTCCTCCCACAGCCCTGTGTCTGGGTTGAGTGACCAGAGTTTCATTGTAGAAACATGCTCTGGCATCTTGACCTGGGTTGAGTCGAGGTGGACCTTCACCTTGCCAGCATTGAGTGACTCTGAGGTGGCCTCATCTGTGAAGTCCACAGAAAACATGCCATATGTCCGAAGGGGGAAGGTGTCTCCTTCGTCATTGATGAAGTTCAGGTCACTCTGGGCAGCTGTAGCTGTGGAAATATTCCGGGGATCCAGGAAGGTCACGCTGGCCTTCACTTTTCCTGTGAAGAGCTCCCCATTCTGCCTGTAGAAGCTCTTAGATGGAATCTCCAGTTCAGCCACAGGGTCTTCACCAATCATCTCCCCCAGGGGGATAATGTTGGTCTCCAAGGCCTCCAAGGTGATGGGCTCTTTCCGTCTAAGCATCTTGATCTCATGGAACACTGTGCTCCCCTTCTTGTTGAAGGGTAGCACTTTGGTGGTATTGATGAACTTCTGCAGCCTGTCCACAAATGTAAGCACCAGCCTCTCAGTGTCCTGGGGAACATGGAGGGTGAAAGTGCCTTTGTAGCCAGTCATGCTCACACGGCTGCCCCCCATGTACACGTAGCCAAAGCGCATGGGCTCCCCATTGTCGGCAGCACTGACACGGCCCCTCACAATACTCCGGGTCTCTGTACACCGCTGGCAGCTACACTCTGTGGCCACTTTAGTGGGCAGTGTATACCCAGTGCACTGAATCTCCTTCTCCTCTGTCTTGGAGATGCCACAGCAGTTCTCCACAGCATCCCGGCACCTGATCCCATTGTCCTGCTGCCCCGCACAGGTCTTGATGGGGCAGTGGCCCACATCATAATAGAAAGAGTTGGTGGCATTCTGGAAGCAGTCGTGGGGCAGCCGGATAAGGTAGCTCTCAGGGGTTGGGTTACAAGGGGTCTCATTAGGGGCTGTGGAGGGAAAGGGTGTAGACATTAGATGTAAGTTCACATCTTACATAAGTTTGCCTCTCTCTCACCTCTCTGTGGTGCTTTATGGTTTTCAAAGTACTTGCATATGCAAGATCCTGATTCTCATAGCACTTCTATGAAAGAGATGGGTAGCTATTACTAACACCATTTTAAATGATAGGGAAACAGATGGTTGCCGAGACCACTAGAGTAGTGATTCTCAATGGGGAGGCTGTTCAGGATATCACCAAAATTAAGGGTGCTACTACTGGCTTTGAGTAGGCAGCATCACTGACGCTCTCTATGTCCTGCAGGGCCTGGCACTGTCCTACATAAAGAATTGTTCTGCACCCTGCATAAAATTCATGTATCCCACTAGATGTTCATGTAGGTGAAAAACCTGTTTACAATGATTGGGGTCTAGTATTTTTTTACATGGCTTTAACATACACTGAACTTTTCAAGAATGCAGCTACCATGTAAACTGAGCTAGGACTGTACTTTGTTTAGCTTTGAACAATACAAAGAATTGTCCCTTATTTCAGAAAAATCATACCACCTACCACAACATTATTCAGGGAATGTGAACCGCCAAAATGATACCTCTGTACCTATCAGAATTTGTCGCTGTCACATTTACATGCAAAGATCTGACCTCTTTGTTTATCTTCTCATGTTATTGTGCCAAAACAATTACATATTGAAATATTATTTTATATTAAAATGATTTCCTTCTCATCTCTCCTTTATGGTATAGTTGTTGTGCTGTTGTTATGTGCCGTTGAGTCAGACCCAACTCATAGCGACCTCTCCTTGGGTTTCCGAGGCAGTATCGCTACCGAAGTAGATTGCCCCATCTTCCTTCCAAGGAGTGGCTGGTGGGTTTGAACCGCCAGCCTCTGGTTAGCAGTCAAGTGCCTTAGGCACTACACTACCAGAGCTCCCATGTTATAGTTAGGGCCAGATATATTTTTTGGAAATTGTATATAGTTAAGTTATTATATATAAATTTAAATAGTCCATAATAAAAAATGTTGTAGTTGTTGTTATGTGCCGTCAAGTTGTCTCCAACTCATAGCAACCCCTTCCTGGGTTTCCGAGGCAATATTCCTACAGAAGCAGATTGCTCAACCTTCCTTCCAAGGAATGGCTGGTGGGTTTGAACCACCAACCTTCTGGTTAACAGTCAAGTGCCTTAGGCACTATGCCACCAGAGCACCAATAATAAAGAATAGTAAATAAAAAAAGAATCGAAAAGACAGTATCAAAAAATAACTATTAAAAAAACAAAGTTACTGTGACAAATGGGTAGCATTGGTGTGATGGGTTGAGAAGCCCTGCTGAGGGGGCTCTTCTTCTCCTCTGCTGAGGTCCAGAATGCCCTGCATCCTGCCTGTCCTGAGGTCTGCTGTTCAGCTTCCTCAGAGTCTATGAAATATTTCAGGACCTTTCCAGTAAAGTCTGTCTTCCTCTGCCTTTTGTTTTATTTAGGCTAATTACGAGGATATTCTACCCCAAAACCAAACCACTGTTGTTGATTCCGACCCATAATAAACCCTATAGGACAGGATAGAACTGCCCCATAGGGTTTCCAAGGTGGTGAATCTTTAGGGAAGCAGACTGCCACATCTTTCCCGTGTAGCGGCTGGTGGAGTCAAACTGCCGACCTTTAGGTTAGTGCTTTAAGCACTGCACCAGGCTCCTTTATTCTACCCCCCAGCCTTCATTTTTCAAGTACAGGTTCCTGATTGCCTTCAGCCTTGAGTCTTTCCTGCTCTAATTCACTGCTTGAAGCCACCTCTGATCAGATCACCCTTTCTTGTAAAGGCCCCTCAGTTTCCTACTTTTGTACCTTTGCTCACACTGGCCCCTGGATCTGGAACTCTCTTATCTCCATATAGATAGCCCCTGCCTGTTCTTTAAAACCATTCTAATTTGGCTGCAAATTAGAATCACCTGGGGAGCTTTTAAAACTCATGATGCCCAGGTCACATTCCAGACCAATTAAATTGGAATCTCTGGGGCGTAGGACCTAGGCATCAGTATTTTTAAAAATTCAGCAGGTGATCCCACTGGGCAGTCAAGGTTAAGAACAATTATTTAGGGCCCAGCTGGAAAGTTGCTCCCTCAAGCATCCATCTGAGATCACTCCCACCTAGAAGTTCTCTCTCTCTCCTCTCTCTATAGAGACCACAGCTCCTTATCTCCTGTTTTAACTGCAGTTTTCTATATTATTCACATCTCTTCATCTCTCCTACAGTGATGATTGATGAGGGTAGGATTCAAGGCTGTACCATGTTTGCATGCCAGAGGGCATGGCACTATGCATGGCACAGAAAAGATTCTAGTGTCCAGTTATGCTTCCTGAGGTGCTCATCCATTACTGTGGTAGACCCGAGACCCCCGGGGACTCAGATAAGCTTACCTATGACAGTCAGCTGGGCGATCTGGGACTTCACAGCCCCAGCATCACTCTGGGCCTTGCAGAAATACTCCCCAGCCTGGTCCCGCTGCAGGTTTCTCAGCACCAGCTTGCTCTCATGCTTGTAGCGGGAGGGGTCCAGTAGTGTGTCATTGTGGTACCTGTCAGGGATGGAGAGGTGAGGCCTGAGGGGGCACTGGGAGGACAGGTATCCCTGGAAGGAGGGGCAGTGCCCAGGAGCAAACAGCCAAGGAAACAGTTGGTGGATGTGTCCCTGCAGATGCTAACATTATCTCAGACAGCTCACCCAAGAGCACTGACTGACCTGAGAGTCAAGGGACTTGGTTCTGAGTCTCAGCCCTGCAACTTTCCTGGCTATGGATCCTTGGACAGATCATCCCACCTCTCTGAGCTTTAGTTGCTTGGTCTATAAAATGGGAGCAATGATCCCTAGTAGATTTCACAAGATTGTTGGAAGATCAAACAAGATAATGGCTGCAAAATGTTTGTGAAGGCTAAAGGACTCATGGGAGCTCTGGTGGCATAGTACCTAAGGCATTTGACTGCTAATCAGAAGGCTGGCGGTTCAAACCCACCAGCCACTCCTTGGAAGGAAGGAAAGGACTCACAGCCAGTGGGGATTCTACTCTTGTTTGCCTTTGTCAGAGCTGAGGAGCCTCATTCTGTGTCCTGAGGATATGTAAGTTGGGACCCTGAAACCAGAGATGCTCTGTAGATAGATGGCCCACCTTAGAGAGGACAGCCAGAGGGTTTGCTCGTTGTCTGTACAACTTCAACACTGCTGGGTCCCACTTTCAAGTGCCAACATCTGGGCTCTGTGCCTGTGCTGGCTTGTCCCACTCTTCTCTTGGCTATTACCATTATTAATAACTCCAGACCCAATGCAAGAAAGTTCTGGTTTCTGAGAGGAGAATTGGGCAGGGTAGCTGGCAGAACACTCACCAGAAATACTTGTCTGGCCCAGGCTTCCCTGTGGCCTTACAGCACAGGGACACACTCTGCCCAGCTCTCCGTGCTTTTGTCTGAGGATTCATCACAATATATGGAGTCTCTGGGAGAGGGATTGTAGTAGAAAATGAGAAAATAGTGGTTTCTTTTTTTTTTTTTTCCTGTGACAGATTCTACAGAGCCTTGCTCAGGTTCTTTGCCTTGTATTAAAACTGTATAACTTCACCTCCACCCTCAACCCCTCTCAAATGACCCTAATACTTCCTAAGGGAACTGCTCCAGAGTGGAGCTCACCATCTTCATACCCTCTGTGTGGTAGACCTTCTCCCATGGCCTCTCAAGCAGCATCTGAATGGGGGAGTAGAGAACCCAGTACACCTGTGCCAGCTCAGGATTACCCAACATTGCCATTGGGACAGAGCTGGCTGTTTTAAATAGCAATATTCCTTTTCTCCTTCCCCCAGCAGAATTTTCTGGCCATTCTGTACCATTTCTGAACTCCCCAAGCCTTTTTTTTTTATGACCTCCAAACCCCACACTATATTGTAATCAATTGTTTTAGATAAAGTGACCAGAGAAGAAAGACCTCGTGCATTTGAGGAAATAAGTCATACTGATATCTGGGGAAAGAACACTCCAAACAGTGTAAATAGCAAGTGCAAAGGCCCTGAGGCAGGAGTGTGTATTTGAGGAACAGAGATGAGGCCAGTGTGGCTAGAGGAGAGAGACTGTGGGGTGAGGGAGTAGTTAGAGAGGAGATCAGAGAAGTAATGGGGGGCCAGATGATGTAGAGTCTTGTGGGCTGTGGTATAGATTTTGTGTTTTACTCTGAGTAAACTGGGCCAGCTCTTAGCACTGTGACCCTTCTATTTACTAAAAGTCCACCCCTTTCCCCAGCTGTACTGCAGAGAACTCAGGTACCTGCCCTCATGAACTCTGCAGTGACGGTAGCTGCCTTCAGGCTAGTCTTAGGCATTGTGAGCTTGATGGGGGCAAACTTGGCCTTTGTGATCTTCAGGATGCTTTTGCCATCGGGGCATAAGCCAGGCACTCGGAACCTTCCCCTACTGTCTGTTTTGGTCAGTTGTTTAGGCTTCTTAGTTAGCAGGTAGACAGTGGCCCCTGAGGCTGGGGCACCCCCGGGGAGGGAGACAGCCCCTTGCAGTACAAAGTCCTGGCACATGCAGGCATCACAGTCAGCATTCACCTGGCCCATGGGACAGGTCAGGTCACAAGCTGTGGGAGACAGGGCCAGATCAGCAGGAGTTACATGGATTCTGACTCTCCCTCAGCCATATCCCAGCCTGTAGACTCACTCATTAAGCCTTTGTTACCCTTCATGATCAACCTGCATGACTAACTCCTATTCATCTATTAAGAATCATCACAGGACATCTCCTCCAGGAAGCCTTCCTATGGTAATTGACCCTGCTCTATGCCCCCACATTACCCTGTATATCCCCCATCAAAGCTTTTAATATATGCTCAATTGTTGTGTTGTTATATGCCGTTGAGTCGGACCCGACTCATAGCGACCCTTCCTTGGGTTTCCGAGGCGGTATCACTACAGAAGTAGATAGCCCAACCTTCCTTCCGAGGAGTGGCTGGTGGGTTGGAACCACCAGCCTTCTGGTTAGCAGTCAAATGCCTTAGGCACTACGCTACCAGAGCTCCTATATGCTCAATTAATACATGATAAATAAATGAAGGCTCCATTTCAGTCTGACCTTCCTCCCAGGCTGCATCAGACTCACCTCCCAGCCCCTGCACAGTGCCAGAACAGAGGGTGGTACCTGTACAGTCCTGGCTCACACAGAGCTGTCCCTCTTCAGTGGCCTCACTGCACAGTGACATCGTCTCTGCCAGGCAGTTACGCGTACGGGTCTGGACCCCCGTGTGACCACAGGCAGCTGAGCACTTGCTCCAGGGAGACCATGTGCTCCAGATGTGCTCTGAGTCTCGGCGCAGGGACCCTGCAAAGTGATATCAGCAGGTAGTCTGACTTCCCTCCCAGAGAGACTCTGTCAGGAAATCTAACTGTGAAGCTATTTCTTCTCTGGTGAGGAGCAATGAGGGCCTCCATTTATGCTGTAAATATCATTGATACTTATATTTATTGCAATGATTTTTCCAACATATGGAACTCATGAGTCTAGAGATGATGTCTCTTTCTAATTTGCACAAAGGCATCATATAGGCTAGAGGTGGTCCTGAGAGGGGCTTATTGGCCAAGTGCTGAGAGTTTGATAAGCTGTCCTAGGATATGCAAGACACATCTTCCTTCTCTACCAATGTGGAAACAACCACTTGCTCCTGGGAAGTTGGGATCTGGGACCTGCAGTGACCTAGACATCAAGCTCCTATCTGCCTATACCCCTCACCTCTGGCCTGAGGCCTGTCTGCAAGAAGGGGGCTACAGACCTTGCCCAGGAAACCAGCCTGAGCTCCCACTCCTGATAACTACCACTCCTGCTTGGGCCTGAGAGGTCAGGTTGTTTGGACTGGCAGAACCCACAAGAGGACAGGGTGCACATCCAAGAAGTGCGTAGGTCTGCAGCTAATTTCCCTACCACCTATATTGTCCAGTGTTGGGAGATAGAAAGGGCAAACTCTGCAAACACAGACAGGTTCAAATCCCAGGTCTGCCTGTATTAGCTATGTAATCATGAGAAGTTACCTAACCTCTCCAGACCTCGAGTAATCTGGCAAAATGGAGATTCCTCAGAAGCCAATTGTAAAGACTGAATTATATAGATAACTAGCATGGTGTCTGGCACATAGGAATTATAATAGAAACCAACATCTAGTGAACGTTTACCATGGGTTTATCCATCATCTCATTTAATCCCCCTAAGAACTCCTATGAAGATTTAGAAATACTATTTCTGTTCTACATGTAAGAAACCTAAGACTCAGAGAACTTCAGAAAAAAATTGCCTAGAGAACATAATTCATATGGTAGATGCAGGATTCAAACCCAAGGAACCCAACCCCAGAGTCTGTGGTATTAACCACCGTGCCACATGTAATGAATAAAAAGGCTTGAGTGAAGGGGACCCATACACATAGACAATGTTGGGAAGATCATGGTACTAATGACACTGATGGGTTATTTGAAGAGAGGTGAAGTGTGTATATGTGTGATGTCCAGAGTTCCCATGACCAGAGGCAGGTCCGGGCCTCTTCCTGGGCTTGTGGGAGGTAGGAATGGGGGCTTCATCAGGCCTACCTGGCGGGCAGAAGAAGCGCACAGTGTAGTTGGAGCAGTTCCGACCAGACCGCTGCTCTCTGTTGAGGCACCAGAAGCCCTCACGGGGACTGCCATGGACCACCTGGCCAGTGCTGCTCGCAGGTATCCAATCAGTAGTCCGAGCCTCTAGCCACAGGGGCCGGGCACACACACGGTCTCCATAGTAGAAACGAATGGCATCCAGCCGCTCATAGTCACCCTGCCCACCTGGGTGGTCAATGTTGAACCATGTTGTCCACTCTCCAGGATCTAAGAGATAAGAACCAGCTTAGGATGGAGCCATACCCTGGAGCCCCAGGGGAGCTGCAGTTCTCCTTCCCTGCTCAACACCTGGGAGTCATCCCTGATACCTCTCGCCGTCCCCAATCAGTCTCAGGCCCTACTGCATCTCTCTCTTCAGCATCTCCCTGATCTCTAACACTTCTGTGCCCCCCACTGCCAAGGCCTCCATTCAAACTCTGATCAGCCCTCTGTGCCATGTCAGTAACTTCCTGTCTGGTCTCTTTACATTTAGCCTCCCCCTCCACCCTCTCCTCTGCACTTCCTTGCAGCCAGGGTGAACTTTCTCCACATAGCTTGGACCACACCACTCCCCAGTTTAAAAAAGCCCTTAGCCAGGCATTTAAGATACTGGTGAGCTGGCCCCTGCTGTCTATCCATCTTCATCTCCTCCCTCTCTCCCCACCAGCCTGTGCTGTGGCCACAGCAAGCTCTACAGCATCCTTGGAATCTATCAGGCAGCTTCAGGAGTCTGAGTTGTCCTATATACTAGGTCCCTCTGCCTGGATGGAAGCATAAGCCAGTGCCTTGTAAAAGTGGGTTTCCACGGAACCCTGACCTTAGGCCCTGGCTTCAGAGATGCTCTTAGCAGCTCAGTAAATACGTCCCCTCCCAACACCTCCCTGCTCCAGCCACTTACTTTCCAGGGGGTCAGCAGGCTTGGCAAAGATGTTGGAGGTCCTCTTCCCAGGCTGGACTCTTCTCACTGATTGTGTGAGCATCGTCTGCCTCCCTGGGAGGGCAGGAGGAGAAGAAGCTGAGTGAGAAGTCAGGACTGTAAGATATAGAGGCCCAGCAGGGTCCTACTACCAGATTCCCAGGACTCAGGAAAAGAGTAAGATGTGGTGGACAGAACATGTGCACTGGAATGGATTCAAATCCCTACTCTGTCACCTTGCAACCTTGGAAATCTTTCTTCCCCTGAGCCTATTTACCCATAAAAGAAGGATGCATTGACAATCACTATATCACAGGGTCATGATGAATATTCAGAGTGATAATGAATGTGAGGGAGCCCGGCATAGAGTATATGCTCAACGAATGCTAACTCCCTTCTTGCTCTCATTCTAGAAACACACAGGATGCTGCTGAGCAGTCAGTGGGCTCCAGCTCCTGCTTTGCGGTTTGAGCTTGTCCTTCTTGGCAAAATGGAGGCTTATTTTTCTCCTCTGTAAAATGGAGATATTAGTCCCCACCTTATAGGGTGGTTCTGTTGGCATGAAGATGCCATGAGGTAACACAAGAAAAGATCTCTGAAATACACCATAGAGATTGAGAGCATGGGCTTCAGAGGCTCTGCTACTTCTTGACAATATGGTATGACCTTGAGCAACCCATGTGACTCCTTGTTCCCTCACCAGAAAACAAGGATACTAATAGTTCCTGCCTCAGAGGACTACGGAGATTAAATAACCTCATTCATAAAAGCCAATTAGGACAAATGCCTACCACCTAGTGTATGCTGAATCAGTGTTAGCAACTCCTTTTAGTTCAATGCCTGGCACAATAGATTGATTCTTTCCACTTGGCAAAATTTGGCTTTAGGAGTCCACCCTTCCATAATGGACTCATGTGGCCTCATTGGGGCAGGGGTCTCGATTTTCTGACCTCAGACTGGCAAGATCTACCTGAGGGTGGATAGAGAGTCCCCAGGACATGGGCAATTTCTAAACTCACCCCACTTGAGGCTGGATTGGAAGGGGAAGGAGAAAGCAGAGCAGAAGACTGTAAAAGCTTTGAAAGGCAATTAACTCTCTTGTAGGGAGCCAAATCAGAATTCTCTGTGCTGCTTAATTGAGGTGATAGGAGCTCTTTTGATCAAACTAATCTGATTTTCCCTCAGATGACTGAATGTTAATCATTTTCACAAACACCAGCTGTCAGGGCGGAGAGAGCAAGGCGAGTGGAGGGCACGCACAGGGTTTGGCAAGATGCTGAGACAGCCTTTGTTCCTTCATCTGTGGACACAAAGCCCACAGTGCATGCAGCTTTAAAAGACAGGCTTGAGGATTTTTTGCTTTACCTGAGCATGTGGTTAGAAATCAGGAGAGGAAGGGGAGTGGGAGAGTGTGTAGGGCAATGCTGGGAGCTCTGATGCTTCGACACTTTGCGGAGTTGGCTGTTCCACCAGGCAAATTCTTTGTACTTGTTCCTTTGAAGGAGTCCCTGGGTAGGGCAAATGGTTAACATCCTCAGCTACTAACTGAGAAGCTGGAGGTTCGAGTCCACCCAGAGGTGCTTCAGAAGAAAGGTCTGGAGATCTACCTCTGAAGAATCAGCCATTAAAATCCTATGAAGTACAGTTCTGTTCTGACAAACCTGGGATTGCAGTGAGTTGGAATTGATTCGATGGCAACCGGTGCTTTCTCTGAGAGCTCAGTGTCACCAGAGGATGGGATTAGAGGGCGGGGAGACCAGATGTCCCCTTAGAATGGCTGATCAAAGTGAGGCTCTGGTGCTTCTAATTGAACGATCTAATTGAAATGGAGCTTTAGGTCAGAAGAATTTTCATGAAACTGAAAACAATCCAAACCCCAAACCTGCTCCAGAGAACTCAAAGATCCTTGGTGATTCCAGTTTCACTCCGGCTGCTTGGAGGCTCAGACCTTAATTCAGTATTCAGGGGTAGTAATCCTCTCTTCTTCTTCCTCCAAATGATTACTTATCCCCCTCCACATTGAAAAAGTTCTGTTCTGTGGGTTTTGGTACTGAAAACTATCTCAAATCCTTTGAGAAAACAAAACCAAAACCAAACTCACTGCCATTGAGTCAATTCTGACTCATAGAGATCCCCATTGGGTTTCCAAGGCTGTAAATCTTTATGGAAGCAGACTGCCTCATCTTTCTTCCATGGAGCAGCTGGTGGGTTCCAACCACCAACCTTTTGGTTAGTAGACAAATGCCTTAACCACTACACTACCAGAGCTCCTTTGGGAAAATAAGCAGGACATAAATTAGGAATAAATTCATAAACCAGCCTCAGGTCTTGAATCCACTACTGTGACACAAGGCAGATGCAACGTTGGACTCTAGACCAAGCATGACTTCACTATGGCAGATGGGGACTTGGGGGCTAGGAGATACTTAGCCTGTACCAAACACAGAGGTGAACTCCAGGAACAGGAGGAAGAACATGCAGGCCTTGGTCCCCAACATCTTTCCCCCTGGCCCTGTGGGGAACATGGCAGGAGATAGATGAGGGTGCTTCACAGAGTCAGCTTGTCCCTGGAATGTGGTCTCTCAAGAAGTTTCTCAGACCCAGTGACCTGCAAAGAAACAGAGCTTATCAAGTTCCACATTTCTGAGTTGCCTCTGATGGATCAAACAGGAATATTTCCTGAGCTGTCAGAGATGGAAAGATGGACAGAATAAAGTCTTGTGGGAGGTGACACCTGCCTGAATTGTGAAACCAGGGAGCTTGGGTGGTGTGGAATCTGAGTCCAAATGAGGTAGACTCCTCTGGGGTCCAGGCTCCAGGGCCTCCCGTCAAGGCAGCACATGAAGGAGAGGAGGGGTAAGGAGGTTCCTTTCCAATGACGAAAGGCCAGAGCTCACTCCCAGGAGTCTCTTGGTGACTCATTAGTCACTTCTAAGACTTGGGCTTGGTGGGCATTTGTTTTCCTACCCCTTGATAGGGCTTACCCTCTTGGGCTGCTTATTAGGACCACGCAGCCCCAGCCCCCCACTCCAGCAGCCCCTCACAGGCAGGCATGCTGGAGGTTCGATGCCTTACACACAACACCTCAATGAATACATTTCCAGATGTATATGGGCTGCAGCTGGAACAAATTTCTGGCCAGTTTGTTTGGGGCCTGGCTGGGAGTTACACAGCCAGGAGCAGCTGAGGGGAAGCAGAGAGGATGTGTTGTGATAGGCTAGGGCTTCCCGATAACTGCTGAAGGTATGTTAGGGGATGCAGAAGCAGGAAGAAGAAAGGCAGGCCTGGCAATAAGGACAAGGAACCATGGGGTATGATTCAGGCTCTCGCTTAGCAGGACATTATTTTCTTTCCCCAAAGCTCTGGAAAACCTAGAATCTGACCAGTTCCTAGAAATTCCAAAGTGGTTCCTTTCAACTACAAAGTCGAGGGTTTGGTGGGAAAGGGGAGATTCCTCTTTCTGGAAAAAGTTCCAAAAATTCTTGGATTTCAAGGACCCCTGTGTCCCAGGGAAGGAGCAGTATAGACAATCTAGCTCTAAATCTGCTACTCCCACCATTACCTGTTTCTCAGATGAGGGACAGAGGCCCAGGGAGGTCTCCAAGATTTCCAGCTATTGCGTGCCTTATCTCAAGCAGCTGGACTCTGAGCAGGGAGCGGAGTGGGCTTGACCTCAGCATTCAGTCTGAGCCTGCTCTGAGTCTGTCTGAGAGGCCAAGGTGGCCTGAGGCACCTTGTGGAAAAACCATTTCCCATCTGGCAGCCCACAGAACTTTCTCTCGGCATCCCAGTCGTTTCCTCAGCCTATGCCCTGACGGTTAGGTTCTTCATCCCACGCACCTCAGAACTCTCAGACAAAGAAGACTGGCTGACTGACGGGGAAATAAAAGCAGGAGCACCCAGAGGTACATAGACCTTAATTAGGAGCACCCGGGGACCCTGAGCTCAGGTTGGGGCGGAAGAGGACTTAGGAGGGGAAAAGAGAGGACTGCAAAGCAGAAAGGGGTGTCTTCTTTGTGGGAGATGGGAGGTGAGCCAGCAAAAAGGAGAATAGGGGTAATTGGGAGGGCAGGGCAGTGTGATGCAGGGAGGGGGTGAAGGGAATGAGAATGGGCTCACCACGTCTGAGCAGGACTCCTCAGCTGGGGGTCCAAGTCTTCGCCTCTCCAGCGGTCCAGCCTCCAGGCCTTATATAGCACGGCTGGTGGCTGAGCCTGTGGCAGTGAGCCACGGGAAGCAGCAGCGAAACCAGATCTCAGTATGAGGAAGCTCAGCCTCCCTTTCCCCCTTCCCCTCCCCACATCCCCTACAGCTTACAGAGGCCCAATTTCACTCCCAGATCCTTAGGGGGAGATGCTGCTGAGCCTGGTGATGGGCCAGGTGGGCAGCTGCCTGGGGTTCCACAGGCTGGAGCAGAGTGAGAGGGGTGGGGAGGTGGGGTGGACATTGAGAGCAGCCCTGGGAAGGGGCCAAGGGGAATTCTACACTCTGGGCAGCAGTTCATGGCTCAGGGGATGGAGTGCTCTTGCCTAAGCCTTGCTTGCTGATCCCCCAAATTCCCCTAGCCCTGGCCCGCCCATGCAGAGAAAGAACTTTGCTGGTCTTAGCACATACCCCAAACTCTCATGTACACACAACCAGTTGAGGGTGCCTAGTTTGAGTCTGGCAGCTATTCAACTGCTCTGGCCTCCAAGGGAACACTTAGTGAACCTCAGAAGGGACAAGGGACAATTTTAAGGCACAGGACATAACCTGGTGAGAACAGCTCTTCCCCACCTCTCCCCACTTCCCTGGAGCCTGCCCCATTTGGGTGTCTGCCTGTGCCCATTGGACCCCAGAGCCCCAACCAGTTGCTCACATATGTGCTTGTGTGAAGACTCTGGATCTGGGTGCCCACAGCATGTGAATGGCCAGCCTTATTTGCAAATGGCACAAGCAGCTACCTGTGCTTTGAACTTCATGGATGTCCCCCAGCATAAGGTTGCCTTTTGTCACAGGCAACAGTTCTCTAATTAAACATGCATCAGCATCACCTAAGAGAAAAAAAAAAAAAACAACTCACTACTGTCATGTCAACTCTGACTCATAGCTACTCCTTGGGTTTCCAAGGCGGTATTTCTATGGAAGTAGATTGCCCAGTCTTCCTTCCTAGGAGTGGCTGGTGGGTTTGAACTGCCAGCCTTCTGGTTAGCAGTCAGATGCCTTAGGCACTATGCCACCAGAGCTCCTCAGCATCACCTGGAGGGCTTATTAAAACACAGATTGCTGGGCCCTACACTGAGAGTTTCTAATTCAGTAGGTATGAAGTGGGGCCTGAGACTGCATTTCTAATAAGCTCCCAAGTGATGTTGATGCTGCTGGTTCGTGGGGCACATTGAGAATTACTGGTCACAAGAGTAGAGCCCCAGATGGATACCAAAGATAGGGAGGGGGGCATTCTAGGGACCATAGGCAGGAGCTACTGTGGTCCTGCTTCAAGTTCCAGGCTCATTTAGCCTGGGCTAGACTACCTGGCTCATACCAAGCCCTGGAGATGGAAGTCTGACAGCTGTTACCCTCCACACCAGGATCAACTCACTCTTTCCACACACACTCACTGAGCTGAGTGGGGCAGGCTGTAAGCCAGGCACTGGGAGACCACAAGGAAGAGATGTGTCCTTACGCTCAGGGGAAAGAGCCTCACACAGAAATAATGCCACAGTTCAGAGCTCATGCCAGAGAGGGGTGTGTGTGTGTGTGTGTGTGTGTATAACCAAAGGCTTGTTATTAGATGCCCTCAAGTCTATTTCAACTCATTGTGACTCCATGTGACAGAGTAGAACTGCCCCATAGAGTTTTCTAGACTTTCACCTTTACAAGAGCAGATTATCAGGTCTTTCTCATGCAGTGCCATTGGGTGGGTCTGAACTGCCAACCTTTCAGTTAGCAGGTGAGCACTTAATCATTGTGCCACCAAGGGAGCTCTGTTTTCTCTGAATATTGTCCTGGACAGGATCCATGCAGGGAGAGGGTTGTGGTGAAGGAAAAATGTTAAGCAGTGACCCCAAGCCTGACATGGAGCACAGATCTGGTCTGTTTTCTCTGCAGGATCCTGGTCTCCATTATGACCCCCAGCCCTTGGCCCATAGGCCCTGTAGCTAGTAGCCCCACCCAGTCTGTCCAATTTGTTGTCAGAGCCAAGCCACAAAACGGCTTCAGCATGGCTTTGACGGCAAAGGTCTAAGTGAAGCCCATGTGAATTCTATCTGTTGGTCCAAGGACAGACAGACAGACATAGGTTGAGCCACAGCCAACTGATCAATCAAAGGACAGGAGGAAAACAAGAATTTGGAGGTCAGAAGCCTAGCCTTATCTCTGTCACTGATCCTGATGTGTGGCCTTTGACAAGTGGCCCTGGGACTCAGTGTCTCCATCTGTTCAATAGGAGTTTGGGCTGAGTGAGCTCTGAGGCTACTCTGAAATTATAAGGTTTGATAAGATGCTGACAACAAATAGAACACAGAGAAGAGAAAGGAAGGGATAACAGCTCCAAAGTGTCTGGCCAGGGGTCAGAAGGGAGGCCAGAGGAGCAACGTGACCATCAAAGCTGGACAAGGACCACAAGATAGTCAAGAGAGGAAGAAGAGGGGAGGTAAACTAGAAAGCCAGAGGTCAAAGTCAGGGTAATCAGCTTCTCTGCAAGGACCCCACTCTATGGTATCCCAGAATGTATGAAAGAGACCTCCCTAGCCTCCCAATTGTACCCATCTCTTCTCTCTGAAATGTGAGGCAGTCTCACCTATGGGATGAGGGTTTGGAATAGTGGAGCCCTTTAGGCCAGGATGCCTGTCTGGGTCTCCTTGTTGGCCCGGCACTCACATTGAGGCCACTACTCACTTAGCCCCAAGTGCTAGTGGGTGCTGTCATGGTTGATACAGGGCTAAAGGCTGAGGGCTATGAGCTAGAATTCTTGGGTTCTCGTTCCAGCCCTACCATTTACATCCCTCTAGGTGGTGTAGTGTCTAAGGCATTTGACTGCTAACCAGAAGTCTGGCAGTTCAAACCCACCAGCCACCCCTCAGAAGGAAGATTGGGCAATCTATTCTGTAGAGATACTGCCTCAGAAACGCAAGGAGCAGTTGCTATATGAGATGAACCGACTCAAAGGCAGTGAGTGAACTCATCCCCTCACTTCCCCTTCCAACAGAGTCCTCTCCTGTCCCTGAATGGGACTGAGCTGTGAGCTACAAAGGGTTAGATATGGGGAATCTGAGCCTACTCCACCCTCTCCTCCCAGGACTCCTTTGAGGGAGAGCCTGCTGCTCTCCTCAGCCAAGACCCCAAGATGGACTGGGCTTGAGAGGCAACTGCAGGTCTGGACTGTCCAGGCCCTGGCCTATATGGGTCAGCCCCAGCCATGAGTGGCCATCTGGGGCTTCTCCAAGCCAGGCTAGTCTGCAGCAGCTCCAAGCCCCTGCCTGGAATCTACTGCAAACTAATCAATCACTCCCACCCCTGCCCAAGGAATTGAAGCACTTGGAACCCAGTTAAGCCAGGCCACCTGTGGCCCAAGCCTACAGCCAGGGGATCCCACCCTGCTGTGGGGAAAGAAGCTTGAGCACTGGGAAGGGTCTGACCTGGTTCTGGTGGCACCAGAGGAAGATACTCTGTCTCAATATTCTCTCTGTCCACCTCCCTACTGCTCACATTGTCAAACTCCTGCATCTTGGGGAGGCTTTGCAGTATGGGATAGAGACAGTCAGCTGACAGTCTGTGGGCACCAGAGGCCTTGGCTGCAGTTCTGAGTGACGATCAGGGGCTGCTGACCCATGCCTGAGTCCAGGGTAGTTAGGGATTCACCCTCTGACCAAGATGTTCTCCTTCCCCTGGGTACAGGTTAGTCACTGTTCTACCTCTGTGTCTTTGGAGTTTCATCTTAAGCTTCTCATCTTAAAACACAATCCATTTTTCCCACCAGTGTGAATGCCTCATCTTTCAAAGTCCCATCTCAGTCTCCCTCCTTTGTGATGCTCTCTCTGACCACCCAGGCCTCTTTGATTATTCCTTCCTCAGATCTCGGAAAATAATGTCTGATGTGGTTGGCACTCTATAACATACAAAGAACATTCATGGTCCTCATCTCATCTTTAGCTTCAGAGTTGGTCTGTAAGACAGGGATGACCCTGCCTATTTTACAGAGGAAGAACTGAGGCTCAGAGAGGTAAAAGCATTCAGACATAGATATTCAGCTCAAAATTACCCCTGGATAGCAGATATCTAGCGTAGCTGGACAATGAATAAGAAAGACTGAAGACGAGTTGATGATTTTGAGTTGTGGTGTTAGCAAAGAATACTGAATAATGTACCATGGACTGCCAGAAAAATGAACAAATAGGTCTTGGAAGAAGTACAGCCAGAATGCTCCTTGGAAAAGAGAATGGCAAGACTCGCCTCACCTACTTTGGCCATGTTATCAGAAGGGACCACTCCCTGGAAAAGGATATCATGCATGGTAAAGTAGAGGGTCAGTAAAAAAGGGGAAGACCCTCAACGAGACAGACTGACACAGTGGCTGCAATGATGGACTCAAGCATAACAAGGATTGTAAGGATGGTGTGGGACTGGGTAGTGTTTCGTTCTGTTGTGCATGGGGTTGCTATGAGTAGGAGCCAACTGTATAGCACCTAACAATAACAACAACAGTGTAGCCCTTGACATGGAGCCCTCGGCTCAGAGGAACCATCATGGAAATCACACACCAACTGGATGTTCCTCAGTAAGAACATGCCTAGAACAGTCTGGTCCTACATGCCCAGTGCATCTAACAGACTCTGCTGCTCTGCTTCCCAAGTCCCAAGGCCTCTTTTCCTGGCTCCCCTGAGAGGACTAGGTGACTCTGGGTATGATATTGCTTTAGCTAGGGCCAAAGCATTGGCAGCCCAGGAAATACTGCAGCAGTGACAGAGGTACCCTCGCGCAAGGATGCAGTGAGATAGATGCCCTCTCTGGCTGTCTGTTCCCAGGACACGTGGCTATTTTATGGGTGAGAACTATGGAAAGTTGAATGTGAGGAGTTTCCCTCTTTCCAAGCAGAATCTCTCACCCACACATCACTCGGATCATAAAGATTTGCTGTCTTCCCCAGGTTACCTCAAGGACTCCAGATGGCCAGGACAAGCAGGCAGGAAAGGGGAAATGGAGATTAGAAATGCTGGACTGGCCCTGGTGACTAGGGTGGGCAGATGGGATGGGACTGAAGGAGACAGACACGTGGCCTTGAATAGAACGTTCTTAGTGGGTTGGCCTTTTGTTTCCAGAAGCAAAGCAGTGTTCAGGGTAGCTGAATCAGGGCATTTCTTCCTAGGCTCTGAAGACATGATATTAGGCAGGAACAGAGGAGGGAAAGAAGGAAGTTGAACCCAACCCTTATTTTTTTTAATTGGGGCATGATTTTTTATACTGTATAATTCACCCTTTTTAGTGTACAGTTCTATGATTTTAACAAATGCAAAACAATCATTTAACCACCATAACAATCAGGATGTAAAATATTTCCATCACCTCAAAAGTTCCCTTTGTAGTCAACTTCTTCCCCCACCCCTAGATGTGGCATCATTGATGTTTTCTTTCCCTGTAGTTTTGCTTTTTTGAGAATGGTATATTAAGGTACTCATACCAAACCAAAAAACCAAACTCACTGCCATAAAGTCGAATCCAACTCATAGCAACCCTTCCTTGGGTTTCCAAGGTGGTATCACCATGAAAGTAGATTGCCCAACCTTCCTTCTGAGGAGTGGCTGGTGGGTTTGAACCGCCAGTCTTCTGGTTAGCAGTCAAATGCCTTAGGCACTATGCCAGCAGTATTAGTCTCTTCCATTTCCTTTCTTTGACTTAGCATAATAAATTTGAGATTCATCCATGCTATTGTGTGTATCCATAATTCATTCCTTTTTATTGCCGAGTAAAACCTGTTACCACAGAGTTCTGATTACAACTCATAGCAACCCTATAGGACAGAGTAGAACTGCCCCATAGGATTTCCAAGCCTCCAATCTTTATGGAAGCCAACTGTCACATCTTTCTCCCACTGAGAGGCTAGTGGGATCAAACCACCAACCTTTCAGTTAGCAGACAAACACATAACCACTGCAGCACCAGGGCTCTTAATTGCTGAGTAGTATTCCATTTTATTAGAAGGAAGATTGGGCAATCTACTTCCATATTGATTCCACCTCGGAAACCCAAGGAGGGGTCGCTATGGTCGGATTATTCCGTTTTATGGATGCACCACAATTTGTTTACCCATTCACCAGCTCAAGTACAGTTTTTGTTCACTGTGGTAAATATATTTGTAACAATATATTTGTCATTTCAACAATCTTCACATGTATAGTTTAGTAACATTAATTATGTTCATCATGTTGTTCAACCAAAATTGTTAACGAATTTTGAAGGAAAATTTTTAGCAATCACATTTTAGTTATGAATATGTGTGTACAGGTTTTTGTGTAAACAAAAGTTTTTCATTTCTTTTGGGTAAATACTAAAAGTGAGATTGCTGGCTAAATTATATTTAACTTTATAAGAAACTGCCAAACTGTTTTCCAGAGTGACTACACCACTTATATTCCCACCAGCAATGTACGAGAGTTCTAGTTGCTCAGAGTCCTCATCAGCAGTTGATACTGTTAGGGTTGTTTGTTTGTTTGTTTTGTTTTTAGCCTTTCTAGTAGGTGGGTAGTGCTATATCATTGTGGTTTAATTTGCATTTTCCTACTAACTAATGACACTGAGCATCTTTTCATTCATTATTTGCTATTCATACATCTTCTTTGATGAAGTGTCTTTCTCCATTTTGTAATTGGATTATCACTGAGCTTTGAGTGTACTTTATATGTTCCACACACAAGTCCTTTATCAGATACGTGTGTTGAAACTATTTTCTCCCAGTCTATAGCTTGTCGTTTCACTTCTTTAACAGTGTCTCTTTTTGTGGGGTGGAGGTGTCAAAATATGAACAGTTGTTTTTTAAAACAGAGTAGTTCTTAATTTTAATGAAGTCCAATTTATCAATATTTTTTTTCTTTTATAGATTATGCTTTTGCTGTCAAATCTAAGAAATATTTGCCTAACTCATGAACACCAAAATTTCCTTTTTTTTTCCCTAGGAATTTCGTAATTTTAAGTCTATGATCCATTTTGCATTAGTTTTTGTATATGATGCCAAGTATGGGTCAAGCTTCATTTTTTGCATGTATTGTTTTTTTGTTATGTGCCATCGAGTTGGACCTGACTCTAGAAACCTCTCTTTGGGTTTCCCAGGCAATATCACTATGGAAGTAGATTCCCAACCTTCCTTCCAAGGAGTGGCTGGTGGGTTTGAACCACCAGCCTTTTGGTTAGCAGTCAAGTGTCTTACGCACTATGCTACCAGAACTCCTATTTTTTGCATATAGAGGTGCAATTATTCCAGCATTGTTTATTGAAAAATCCTTTCTCCGTTAATGAACCCTTACTTTTTAGCAACTTTATTGATATATAATTTACATACTGTAAAATTCACCCACTTGAAATGAACAATTCTTTGACTTTCAGAAGATTTACAGACTTGTACAACCATCACCACAGTCTACTTTAGAACATTTCTATCACCCCAAAAAAATCCCTCTTGCATATTTGCAGTCACTCCACATTCTGACCTCAGCCCCAGGCAACAACTAATCTATTTCTGTCTCTATATTTCACACAAATGTAATGAAAGAATATTGACCACTTCTATTTTTTTTTCTTTTTATTATAATTTGGGTGAAAGTTTAAAGAACAGATTCATCTTCCATACAACAGTTCATACACCGTTTTGTTTCATGATGTTAATTGCACTTCCAACAATGTAACAGCTCTCTTCCCACTTCCTCCCTGTGGTTACCTTTTCCCTGTGTCCTTCTTTCCTATGCTCTCCTGCTCTCTTCTCCTTCTGCAAATACTGCCCTTCTGATCATCTCCCATGGTTGATTGTTCTAAGGAGTGTACCTACCTGGTGTAAATGTTCACCTTGTACTATTGTTTGGCTAGAAACCATAGGAGTGAGTTCAATTCCAGGCCTAAAGCTTGACTAGGGCCTATAACCACCACCCCTATTTTAAAAAGACCTGAAATGTCAGTGGAATAGCTCTTTGGGCTTTTTACTCTCCCCAGGACCCAGACCTGAGTCTACTGAGGATACCATGGGAATGATTGATCAGCACTTTGCTGGGTCCAGAACTGCCGCTATCAACTAGATAGGATTAGAATCCCCTACAGTCATCTGGAGCCCTGGTAGCACAATGGTTAAGCTCTCAGCTGCTAGCTGAAAGTTGGCAGTTTGAAGCCACCTAGCAGCTCCATGGGAGAAAGACTTGGCAATTTGATCCCATGAAAATTACAGACAAAAAATCACTATGGGGCAGTTCTACTCTGTCACATGGAGTCCCTATGAGTTGAAATCACTCAACAACTTAATAACAACACACTCAATTAATCAGCCTCCATCAAACAAAGAGGAATGCCCTAAGAGGACATTAACCACCCTTATTTTTCTGGCTACTTCATACTTGTCAAAACTGATGTTGATTTTCATTTTAGCCTGATCATAATCAGTGAAGGAGAGAAAAGGTTTATGAGATTTCTTCAAAAACCTGGTTCCTGTAGAAGCTTATAGGTACTTGAGCTGTACTTGAACCCACATCTCCTAATTTCCAGTCCTCTAACCTTTCCATTTCACCACAGTGGCCTCTCCTACAGAATGGTGGAGAGAGTTGGTTGTTCCCTTATCTGTTAGACATGAGTCTTCTCTCTGGGAGCCAGGGAAATAAGGAGATCCTTAACTGTTTATATAGTTCTGGGAACAAGGATGATGGTGTCTCACTCAGGCCATCCTTAGTTTAAAAAAAAACTAGGGACAAGAGCTTATAAAGATAGTGGTAGTCAGGAGCTCAGCCTGGGTAACTCTCTCCCAGGCCTACTGGTATCTCTCCAGTTTCGTGTCTTCTCTCTATGTGGCAGCTCCATTTACCTTTTGCTCCTGACTGATCCATCTTCTGCATTTCCCTAGTTCAAATCCTAGCAGGAACCAGTATAATTGGCTCAACTACTTCCCACTTCCATCCCTATTGGGCAGAGACTTTCCCATTAAGCTGCCTCACCTGTCACCAGCTGGCCTATCCATGAGCTGAGTGTAGGCCAAACCCCACAGTCTGCTTCCCCGAGCAGAGGTCTATTGTTGGGGCAATTACAACTAGAAGAGTGCGTAGGTGTGGTGGCACCAACTGGGTTGTTACCAGCACCATTTGAGGATTTATCCTCACACCTGGCACATGCACACACACTCCCTGAGCTCACCAGCCCCCACACCTCTCCTCTCTGAGTTTCCTCAGCCTTGTTGTTGTTGTTAGGTGCTATAGAGTCAATTCCAACTCATAATGACCCTATGTACAATAGGACGAAACACTGCCTGGTCTCACAATCCTTGAGCCCATCTTCGCATTTTAGCTACTCTCCATTCAAGAGCAAGTTTCAGAGTTTCTTCGAACATCCATTTTGGTTTTTTCTTCCTTTCCTCTCTTTTTAATGACCTTTTGCTTTCTTCACATATGATGTTTTCGATGTCATCTCACAGTTTGTCTGGTCTTCAGTCATTGGTGTTCAATGCATCATATTTTTTCCTTAAATGGGCCCTAAATTCAAGTAGGATATAATCAAGATCATATTTTAGTTCTTGTGGACTTGTTTCAATTTTCTTCGGCTTCAGCTTGAATTTGCATATGAGCAATTGATTGTCTGTTCCACAGTCACCTCCTGACCTTGTTTTAAATGATGGTATTGAGCTTCTCCTTCACCTCTTTCCACAGATGTAGTCAATTTGATTCCTGTGTGCTCCATATGTCCAGGTCCACATGTATAATCACCATTTAAGTTGTTGGAAAAAGGTATTTGCAATGAATAAGTCATTGGTCTTGCAAGATTCTATCATATGGTCTCTGGTGTCATTTCTATCACCAAGGCCGTATTTTCCAACTACAGATGCTTCTTCACTGTTTCCAACTTTCACATTCCAATTGTTAGTAATTATTAACACATCTTGATTGAATGTTTGGTTGACTTCAGACTGCAGAAGTTGATAAAAATCTTCAATTTCTTCATCTTTGGTGGTTGGTATGTAAGTCTCACTGTTTCCCACTTGGCTCCACCCTGAACTGAGCTCTTTGCTCCATCTGGGAATGTTCTTTCACAGTCACTTGACTGTGAGCTTCTTAAGGGTGAGGACTGTACCTTATTTGTCTCTGTGTTCCTGGCACCTGGCTCAATATCATAAATTCATAGATCCCCAGAGAGGAAGAGGGGTTGCCCAAGCTGTTCATGGAGGGAGGGCAAAGCCAGGGCTGAAGCCAGGTCTCCTGTTTCGCATCCAGGCTCCTCTCACCACTTCAGTAGCCTGCCTGCCATTTCACTGATATGTGAAGCTAGAGGCCTGCAGTCCTACTTCTGGGTCTGGTGAGGATCTTTGCCCTGAGACATCCTTCCTTGAGGGTGCAGGTCCAGCCCGGATCCCCAACACCTCGGCAGCTCTGAGTCAGTTCTGGGGGTGAACTTGCTGTTCTGCTTGCAGGATTGGGGGAATGCTCACAGCATACCCACAGACATGACCCGAGGGCCCCAAAATGTTCTACTTCCTGCCATGGGCCTTAAGAACAAGGAGAGAGCGGGCAGGGAGTAAACAAGCAGGCGTGACCTAGCCTTCCAATTTAAAAGGGATCTGAGCACCTTCCATGTACATGACAGAGACCCAGGGAAGCAGTGCCTGTGTCTGTGTGAGCAGTTGTATGCATAACTGTGTGTGTGTGTGTTTATAGTATGAGTGGCTGAATGGTAGTGTGCATACCCAGGTCTGATCCCCAAATGTAATGTGTGGCCTTAGGCATTTCACATTCCCTCTCTGTGCCTCAGTTTCCTCCACAGTAAAATGAGGGAATTAGATGGGCTATAAAGCTTATGACTGTGTTTGAAAATGTCAGCAGGAGTCTCCTTTCCCCTTAAAATCTAGGTGAAATTGCTCTGAAGCTCATTATCTCATGACCAAAGGACACCAAAGGCCTTCTAAGAATGTCTCTTAATTCCAGGAGGCTGACTCTGCCTCTGAGTCTGCTCCATCTTGTTCTCAGGTTTTCCATCCTATTTCACATCTGCTTCAATACCCATCCCCTTTAGTTTCCACAATAAGCAATCATGCACACTGAGCTTCTGTGGGGCTACTAGACTTGACTGAAGAGGTCACCTCATCACCACTCCCTCCCTTTTCTTCCCTTTCCACCACCCTTCCTTACTCTTCCAGACCCTTTCTGTTTTCAGCAAAGAAGCTTTCCCCAGCCTCTGAAGCTCCAGTCCACCCACCAAAGGCCTCATCTCCTACCCCAAAACCCCAAACATCCCCTGCCATCAAGTCGATTCTGACTCGTAATGACCCTATAGGACAGAGTAGAACTGCCCCATAGGGTTTCGAAGGTAAATCTGTATGGCAGCAGACTCCCTCATCTTTCTCCCTTGGAGGAGCTGGTGAACTCAAACTTCCAACATTTAGGTTAGCAATTGAATGCTTTAACCATTGAACCACCTGAGCTACTTCTCCTACCCCTAGCCTTATCAAAACATTTCCTTAAAAGAATAACTCTCTGCTGGAGAAAAATTCAGGTGTCCACCACCTGGTACCTGTGTAATATGTGTATGTGTGTAATTATTTGACTAAAAGTCTGTGACTACCTTCATATGTACATGATGAATGAGCAGTGGGAAAGAGAGAGATAGCAGGGTCCCCATGTGGAGACTGAGTCCATTTGCTTGTGTCTCTGTGTATCTTTTTCCAAATGCACAGACTCCCAAGAACATGTACTCAGACGTTGGCATTATGCACATTCTCACAATATCAATTCATAGCAAGACTCAGTCCAGGTACCACATTCTCTAGGAATCCTTCCTCATAGCCCCACGCTGAGCCACCTGTCCCTCTTCTGCCTTCTACAACCCCTGTGTACTTCTCCAACAGAGCATTTATCACTCTCTACTACACTGTCTAAAGTAGAGGGTCAGCAAAAAAGAGGAAGACCCTCAACAAGATAGACTGACACAGTAGCTGCAATAATGGGCTCAAACATAGCAATGATTGTGAGGATGGTGCAGGACTGGACAGTATTCCATTCTGTTGTACAGAGGGTGGCTGTGAGTTTCAAACCAACTTCATGGCATCTGACAACAACAACACTACATTGTCTGCTTTGTTTCCTGCCTGATCTCTACAGGTGAAAGGCAGGGACTGCCTCTCACTCCTCTCAGCGTCCAAACACCTTGAATACTAAGAACCTGTGTGTGGACTGGGCTGGCTTGACTTCTGACACTCCCAGTAGGATATTCTGCCCTCAATAGCTCCACACCTCTAGGCCCACCACCTCCATCTGGAGGGCAGGTTAAATCTAACATAGTATACCCCCAGGGCTTTCCTCTGGGACCCACTGCACCTGGACCTTCCTCTGGCCCTACAAGTTTTCACTAACCCTGAAGAAGGAGGCAGGTTAGGCTGTAGGGCGTGGGCAGGCCCCTGGCTGACCCTACTATGCCCCAGAGCCCTCCACCGCAGGGAGCGGTCCTCCTCTTTTCTGTACTTTCTGGCCCTGGCGCGAATCTTGTTGGCGCCAATGGGCTTTTAATATTTTCCATTCCTAGCTGTTATACAACATTTTACCTCAAAAATGCTTCCTCCCCCTCACCAAAAGGCAGGTCTTACCAGTGAGAGGAACCCTTGGCTGGATGAGCCATGATGACCCACCGAGTTCTGGGACATGAAGGAGCCACAGCCCAGCCATTTGGGGAGAAAGAGATGGCAGAAATGTCTTCCCAGCTGACTGAAGACAAGCACACAGGCCAGCCTGAGGTCTTGAAGTCCCACAGGAAAACTATCTATGCGGACAAGTAGGAGGCGGCCTGGAAGTTTCCATCTAGGATTCCATCCTTCCACTTGCTTTTCTGACCTTGGCCAAGTGGCTTTTCCTCTCTGAGGCCCAACTGCAATGGAGATAATGGCAATGCCTCTCTTACAAGGTCATTGTGAAGCTCTAATGCTATGAGTTTAATCATCCGGGCTGCTTTCAAAAATACCCATTGCCAGGCCCCACCCTCAGAGACTCCAGTTTATTTGATGTGGAACGGGGACACAGGTATCAGTCATTTTTAAAAGCGCTCCCAGTGTTTCTAACTCACAGCTGTGTTAAGAGCTGTTGCTCTGATAGGAAAGCCCTTTCTACAGTGACTCTCTTTACAGGTGTTGGCTGCTGCTTTGATCATCAAGGACGCTACACCACCTATTTTCCCCAAAATATGATTCCCTTGGATACCTGAAATGGTTTGGAGAGAAAAGCATTCCAAAAAGGAAGGTGGGGGCTCCTGGAGGTTCTTTCTGTGGCTTCACTATTTCCGAGCCAGCCTTGCCAATGAACAGATGCCTCTGAGCAACCAGCCCTGCCCTAGGCCAGAACCCCACAAACCTGCCTCAGTGATCCTTTTGCTGGACAGGCCAGGTTCTCTCCAGAAGGTACCCAGCTCTGTGGCTGGCTAACTACTTCCTCTCCCCAGATCCAGTCCCAGAGCCCAGATAGTGGGACTGTGGGGTCAATGTCACCCTGTTCCTGTCACCTCCCTCACTGACTTCTTAGGTAAAAGTCAGAAATCACTGAAGAATTAAACATAGAGAGAGCCAGCTACCCAGAGTAGGCAGAGGAGAGGATGTTTGGGGCCCTGGTAAGAAGAGCCAACATCTGCTTTCCTTATTCTGAGAAGAGAGGATCTACAGAAGGTTTCACAGCTGAGGAAAGAAAACAGACTTGGGGAAAGGTTCCACAGAGTAACACCACTTGGTCAAAGAAGCTGAGCCTCTCACAGCAATGAGTGGGTCCATCCCGACCCCAGTGCCACTTTCCAGAGGTGTATGTTCTTGAAGAAAGGAGGGGAGAACGAGGGAGAGACACAGCCCCTGTCTGGGAGAGCTTTGTCCAAAGTCCAGGCCCCCCTAGCAGAGGGCCAGAGCCCACAGACTCCTTAGGTCCAAAGGTTTTCAACAGAGCTGTTACCAAGCTTGGGGGCTAGAGCCCCCAGTAGCAGACTTTGGCCCATGGGAAGAAGTGGCTGTTTTTCCTTAGATGAGCTGTAATTGAAAAACAGGAGCTATCTGGAGACACTGTTCTAAGGTTTCTCTCAGCCCTTGTGTCCCAGGCTCCTAGCCAGAGGTAGGAAAGGAGAGAGGGGGAGGTGCAGGGAGGATGGAAGGCAGGAAGGAGGAGAAGACAGAGCCGCTAGACAGGGCCCCACCAGAGAAGGGTGTCCAGGAAGAGGGGAGGCCACAGTCCACCACTGTTAGTGAGGACAGTCCTGCCTAGATGTGACTTTCCAACTGAGAGCATGTTGAAAGGAGGGCACATTGGAAGTGGCACAAGGAGCCTCTAAGCTTGGGCTGGGTCACGACCTCCATAGAAGCAGCTACAGCCTCAGCATTGGCAGGGGCAACAGGGAACTACTGAGCTGGAAAAAAAAAAAAAAAAATCAGTCTCAACAAGTCCCCTCACATCTATGATGGAAAAATGCACTGAAGCCAGAAAAACTGGGATTAAAACTCTGCTGCATATTAGCTGAATTCGTTCATTCATTCATTCTACAAATATTTTTAGCTTCTAGTTTGTACCAGGCCCTGAGTTAGGTGCTGAGGGTACAGAAAAGAGCAAAGCACAGTCCCTACCTTTGAGGAATTTACACCGTATTGGAGGAGATGGACCCATTATAGATCACTATAAGACAATGACAACCGTATGTACGAGTTAGTGTAGGAAACCTGTTTTGGGGACTTCTCTGAGCATCATTCCTGAGGGTGACTCTCAGAGAAGGCTTCCTGGAGGTGTAATTGTCAGAGCTGTTTCTAAAAATGAATAGCAATTGGACCAAAAGGAAGAGGAAGGGCACTCCAAGCAAAGGAGACAGCATGAGCAAAAATAGCATGGTGTGGGGGCGCAGTAAGGAGTTGGGAACTGCTGGTGTGTGCCAGTGCATTCGGCAAGTTTCTTAGTTGCAAGGGACAGAATCTGACACTGATTAATTTAAAAAGAAAAGAAACTTATTAAAAGAACATTGGACTCAAAGCACAATAAGTTTAAAAGCAAACACAAAAAGATAGGAAAAAAAAGAAAAGACCAAAATGGATGTCAAGAAATAAAAATAAAAGGATATTGGAATCCATAGATGAATGGATAAACAAAATGTGTTATATCTATACAATAGCATGTTATTCAACCATAAAAAATAAAGTTCTGATACATGGATAAACCTTGAAAACACTATGTTAGGTGAAATAAATCTGACACAACATGACAAATATTGCATTTCTGTGAAATATCTGTTGTTGTTCTAGTTAGGTGCCTTCAAGTCAGCGCCGACTCATAGCAACCCTATATACAACAGAACGAAATGAAATATCAAGAATAAGCAAACGCATGACAACAGAAAGCAGATTAGTGGCTGCAAGGGGCTGGCAGGAAAAAGATTGGGAGTTACTGCTTATTGGGTACAGAGTTTCTGTTTGGGGGAATGAAAAAGTTTTAGAAATAAATAGTGGTGATGGTTGCACAATATTATGAATATAATTAATGCCACCGAATTTTACACTTTAAAATAGTTAAAATGACAGATTTTAGGTTCTATATTTTTTTACAATAATTGGAAAAAAAAAAAAAAGAATATTGGATCCCTCTGGTGGCCTAGTGCCGAAGGCATTTGACTGCTAACCAGAAGGCTGGCGGTTCAAACCCAACAGCCACTCCTCGGAAGGAAGATTGGGCAATCTACTTCTGTAGAGATACCGCCTCTGAAACCCAAGGAGGGGTCTCTATGAGTCAGATCTGACTCCACAGCAGTGAGTTTGTTTGTTTGTTTGTTTGTTTGACTCTGGAAAGCCCCAATTTAGAAACTCAAAGATCTAAGCTCCTCAAACAAGCCCAAGGGGAGGCTCACAGAAATTCTGCATACAGAACAGAGAACGTGGCAAAGTTAGCTCTTGGGAACCCCAGAGATCATCTTGTCTTGTTTTCTTAATCCTGGACCCATGATGATTTTAAAACAAAACAAAACTCACTGCCACTGAGTTGATTCCAATGACTTTGTTGTTATTATTAGGTGCCATCCCATTGGCTCTGACTCATAGTGACCCTCCAACAGAACGAAACACTGCCGGGTCCTGAACATTTCTCACAATCCTTGCTATGCTAGAGCTCATCGTTGTAGGCACTGTATTAATCCATATTGTTGAAGGTCTTCCCACTTTTTGCTGACTTTACTTTACCAAGCATGATATTCTTCTCCAGGGAATGTCCCTTCTGACAACATGACCAAAGTAGGTGAGACAAAGTCTAGCCATTCTCTTTTCCCAGGAGCATCCTGGCTGAACTTCTTCCAAGACAGATTTGTTCATTCTTCTTGCAGTCCATGGTATTTTCAGTATTGTTAACCAACGCCGCAATTCAAAGTCATCAATTGTTCAATGGTCTTCCTTATTCATTTTCCAGTTTTCACATGCATATGAGGCAATTCAAAATAACATGGCTTGGGTTAGGCACACCTTAGTCTTCAGCGTGACATCTTTGCTTCTTAACACTTTGGAGTCCCTTGCAGAGATTTTCCCAGTGCAATATGACATCTGATTTCTTGACTGCTACTTCCATGGGTGTTGATTGTGGATCCAAGTAGAAATCTTTGATAACTTCAGTCTTTTCTCCAATTATCATGATGTTGCTTATTGGTCCAGTTGTGAGAATTTTTGTTTTCTTCATGTTGAGGTGTAATACATACTGAAGACTGTAGTCTTTGATCTTCATAAGTAAGTGCTTCAAGTCATCTTCACTTTCAGCAAGCAAGACTGTGTCATCTGCATATCACAGGTTGTTAATGAGTCTTCCTCCAAGCCTGATGCTGTGTTCTTCAGATATTCCAGCTTCTCTGATTATTTGCTCAGCATACAAATTGAATATGTATGGTGAAAGGATACAACCCTGACACACATCCTTCCTGATTTTAAACTATGCAACACCCCTTTGTCCTGTTCAAATGATAGCCTTATGGTCTATGTACAGGTTCCTCATGAGCACAGTTAAGTGTTCTGGAATTACACTTTGAATGTATGTATAATTTTCTGGGGACCATAATGTTCATCAGATGCTCAAAGGAATCTATGTTGTAAATCAGGTTGTCCCAGAAGCAAACTCTGCATTAAAGATTCGTGTGTAAGTGATTTACTAAAGAAATATTCCCAGTAAAAACCAGATAGGAAGAGAAGTCAGGAAAGGGTATGCTTTTCTGTGGAATCCCATACTCAGCCTGATCCCATGAGCATCTCAGCAGCATCCATTACACCTTAGAGTTTGTCCCTACTCCAAAGTAGCTGGGCTTCTGTACTCCTACAGCAGTCATTGGCCATGAGGCAGATGCTCTGGGAGTGTAGGGGAGCTGTAAACTCCCAGGCACTTCCAGCTCTTCTAAGGGATAAGGAGGCTCCAGTGCCCAAAGGGAATCTTTGAGCAAAGCTTCAAGAAGAGATGGTACACAGAGCTGGTAAAAGAAATCTGAGGGCATCTGGGCAAGGCACCAAAGTTCCCATTACACTCCATGTTCAAAAAATTACAGACTACTGACCTAGACCAACCACCTCTTTTTTTTTTTCTTTAAATTTTATTTTGTTGTCATTGAGAATGTGCAAAGCAAAACATACACCAATTCAACAGTTTATACATGCACAATTTAGTGGCATTAATTACGTTCTTTAAGTTGAACAACCATCTTCACCTTCCTTTTCTGAGTTGTTCCTCCCTCAGTAATAAATTCACTGCCCCCTAAGGTTCCTATCTAATCTTTTGAGTTGCTATTGTCGATTTTATCCCATGTAGATAGTCCTTAAAAGAGCATAATGCTCATGGCAGACCTTTTTTTACTAGTTAAGCTAAACAGTTGTTTGGTTTTAAGACTTCAGGGGATATTTTTGGTTTAAGATTTAAGGATTAACTCAGGACAATGGTTTTAGGGTTTCATCCACTCTCCATGGCTCCAGCAAATCTAGAGATCATGAGAATTTGAAATTCTGTTCTGTATTTTCCCTCTTTTGATCAGGATTCTTCCATGCAATCTTTGATCAAAATGTTCAGTGATGGTAGCTGGGTACCATGTAGTTCTTCTGGTCTCATGGCAAAGGAAGTAGCTGTTCATGGAGGCAATTAGCTACACATCCCATATCTTCCTTCTATTCCTGACTCTCCTTCCTTTGTTGCTACAGGTAGATGGGACCAATTGTTGTGCCTTGAATGACCACTTGCAACCTTTTAAGACTGCAGGCACTTCCAACTCTCCTATAGGGCAAAGAGTTAGAACAGAAGCACTAAACACGTTAACCAAATCCCATGAGGTATTTGGATGGACAAAAGCAGTCTCAGCACCTACTCTTTTCCTTTCTTTTCTTTTCTTTTTGGTCATTGTTATAAATATATCTATCACAAAGCTTTTGCCAATTCAACTTTTTACAGGTGTACAACTTTTTGACAGAAATTACAATAATCAGCTGTGCAACTCTACCCTTAATTAGTGCAATTTTCCATCACCACTGACCCACCATTCCCCCTCCCTCCTGCCCCTGATAACCACTAGTAGGCTTTGTTCTCTGTACATTTGCCTTTTCTTGTCTTTTTATGTGAGGTCATACAATATCAAATCCATAGATCACAGATTGGGTAGTATTAACATCTTAACAATATCAAGTTCTTCCTATCCATGAACATGGAAACATCTTTCCATCTATTTATCTCTTCTTTAGTCATAGTGCCTAAGACATTTGATGGCTAACCAGAAGGCTGGTGGGTCAAACCCACCAGCCACTCCTTGGAAAGAAGACTGGGCTATAGTCTACTTCTGTAGAGATACTGCCTCAGAAACCCAAGAAGGTGTTGCTATGAGTCAGAACCGACTCAAAGGCAGTGAGTCTGGTTTTGGTTTTGGTTTTAGTCTCTTTCAGCAATGTTTTATAGTTTTCATTGTATAAGTTCTTCATGTTCCTGGTTAGATTTATTCCTAGGAATTTTATTCTCCTTGATGTTGTTGTAAATGGACTTGTTTCCCTAATTTCCCTTTCAGATTTTTCATTACTAGTGTATAGAAGCCCAAGTCATTTATGTTTGTTGACTATATACCTTGCAACTTTACTAAATTCCTCTATTAGCTCTAGTATTTTTCATGTGGCCTATTTGGGATTTTCTATATATAGGATAATACCATCTGTTCAAAATAAAAAAAAAAACTAAACTCACTGCCATCGAGTCAGATGCAACTCCTAGAAACCCCTCCTTGGGTTTCTGAGGTAGTATCACTACAGAAGTAGATTGCCCAACCTTCCTTCCAAGGAATGGTTGGTGGATTTGAACCACCAATCTTTTGGTTAGCTGTCAATACCATCTATTAATAGAGATAATTTTACTTCTTCTTTTCCAATCTGGATAAATTTTATTTCTTTTTCTTGTCTTACTGCTCTGACTAAGGCTTCTAATATAATATTGAATAGAAGTGGTCAGAGCAAGCATGATTGTCTTGGTCCTGATTTCAAGAGGAAAGTCTTTCTCCATTAAGTATAATGTTGGATGTTGGCTCTTCATAGAAGCCCTGCATCATGTTGAGGAATTTCCCTTCTATTCCAATCTTCCTTAGAGTTTTCATCAAGAAAGGTGTTGGCTTTTACTAAAGTTTTTTTCTGCATCCATAGAGATGATCATGTGGTTCTTTTCCTTTGTTCTACTGATGTGGTATATTATGTTGATTCATTATCTTATGTTGAACTTTCCTTCATTCCTGGAATAAATCCTACTTGGTCATGGTGTATGACTCTTTTAATATGCTGTTGGATTCCCTTTGCTAGTATTGTGTTGAGGGTTTTTGCATCTATATTCATAAAAGGCATTGGTCTATAGTTTTCTTTTCTCATGGTATCTTTGTCTGGTTTGGGTTTCAGTTATTACGTTTACTTCATTGAATGAATTAGGGAGTAATCCTTCCTTCTCTATGTTTTGGAAGAGTTTAAACAGTATTGGTGTCGTTTTTTCTCTAAATATTTGGTAGAATTACCCCAGTAAAGACATCTGGTCCAGGACTTTTTTTGTTGTTGAGAGATTTTTAATCACTGATTCAATCTCTTCACTAGTTATGGTTCTGTTGAGACTATTTCCTCTTGAGTCAGTTTGGGTAGATTGTGTACTTCTAAGAATTTGTTTATTTCGACTATGTTACTAGTTTGTTGCCATACATTTGTTCATAATATTCTGTCATAATTCTCTTTCTCTCTATCAGGTCAGTTGTGATGTCACCTCTTTTATTTTTTATTCTGGCTATTTGTATCTTTTCTCTTCTTTTCTCTGTCAGTCTAGCTAAAGGTTTGTCAACTTTATTGATCTTTTCAAAAACCAACTTCTGGTTTTATTGATTCTCTCTATTGTTTTTCTGTATTCAATTTCATTTATTTTCCTATCTTATTTCCTTTATCCTGATGGGTTTAGTTGAGTTTAATTTTCTCTTTCTAGTTCCTGGAGTTGTTAAATTAGGATGTTCATTTGAGATCTTTCTTATTTTTCTGTGCAGACATTTTTTGCTGTAAGTTTCCCTCTGAGTCCTGCCTTCACTTCATCCCATAAGTTTTGGTACGTTGTGCTTTCATTTCCATTTGACTCTAAGAAATTTGTGATTTGTCTTCTGATTTTTTCCTTGATCCATTGGTAGTTTAATAATAATGTGTTGTTTAATTTCCATATATTTGTGTATTTTCCAGGGTTTTTGATGTCTAGCTTCACTCCATTGTGGTCAGATAAAATACTTTGTATAATTTCTATCTTCTAAAATTTATCAAGACTTGCTTTGTGACCTAAACTGTGGTCTATCATAGAGAATGATCTATGTACACTGGAGTAGAACATATACTCTGCTGTTTTGGGTGGAGTGTTCTATATATGTCTAAGTCTAGTTGGTTTATAGTGTCATTTGGGTCCTCTGTTTCCTTGTTGATCTTCTTTCTTGATGTTCTGTCCAATATTGAAAGCAGTGTATTAAAGTCTCTAACAATTTTTGTAGTGCTACCTATTTCTCCCTTCAATTCTGTCAGTGTTTGCCCTGATGTTGGGTGCATATACATTTATGATTGTTAAATCTTCTTGATTATATATACACATATAGGAGCTATATATATATACATACCCACACACACACATACACACACTATATATACACATACAGGAGCTCTGGTAGCATAGTGCTGGATTCAAACCCACCAGCCACTTCTCGGAAGGAAGGTTGGGCAATCTACTTCTGTAGTGATACCACCTCGTAAACCCAAGGAGGGGTCGCCATGAGTCAGATATGACTTGACAGCAGTGGGTTATATACATATGTGTATATATATATATGTATATATACACATATGTGTGTGTATATATACATATGTATATATGT
>NW_006921602.1:10995643-11044735 GCF_000298275.1 Orycteropus afer afer | reverse complement strand
GTAGTGCCTAAGGCACTTGACTGCTAACCAGAAGTCTGGTGGTTCAAATCCACCAGCCACTCCTCGGAAGGAAGGTTGGGCAATCTACTTGCGTAGTGATACTGCCTTGGAAACCCAAGGAGGGGTCGCTATGAGTCGGGTCCGACTCAACAGCACATAACATAACTAACATAATTTTACCCTTGCCTTTTATATATTTGTATTGGAAAACATAATGATCTAAACATTTAGCATTATCAAGCATGAATACCTTACTATTAGCCCTTCTACTTGTCCATGCATTTCCCTTTACTGGGGATCTTTCTTTTTATGGATAGTTTTGAATTATTTTCTAGTGTCTTTTCCCTTCCATCTACAGAAATGCAATAACTATTTTTTGTAGGGCTGGTCTGTGGATATGAACTCTTTAAACTTCTGTTTGTCTGAGAATGTTTTAATTTCATCCTCCTTCTTGAAGGATAGTTTCACTGGTGTGTTGCAGTGTATTACTTGGTTTGGCTCTTCTAGCCATGGTCTTTTGGACTCTCACCAGATTACTGAGTGGAACTATGCAAATGTAAGGTTCTTGTGGCCCACCAAGAGGATTGGATAGCTTATTAGTAATGTAAATAAAGTACAGGGCACACTTTTGGGGGGTGGGACCATGGAAATAAAGTGTATGAAACTCTAATGTGGGGATTGGTCAGGTTTGTAATTCTGCTAGGCTTAAAATAAGTCCTCCTACAGGCAGAAGGGGGGAAGAGAATCTCGCTACCATCAAGAGAGAAGAGCTGGAGGTGAAATTCAGTGTGTCCTTGGACCCGAGATCCCTGAGCTGAACCACCTGTGCAGAAAGATGTCAACTGGCAAAGAGGACCAGCAGAGACATGGTGGCAGCAGAACCAAGAGGCATGAGAAAAAGTGGCAGGCTTGCCAGCCCACAGAGTGAGAAAGCTGAGTGCCTTTAGGCAGGAGGCTTGCTAGTGGAGTGGAGTACACCTAGGTGTCCCTATCAACAGAGCTAAAAGAGCTTTATAACACTTGCCCAAGCAGGGCAGAGGCCAGGCCAGAAGGCCAAGGGCCAAAGAGCGATGTGCCTGTGGGCATGGCTGAGGGGAGGCTATCCTGGTTGAAGAACTGTATCCTGAGTGTTCCTGAACCTGAATTATAACCTGTTACTTCCCTAATAAATCCCATAAACACGAGTATTATCTGTGAGTTATGTGAGGCCATTGCAACAAATTCTCAAACCCAGCAGAGAAGTAGTGAGTGCAATGGGAGCGACCATTGGTGTCAGGGTTGGTAAAAAGGTTGGAAGGTAATGGCATGTCTGGCCTCATAGGAATAAGCCTTGGGCTGCTTCTGGTGACTCTGTCTCCCTCTTGTGGTAGTTAAGTTGTGTGTCAACTTGGCTAGGCCTGGTTTTGAGTGGCTGGGCAGCTGGATATAGTTATTCCCCAAGATGAGACTGGTAAACAACTCCATGGTGGCATCTACTGGAGGAGCCGAGTAGATGCCTTATGGATGTGGTCTGCTTCCAGTAAATAAGGAGAGGTATTGAGAAAGGTCTCTGCAGCCTTTTGGCATGCTTGGATCCTGCCTTTGGCTGAGTAACCAGTGAGTGGCCTGCAATGTCTGCCAATTTGGGGATTGTCTCTGGACATAAACTAGTGGCCTGCCATGTTGTTTGGTAATATTGGGACTGTGCCATTTTATTTGTTGACCTTGGGTTTGTCAGCCTCAGCTGCCAGCAGCTGCTTGGTTTAAAAGGAAACCTCCAGCTTTAATGGGCCAAGAGCAAGAGGTAGAGCTGAAGCCCAAGGTCGAGGGGCCTTCACCCAGCCCCTAGAGCTGGCACTTTGAACTTGGACTTCAAGCTTCCTAAACTGGAAGAGAATAAACTCCTGTTTGTTGTCGTATTTTCTGTTAGAGCAGCACTAGACATTGGAGGAGGTCATAGAATGCCGCCTCCATGCCCTTTTTGCAACTAGATATAGTATTCTTCGTTAACAGTTTGTTTGTTTTCTGTCAGTACTTTAAATTCATCATTTCATTGCCTTGTGGCCTCCAGTTTTTCCTCAGAAATTTAACCTTAGTGAGGATCCTTTGTATGTGACTGTTTGCTTCTCTCCCACTGCTTTCAAGACTCTCTGTCTTTAATTTTTGAGAGCCTAACTATGATGACTGGGCAATGTACTTCCATAGAGATACTGCCTTGGAAACCCAAGGGGGGGGGGTCTCTATGAGTCAGAATCGACTTCACGGCAATGAGTTTGGTTTGGTTTGGAGTTAACTATGATGTGTCTTTGTGTAGATCTCTTTGGGTTTATCCTGCTTGGTGTTCTTTGAGCTTCTTGGATTTGTAGATTCATATCTTTCTATATTAAGGCAAGGGCCTGAGACAGGCAGGCCTGGGGCTTGGAGGCTGCTTTTCGCTTGGGTATGGCTCTATCTATATTAAGGCAAGAGCCTGAAGTAAGCAGGCTGGGGGATTGGAGGCTGCCTTCCGATTGGGTGTGGCTCTATATTAAGGCAGGGGCTTGAAGTAGGCAGGCCTGGGGCTTGGAGGCTGCTCTTTGCTTGGGTATGGCTCTGTATTAAGCCCAGAGCCTGAGGTAGACAGGTACAGAGGGGTTAGGAACTAAGGGAGACAAACTTGTCTGTCAGTTTGTCATCCTATAGTGGCTTACATGTTGCTGTGAGGCTGGAAGCTATGCCACCATGTTGCAAAATGCCACCAGTGTTACTCATGGTGGAGAGGTTTCAGTGGAGCTTCTAGGCTTAGACAGATTCAGAAGAAGGAAGAGGCCATCCACTTCACAAAGAATAGGCCAGTGAAAACCTTATGAATAGCAGTGAAACACTGTCTGATATATTACTGGAAAACTTTATGAAAAGCCCTGAAACACTGTCCTACATAGTGCTGGAAGATAAGCCTATCAGGTCGGAAGGCACTCAAAATTTGACTGGGGAAGAGCTAACTCCTCAGAGTAGACACATCCTTAACAACATGGGTAGAGTAAAGCTTTTGGGATCTCCATTAGCTGATGTGGCATGACTCAAAATGAGCAGAAACAGATGCAAACAGCCATTAATAAGTGGAACATGGAATGTACAAAGTATGAATCTAGGAAAATTGGAAGTTGTCAAAAACAAAATGGGATGCATAAAGATCAATATCCTAGGCATACGTGAGCTGAAATGGACTGGTTTTGGCTATTTTGAATCAGACAACCATATGATTTTCTATGCTAGGAATGACAAATTGAAGAGGAATGGTGTGGCATTCATTATCACAAAGACTGTTTGTAGATCTGTCCTGAAGAACAATGCTGTCAGTGATAGGACAATATCCATATACCTACAAGGAAGACCAGTTAATACTACTATTGTCCAAATTTACGCACTAACTACCAAAGCCAAAGATGAGGGTATTGAAGATTTCCACCAACTTCTGCAGTCTGAAATTTACTGAACATGCAGTCAAGATGTGTTGATTATCACTAGTGACTGGAATGCAAAAGTTGGAAACAAATAGTTAGAAAATATAGCCTTGGTGATAGAAATAATGCTGGAGATTGCATGACAGAATTTTGCAAGACCAATGACTTATGCATTGCAAATACCTTTTTTCAACAACATAAGCTATGACTATACACTTGGACTTCACCAGATGGAATACACAGAAATCAGATTGACTACATCTGTGGCAAGAGGCAATGGAGGAGTTCAATATCTTGGGCCAAAAAAACAAGGCCAGGAGCTGATTGTGCAACAGACTGTCAACTGCTCATATGCAAGTTGAAGTTGAAGTTGAAGGCAATTAAAACAAGTCCACAAGAGCCAAATATTCCTCCTAAATTTAGAGACCATTTAAAGAATAGATATGATGCACTGAACACCAATGATCAAAAAACAGAGGAATTGTGGGATGACATCAAGAACATCATCCATGAAGAAATCAAGAGGTCATTAAAAAGACAAGAAAGGAAGAAAAGACCAAAATGGTTGTCAGAAGAGACTCTGAAACTTGCCCTTGAGCAGAAAGTAGCTAAAGCAAATGGAAGAAATGACAAGATAAAAAAGCTGAACAGAAGATTTCAAAAAGCTGCTCAAGCAGACAAAGCCAATTACTATAATGAAATGTGCAAAGACCTGGAATTAGAAAACCAAAAGGAAAGATCATGCTCAGCATTTCTCAAGCTCAAAGAACTGAGGAAAAAAAATAAGCCTTGAGTTGCAATATTGAAAGATTCTATGGGCAAAATATTGAATGATGCAGGAAATCAAAACAACGAGATATCATCTTCCTCCAGCACTAGTAGCAAAGTTCAACAAGACACAAAATAACAAATGCTGGTGAGGATGTGGAGAGATTGGGACTCTCATACACTGCTGGTGGGACTGTAAAATGGTACAACCACTGTGGAAAGCAGTATGGCAATTCCTTAAAACCTAGGTGTCCATCAACTGAGGAATGGATAACCAAACTATGGTACACACACACAATGGAATACTATGCAACCCTAAAAAATAACGTAGAGTCTGCAAAACATCGCATAACATGGATGAACTTGGAGGACATTATGCTGAGTGAAATAAGTCAATGACAGAAGGACAAATATTGTATTAGTCCATTATTGTAAAAGTCAAGGAAAGGTTTAGATATGGAAGGAAATTTTCTGATGCATGTGAGAGCTGGATAATGAATAAGCAAGACTGAAGAAGAGTTGATGCTTTTGAATTGTGGTGTTGGAGAAGAATGCTAAGAGTACCATGGACTGCTAAAAGAACTAACAAGTCTGTCCTGGAGGAAGTGCAGCCGGAATGTTCCTTAGAAGCAAGAATGGCCAGACTTCATCTCACCTACTTCAGTCATGGTGTCAGAAGGAACCATTCCCTGGAGAAGGATATCATGCTTGGTAAAGCGGAGGGTCAGTGAAGAAGGGGAAGGCCCTCAATGAGATGGACAGACACAGTGGCTGCAAGGATGGGCTCAGGTATAGCAAGGATTGTGAGGCTGGCACAGGACCGGGCAGTGTTTCATTCTGCTGTGCATAGGATTGCTATGAGTTGGAGACAACTCATAACAACACTTAACAACAACAACAACATCCTCTAATTCACTTATTCTTTTTTTTCTGATTAAATCTGTTAGTAAGTCATTCTATTGTTTTCTCACTTCAGCTATTATCCCTTTCAGTTGCAATCTCTTTTTTTCAGATCTTCATTTTGTCCTTGCATTGCTTTCCTTTGTCTGTTTTCCCTTAATTCTTTAATTATGTTTAATATTGCTGTATTATATTCTTCTATTATATGTGGTCATCCCTAGATGCACTTTCCCTCCCTTTGAAATGTTCATTTGTATGTTGGCTGTGGATGTAGCCTCCACTCAGGGTGGCTGCTTCCTAGGACACAGCAACCTCAGTCAGCAGTCCTCAGTGCTGACTATGTGAGGAAGCAGACAGACCCAAACTAATCCCTAGGGATAGCTGTCCTGTTGATTTCAGAGGCCTACATTATGGGTGCACAAAGAGGCAGGGAGAGTGCTGAGCAGACTCCACGATGGGGGCCTTCTATAGCAGTTTGCAACAGCCTGGCAACCAACAAGTACCAGGTGGGGAGGGGGGTGTCATACTTTGGTCAGATCCCATGGAGGTATGCTTTGCTGCTGTCAGAATTGCCCCTGGTAGATCGTTAGCTGTGAGTTCAGCCTCCACTCAAAACTCATGCTTTCTTACACATAGCAGCCTCAGTCAGCAGTCCTCGGCACCAACTAGAAGTGGGAGCAGACTAACCCTAATTGACACCCCCCCAGGGAAATCTGTCTTATTTGTTTCAGAAGCCAGAGCTATGGGGTGTTCAGGGAGGTGGATAGAGTGCCAACTATGGGAGCAGATTCCACAGAAGAGCCTTTCTATAGCAATTCATATCAGGCATGCAGGTCATAGTGTCTGGGGGCAGGGCTGTCATGCTCCAAACAGACCTCCCAGGGAGGTCTGCCTTGTTGCTATCAGAGCCCTCCTTGAAGTATGTTGACTGTGGGTGCAAACTCCACTAAAGATACCTGTTTCTTAGCACACATTGGCCTCAGTCAGCAGTCATCAGCCCCAAACAGATGGGGAGTAAACAGAGCTAAGCTGATTTGCCAGAAGGTCTATCCTGTTGGTTTGAGAGGACTAAGCTACAGGGTGCGCAGGGAGACTAGTAGAGTATTGACTATGGGAATAAACACTACTGCATGGGCCTTCTATAGCAATTTGCATGAACCACTTCATGTTATAGGCTACGACCCTGGTAATATTCTGGTTAGTAGAGTGGCTTGTTGTTGTTGTTGTTGTTATTTGCCGTTGAGTCAGCCCTGACTCATAGCGACTCCTCCTTGGGTTTTCAAGGCAGTGTCACTACAGAAGTAGGATTGCCCAACCTTCCTTCCGAGGAGTGGCTGGTGGGTTTGAACCGCCAGCCTTCTGGTTAGCAGTCAAGTGCCTTAGGCACTATGCTACCAGAGCTCCCAGTAGAGTGGCTAGGGGTCTTGAATGACACTCCTTCTGAAAACAACTACAGACTCTAGATAAAAGAAAGAAAAAAAAATCTTAAATGCACTGGTGATTTGACTCCCATTTTGACTCAGACCAAAAACAAAGCAAGAGCTAGAATCCAAAGGGTAATGTAAGCAATGAATTAATTTTTATCTTGAAGACTTTGTTCGAATTTAATGAACTTGAGCTTCGGGTTTACAACCTCATGGGGATGGAGCAACATTTAGTAAGAAGTGTATGTCACTGTCAGGAGGAATGGGATGACTTTGATGATTATAGACTAATGGTGACTCTCCCATGGGGCTAAGTCTGGAGCCACATGGCCACTGAAAGGAAATGAATACCTGACCAAGGTCAAGGCACTGGCTGTTAGGAAGGAAGAGGAGGGAATGGCTGTTGGGTAGCCAAACAACAATTCTGATTCACTCATTAAGGGAGGAACTCAGGTATTATGAAGATGACACAAGATGAAAACCTTAGTGTTTGGGGGAGGTAGGGAAGATGAATCTGAGCTCACTTTTAAGTCTGCATTCCAATTCACCAGCCCCACTGGATTTATGTCTGAGCCCTATGGAGATTAAAAAACAACAACAGTGACAACAACAACAAGTTGCTATTGAGTCTATTCCAACTTATGATGACCCCATGTGTGTTAGAATAAAACTGTGCTCCATAGCGTTTTCAATGGCTGATATTTGGGAAGTAGATACCCAGGACTTTTATCTGAGATTCCTGAGTGGACTCAAACCACTAACCTTTCAGTTAGCAATGAGTGGATTAACTGAACCACCCAGGGACTCCCATTTGGAGACAGTGTAGGAAAAAAAAAAAAAAAAAAATTCTAGGACTTCAAGGAACAAGCAATTCTGCTTTGATACCCCTCGAAGCAGAGAAAAGCATTTCTCCCTCCATAATGGTACTCTTCACAATTTTGGCCTCACAAGATCTCTGCCTCAGCCAAGCCAGGAAAAGGGGCCTTGGGGAGATGATCTGTTGTGTGGGCTTTTTGTGAGCCCATACAACAATTGCCTGAGAACTCTCAGAAATAAGTGGGTGGGTTTTGCAGGAGCTAGAGGGGCCCCTCATCACCTCAGCAGGTGAATACAAATGATGGGTGGAATTTAGGTGCTTATTTTATTTTTACTCATATAGTTCTATTTGTATGTCTAAACCATTGTGGTCTAGGGGAACCTGAGTAATAAAAAGATTGAAAAATTGCTGTTGGATTTGGTAATTGGTAGGTTCTTGGTGATTTTAGAAAGGGACGTTTCAGTAGAGTAGTGGAGTGCTTTGGTCATCTAGTGCTACTCTAACAGAAAATACCACAAATGGGTAGCTTTGACAAACAGTGATTTATTTCTTATGGTTTTAGAGCTAGAAGTCCAAGTTCAAAATGCCAGCTCTAGGAGTCAGGTGAAGGCCCCTCAAGCTTGGCCCTCAGCTATGCCTCTTGCTCCCGGCCTACTGAAGCTGGAGACTTCTCTTCACTCAAACATCTGCTGGCTGCTGAGGTTAACAAATGCAAAGTCAACAAGTAAAATGGCACAGTCCCAAATCAAACAACATAGCAGGCCACTAAGTCCATCAACAGTCCCAAGATTGGCAGACAACATGGCAGGCCACTGAGATGAAGACTCAGCCAAATGCAGGGTCCAAGCATGTCAAAAGCTCCAAGACCTTTCTCAATGCTTCTCCTTATATACTGGAAGCAGACCACATCCCTAAGGCAGCTACTCAGCTCCTCCAGTAGATGCCACCATGGCATTGATTACCAACCAGTCTCATCATGGGGAATAACTACATCCAGCTGCCCAGCAACTCAAAACCAGGCCCGGCCAAGTTGACACATAAACTTAACTACCTCATGGAAGCTAAAGTCAGACAGCAAAGCCATAAGGAAGGAAAGAATGGGAAGTGAGGAAGTAGACAATGTTGACTACTCTTTGGAGCAATTTATTAGGAGAGGAGTGAAGTGGCATGGTAGCCAAGAAGGGGAAGGGAGGATCCTTTTTAGAATGGAAGAGCCTTGAACAAATTGTTGGGCTGAGGAGAAGGAGCCAGGAGAGTGAAGGTTGTAGATATGGGGCTGAGGATGATGGAACAATGAGCCAGATTTAATGGAGGAATGGGATCCAGGGACCAGGAAAATTCTGGAGCAACCTGCTCTGGGAAAAGAGGGCAGAGATGGGTATAGGAAAGTTGGGGAAGTGAAGAGTGATCACTGAGGCCCTTGATGTTCTCAGTGAGGTATGAGGCCAGATCATTTTCTGAGACTGTGGATCAGGAATTGGAAAAGCAGAAGAGATCGAAAAGTGAGCAGACAAGAAACAGGGAGGACTGATAAGCCATGATGAGACCATCTCTGTAGAGATGGACAACTTTCTCCAGCAGGGCTCAGTAGGCTGGCCAGTCTCAGAACAAGGAAAGACAGATTAGATGGGTAATACAGAAGTGAGCTGGACCCAGGATGACAGAGATGGAAGGAAATAAGCGAAGTGGAAAGGAAGGGGTTCAAATGACCTTCTAGGATTCCAGGCTGGGGAAGGAAAAAGAGTGACAGGAGGTGGTAAGAAGACTGTTAGATCTTCAGGTGGTCAAGGAGGTCAAAGAGAAGGTATAGAGGGATTAAAGTTATCCAAGAAAAGGAAGGTAGAAGACAGTGCTACAGAGTGGGAGTATGATAGCATGATTTCTGAGAAAGAATACCTCAACCAAAAATGGGACTATTGCTGTCTTCCCATAAAAGTTAAAGTGTTTTTCTCTCTCAGGACCAAATGGCAAAACTGTGATATCTGGGATGTAGCAGGCACTCAATGTCTGTGGAAGGATGAAGGAAGCAATGCCACTTCCCCTCTGTGGACCTGTTTCCTAATCCTTACTGTTTGCTTGATCTATCAGTTACTCAGAGAGTGTGTTCATATCTTCCGCTATTAGTATCTCCAGAATGTGTCTATCTTTTCCCTTGCTTTTCTTGGTTTTCCTTTTGTTTTATATGCATTGAAGTTATGTTATTAGATGTACATAAATTTAGGATTATTCTGTCTTTCTGATGAATTAGACCTTTCATCATGATGAAGTGATGCTTTTATCTCTCACGATACTTTTTGCTTTAACATCTATGCTGACATCCCAAATCTTAAAACAAAAAAACCAAACTCACTGCTGTTGAGTCGGTCCCAACTCATAGCAACCCCTCCTTGGGTTTCCGAGGCGGTATCACTACAGAAGTAGGTTGCCGAACCTTCCTTCCAAGGAGTGGCTGGTGGGTTTGAACCACCAGCCCTCTGGTTAGCAGTCAAATGCCTTTTAGGCACTACACCACCAGAGCTCCCAAATCTTAGTGTCTTATAATAGTTAACACTCACTTTTTAAATTTTTTTTTTTTGCAGTGTTCCTTCCCCTCCCACAGTAACACTCATTTTAAAAATATATTTTATTATATTTTAAGTGAAAGTTTACACAGCAAATTAGGTTCCCATTTAACAATTTTTATACAAATTGTTCATGACATTGGCTGTATCTTTCATAAAGTGTGAACATTCTCATTATTTTCATTATGTTTCCATTAAGCTAGCTTCCCTGCTCCTCCTTCACTTCTCATCTTCTTTTAGCATCAATGTTGACCATTTGGTCTCATATAGTTGATTATTTAAAGGAGCACAGTACTCACAGGTGATGTTGTTTATTTCATTTAAAACAAAACCAAACTCACTGCCATCGAGTAGGTGCCGACTCATAAGCCATTCGATTATCTGGATGAAAGGTGGCCACTAGAAGTGGCTTCAGTTCCAAATTCAAAAGATTTCCCAGGGCCCTGGGGGTTCTTCTAGTCTCTATCCATCCAGTAAGTCTAGCCTTTATTAGGAATTTGAATTTTGTTCTACGTTTTTCTTCCTTTCTATCCAGGACCATCAACCGTATCAACTGTAGAATGGTTGGTAGAGGGGATGGTGGCGGTAGCCAGGCACCATCTAGTTCTGCTCTCAGGCTAGGTGAGGCCATGGTTTATGTGGGCTATTAGTCCTGTGGACTAGTTTCATTCTGTTTTGTTCCAGACAAGGAGAGACCAATAGTTGTATCTTAGATAGCTGCTTGTGAACTTTTAAGACCCCAGTCGTTACTTACTAAACTAAGTTGTAGAACGTTAACTTTATGACTTATGTTATGCCAATTGACTAATTTGTCCCATGACACTATGATCCTAGGCCTTTTAACCTAGTAAACCAATCCCACAAGTTGTTTGGATATGTCTAGGATTTCTCTGTAAGCGTGCCCCCTAAGTGTTTTATTATATATATGAATATATGTTCAGCACACATAATACATGTGCCTATAGATACACCTATACATGTGCACTATATATTCACATGTGCCTTCCTATAAGCTTATATGCGTACATATCTACTATGTAACAACATAATTTTTTTTTTTGTTATTATTATCCTCAATCATTTATGTTTGTCTCTCACAGTTCTAGAACTAATTTGGCTCAGCTAGGTGGTGCTCACTTATTAAGGTCTCTCATGGGGTTGCAATCTGATGGTGGCTGAGACTGGAGTCATTTCAAGGGATTCCTCAGTCACATGTCTTCTGTAGTCTAGGATATCTGGGAATTCTTGACTGGAACAGCTACACATGGTCTCTCCATGAGGCCTGGACTTCCTCACAGTATGGCAGCTTTTTTCTGAAAATGACCATCCCCAAAGATAGCAAGCCAGGGCAACAGATAGAAGCAATATTACCTTTTTATTGTTGTTGTCAACATACACAGCAGAACATAGACCAATTCAACAAATTCAACAATGACTCTAATTAGATTCTTTAAGTGCAGGACCGTTCTTACCCTCCTTTTCAGATCTGTTCCTCCCCCATTAACATACACTCACTACCCTCTAAGTTTCCTATCTTTTAGAGTTGCTGTTGTCAATTTGATCCCATGTAGACTGATCCTGAAAGAGCACAGTGCTCAAGGTAGGCATTCTTTACTAGTTCAGCTAAACTGTTGCTGGGTTTTAAGTAGACTTCAAGGGATATTGTTGGTCATATTAACTTTTATGGTCCAGTCTTAAAAGTCACACAGCACATGTAAAAATGGTTTAAATGGCAAATGTTTTATATATTTTATCAAAATAAAATTTTAAAAAATTGTAAAGTCACACACATCACTTCCACAAAATTCTATTAATTAGATGTGAGTCATTAGGCAAGCCCATATTAAAAGAGGGAGGGCAAATTAGACTCTACCTCTTGACAGAAGAGTGTCAAAGATTTCCAGATATGTTTTAAAACCACCACATACTCCTTCCATGTGCTGAACACTGGACAAGGGACTTGGGATAGAGTGGTAAGTAATACAAATTCTACTTTTATGGTACTTACATTCTAGTGGTGGAAATAAACATTAATAAAATACCTACCTATTCACTGCCTCTGAGTTGGATCCAACTCATAGCGACCCCTCCTTGGGTTTCTGAGGCTGTATCACTACAGAAGTAGATTGCCCAACCTTCCTTCCGAGGAGTAGCTGGTGGGTTTGAACTGCCAGCCTTCTGGTTAGCAGTCAGATGCTTTAGGCACTACACCACCAGAGCTCCCTTAATGAAGTAATCTCACAAATATATACACAATTACAAACTTTGATAGTTCTGTGGAAGATGAGTACAGAGAACAACCATATATTTGTATGATATGGACCAGGAAACCAAGGAAGAATTCTCTGGAGAAAGGGATCTAGGTTAAATCTGAAGCATTAGTGGATGTTAACTGAGTGAAACAGATGAAGAGCCTTCCAGACAAAAGAAACAACAAGCCAAGGCAGGAGGGACTGTGGCCTAAAAGACAGGCAGACAGCAGGGGCAGCAGGTGGGAGACTGCAGAGTTGGCTGGGGCCAGCCCTACCTCTAGGCTCTGTAGATCATGTAAGGATATTGGTCAAAAGCTGTGGGAAGCTGCAGAAAGGTTTTACATGGGGAGAGGGAGATGAGCAGACATGCATTTTGAAGATCATTTTGGCGGCTCTGTGGATAGCTTGGAGGGGGCCTCTCAGCCCCAGCCAGATGCTGACTCAGGCAGGGATGGGAAAGCTGAGACTGAACGCAGCGCCTCCTCTCCCCAAGAGACCCTCCCACACACATGCTCAAGTCAGCTGTGGTCTAGGCCCTATACCTGGTAGCCTGGGACTCTAGATTGGGCTCTTGACCTCTTCAGTGCCTATTCCCAGACACGGGAATTCCTACTATCTTGCATTACTCAATTAGTCTGTCAGTCAGGTGCCTCTCCAGCTTCTCTCTCCTGGTGAGCTTTCTTGGCTCCTCTTCCATCAATGACCTTTAAATGTTGGACGGTCACAGGCTCAGTTTGCAGACATCCTTTTATTTCTCTATTCTTTCTCCTTACATGATCTCATCCATTCCCTTGGCTTTAACAAGCCATTTATTTGCTGATATCCTCTAAATTTTTATCTCCCACCCAGACCTTACTCATAGAGACCCAACCATCTCCAATAGGTGATCCACACACACAAATCTGTCCCTCACCTAGGCTTCCCCAGCCAATCAGTCCTCAAGCTGGAAACGTGGTAGAGACCCTAGATTTCTCCATTTACCTCATACTAGCAAGTCTTGTTTAGATCTCAAAACATATCTCAAATCTCTCCATTCCCCTGCATTTTCATTGCCATGACCCTGGTCCGATCTACCAGCATATCTCACCCAGACAACTACAACAGCCTCCGAGCTCAACTTCTGGCTTTTGCTCTGATCCCCTCAGTCAATTCTCCTCCCAGCAGCCAGAGTTGTTTTTAAACAAATAAATTAGATGATGTTGCAGGGTTTTCATTTTATTCAACTTTATTAAGGTATGGTTGACATACAATTAACTGCACATTTAAAGTGTAGAATTTGATGATTTTAACATATGTATGTTGTTGTTGTTGTTATGTGCCGTCGAGTCGGCCCCGACTCATAGCGACCCCTCCTTGGGTTTCCGAGGCAGTATCACTACAAAAGTAGGATTGCCCAACCTTCCTTCCGAGGAGTGGCCGGTGGGTTTGAACCGCCAGCCTTCTGGTTAGCAGTCAAGTGCTTTAGCCACTATGCTACCAGAGCTCCTATGTATACACCTGTGGAATCATCACTACAATAAAAGTAATGGACAAATCTTTCATCCCCCAAAATTTCCTCATGCTCTTTGGTAGTTCTCTCCCACTCTCCATCCCCAGGCAATCATTGATCTCTTCTCTGTCACTATAGATTAGTTTGCACTTTATAGAATTTTGTATAAATGGAAAAAAAATTGTTGTATAGCTAAATAAATGATTTTGAGATTCATCCATGTTGTTCACTGGATCAACAGTTTGTTCCTTTTTATTGCTCAGTAGTATTTCACTGTATGAATGTATCACCATTTGTTTACTCACTCATGTAATGATAGGTATTTGGGTTGTTTCCTGTTTTTAACCATTATAAATAAGGCTGCTATAGGCCAGAACAACTAGATGGTACCCGGCTGCCACTAGGAGGGGGACCAATGCAGGAGACCCTGGATAGAGTAGGAAAACAATGTGGAACAAAACACAAAATCACAAGAAAAAGACAAGGTTTGCTGGTCTGATAGAGCCTGGTGAGATCCCTGAGACTATGGCCCCCAGTTACCCTTCAGGTCTGGAACTGAACTCACTCCTGTGGCTTTCAGCCAAACAATAGATGGCATATGGGGTGAACATTTACATCAGGTAGATGCATTCCTTGGAACAATCAATCAGATTGATCAGACAGAAGAGCAGTGTTTTCACAGGGAGATAGCTGGGAGCAGGAGTGAATGGGAGAGAAGGACATAGGGAAGAGGTAACTATAGGGAGGAAGTGAGAAGAGAGATGTTACATTGTGGGGAATTGCAGTCAATGTCATGAAACAAAATGTGTATGAACTGCCATATGGAAAATGAATTTGCTCTGTAAACTTGCACCCAAATCACAATTAAAAAAATTAAAAGTAAAGCTGCTATAAACATTTGTGTACAAGTCTTTGTGTGGCCATATATATGCTCTCATTCTCTTGAGCGGAGTGGAGTAGAATGGCTAGGTCATATGGTAGGTGTATATTTAACTGTGTATTTAACTGTTTTCCAAAGTAGTTGTACATTCCCACTAACAAAGCAGAAGAGTTGTAGTTGTACCGCATCTTTGCCAGTACTACTCCATGTGGTCAGTCCTTTGATTTGCCGTTCCAGTGGGTATGCAGTAATAATACATTGTTTTAATTTGCATTTCCCTGACAACCAACAAGCATCTTTTCATGTGCTTGTCATTTGTCACTATGCTCTTTGGTGAATGAATATTGGGTTTTTGTGAAGCGCTTATTTAGCATCTATTGGGGTGGTCATATTTTTATTTTTTCTCTGTTTAATGTGGTGAATTACATTGATTGTTTTGCAAACTTTAAATCAACCTGGCATTCCCAGGTACAGCCCACTTGGTCTGATGAATTATCCTTTTACATATTGCTGGGTTTACTTGGCTAAAATTTTTATAACAATGCTTGCATTTTTGCACTTATGTTCATGAAGGAAATTGGTCTATAGTTTCCTTTTCTTGAAATGTCTTTTTCTGAGTTTAGTATCAGGATATTGCTGGTCTCGTGGAATGAATTGGGAAGTATTCCCTTTATCATTTTTCTGGAATATTTTGTGCAGAACAGGTATTTCTTCCTTAAATGTTTGGTAGAATTGACCAGTGAGGATATCTGGGCCTGAAGTTTTCTTTGTGGAAAGGCTTTTAACTACAGTTTCTTTAGTGGGTATAAGGTTATTCAGGTTATCTATTTCTTCTTGAATATGGGTCACACCTCTGCTTAAAGCCCTCAGGGTCTTCTCCTTATACCTAAGCCCTTACTGGGGCATTCAAGGCCCTGCCTGATCTGCCCCTTCCCTTCTCTCAACCTCATCTTCATGCCACCTTCCCCTCACTCACCATATTCCAGTCACATGGACCTTCTGGTTATTCCAAGATTATGCCAAGCTCTTCCCACCCACTCACACACACGCTCACACACTCACACACACACACACACTGCCCCTCAAGGTCTTGGTATTGCTTTCCCATAGGCTCTGCATGCATGTTTTTCATTCTCATACCTCAGGTCTCAGATTACATGTCAGGAGGCCTTTCCTGACCACTATATCAAAGGTAGGGCCTGTTGGATACCCTTTCCCACAGAATCCTGTTTTTTTCTCCATGATATATGTATCACACTTTGTCACTGTTTTATTTGTTCACCTATTGTTAGCTCTCTGAGAGTAGGAATGTTGTCTGTCTTGCTCATGGCTGTATGCCCTGCACCCAGCACAAGACCTGGCACCAACAAGGTGTTCAGTTACTATTTGTTGCATAAGTAGACTCTATTAGCAGGTTGGCCTATTGGTCAGTTAGTCTGCGCATCGGGCTGGCAATGAACTCTGTAGACCTGTCCTGAGGTTTTTGATCAGACTGAAGTAAGTTAGGCAGGCACTGAATGGGCCAATCACTCTGTGGGGTGCACTTATGTGGCTACTGAGTCCACTGTGAGCACAGTCCAGAATTCTGGGGGATACAAAGAAGTGAAAGGTCCAGGTCCGCTTCCAAGAAGTTTCTGGGCCCACTTTCTTAATTAGAGGCTCACTGCTCCTCACTCCCTGGCCAGGAAGTAAAGTGGGGGGCAGTACAGAATGAAGTGGGTTCAGTAGAACTGGTCCCTACATCTGGCAGCTGTTCTGCCGTAACTCTGCTGTAGGGCTTTCAAACCCCATAAAAGCCTCATCCTGCCGGCTGCTCTGCTCAGGAAGAGCCCGTGGAGGCAGCACAGAGAGGGCTTTGTGGCTTCTCCCCGACGACACCTCCCAACTTCCCTTAACCTGGGCTCCCTGCTCATGGAAACTCCCCCACTGGACCTGGCTGTCTGTTCCCCAGAGACATGCTGTGGTACACGTTGCCACTGCTTGCTCTCCATTGGGACGGGATAGGGCCTGGCACAGTTCTATACCTCCAGGAGCCTCTTGGCACCTGAACCTATCCTGTGTCCCTCTCCTAGACCAAGGTGAGCCCTGCCATTCTGGTTGAGGGAAAGGCTTTGCACAGATGCTGGAAGTGAACCCCAGGTTTCCTCAGGAACACCCCTGGCTATTGCGTCATACATGTGGCTAGATCACAAATATATATGTGCAGGAGGATGTCAGCTGCCTGTGTGGGAAGCAGCTGTTTCTAATAAATGGGTAGCAGTGCCAGGCCACTGGCAATCATGGAGCCTCTGTCCTACCCAGGGACAAACTCCATGACCAGAAGGGCCCACTTGCGGTAACATCATCCCCCCTCACACACTGCTGAGGGCAATGAGGCCATCAGAGGCTGCCTATTTATTCAGAGACCCTGACCACAGTGGCATCACTAGGGTTGGTGTTACCCAGTGAAGTACCACCACCCCTCATGGGCTCCCTCCTGTGTCAGACCATAGAGGGTACTTAGTAATGTTTATTATCAATTTTAATCATAGAATAATATGTGATGAAGTTGTAAATTCATTCAATGTAATATTTCTTAGATTATATGAACACTAACAACAAAATTGTTTCTGTAAAATCTTTTGACATGGAATTACATTATTAGTTACAAGATTATCAGAACTGAGCAGAAGCCTTTTTAAAAATTTTTCTCCTTCTTTTCCTTCAATTATTATTTCCTTCCTAAAAAAATTTATTGATATAGGTTCACAAATGCTAACTAACATGATATTGTAGCTAAAACACCAGAAAATTTGACAAAATCAGAGTAAACACAGGCAACATCAAAAACAACAGCATGAAGAAGATATCATGTGACTGAAGTGTCGTTGTAATTGGGTAATAACGACAGCTCAGAACAGAGGGCATTGTTGTTATTGTTAGGTACTGTCAGTCGGCTGTAACTCATAGTGACCCTATGTACAACAGAAAGAAACATCACCCAGTCCTGCACCAACCTCACGATCCTTGCTGTACTTGAGTCCATCCTTGCAGCCACTGTGTCAACCCATCTCATTGAGAGTCTTCCCCTTTTCTGCTGACCCTCCACTTTACCAAGCATGATATCCCTCCCAAGGACTGGTCTCTTCTGACAACATGACCAAAGTTGGTGAGATGAAGTCTGGCCATCTTCACCTCTAAGGAGTATTACAGCTGCACTTCTTCCAGGACAGAAGTTCATTAGAAGGTTCAAAAAGGAAATTAGTATAGATTTTAAGCAATGTTAGGATATTCATCCATGTAAGCCAGATTCAGAAGAGGACGTGGAAGGATGGATGTTATTGCTGATGTCAAATGGATATTGGCTGAAAACACAGAATACCACAAAAATGTTTATCTGTGTTTTATTGACTATGCAAAGGCATTTGACCATGTGGATCAAAACAAATTATGGATATTTTGAAGAATGTAAATTCCAGACACTTAATTGTGCTCAAGTGGAAACTGTATATAGACCAAAAGACAGTTGTTCCAACAGGACAATGGGATACTGCATGGTTTAAAATCAGGAAAGGGGTGTGTCAGGGTTGTATCCTTTCACCTTACTTATACAATCTGTATGCTGAGCAAATAATCCAAGATGCTGAACTATGTGAGGAAGAATGCTGCAACAGTATTGGAGGAAAACTCATTAACATGATGAAATATGCAGATGACACAACTTTCCTTACTGAAAGTGAAGAAGACTTGAAGCACTTACTGATGAAGATCAAAGAGTACAACCTTTAGTATGAATTACACCTTAACAAAAAGAAACAAAAGTCCTTACAACTGGACGAAGAAGCAACATCACGATAAATGGAGAAAAAATTGAAGTTGTCAAGGATTTCATTTTATCTGGCTCCACTATCAATGCCCATTGAAGAAGCAATTTAGAAATCAAACGACATGTTGCCTTGGGCAATTCTGCTGCAAAAGACTTCTTTAAAGTGGTAAAAAGCAAAGACGTCACTTTGCGGACTAAGGTGAGCCTGATCCAAGCCATGGTATTTTCAATAGCTTCATATACACAGGAAAGCTGAACATTTAATAAAGAAGTACAGCCAGAATGCTCCTTAGAAGCAAAGATGGTGAGACTTGCCTTACATACTTTGGACATGTCATCAGGAGGGACCAGTCCCTGGAGAAGGACACCATGCTTAGTAAAGTAGAGGGTCAGCAAAAAAGAGGAAGACCCTCAATGAGATGGACTGACACACTGGCTGCAACAAGCACACTGCAACACAGCAATGATTGTGAGGATGGTGAGGAACCAGGCAGTGTTGCATTCTGTTGTCCACAGCGTTGCTGTAAATTGCAACTGACTCAACAGCACCTAACAACAAACAACAAAACTGGGCTTATGAAAAATCTGTTGTAACTACAGGAATATTTTAATAAAATGTAATACATTTCTGCTAAGACACTATGCAAAAATTTTATAGACAATCATTTTCTGTCATCCTTCCTGACAGTGTCACCCCGTGTGGTCCACACCCCCCACACCTCCCTAGTGACGCCACTACCTGGCCGTCAGCAGGTCTTTGACCAGACATTCCATGTCCTGGCCAGCATGAAGCAGAAATTTCCTTAAACACATTACTTTGGCCACAATCCATCACTTGCTCCCTTGCTTTCAATTTTTTTTCAAGAGGAAAATTCCCAGTTCTGGCCCCAAACAGAACAGCCCAAAAGTGGCAAGGCAAGAGAGTAAGATGGGTCCCTGAGAGGGTCTTTCACAGCTTAAATTGCTCCCCACTCCCTAGTAATCTCTGGAGCTGGGACACCATTGAACCAATTCTCAGTCATCCACGTGTGCGGGGAGTCAGGGGGAAGGCCAGCATGACCGCAAGAGCAAACCCTTCCCGGCCCCCTCAGGGTCTCGCCCACCCTGAGCTCATATTCACAGCATTTCCCAACTCAGCAACCCTAACTGATCCCAGACCCCTCCCTCATTCTCCCCAGGCCAGGGATATTTCAGGAGAGCACTAGAGCTGCCAGCTTTGACAGGCTCCAGGGATTCCTGAGATGTCACCCCCCACCAGTCCTGGCTAAGAGGCACTGTCATCTGTTCTCCCTTCTCTTTGTGTTGTACTGCTGTAACTCGGCTAGTCTAGAGGTCTTGAGGGGAAAGAGTCATGGAGGTCTTTCCTCAGCCTCCCTAAAGCTCCAGGATCCTGAGGTCACCTGTACCAGGAGCCAAGAGATGCCTTCCTAGGAGTATCAATCATGGTAGACAGGCACCGTCTGCCTGGCTGCATTTGCCCACTATTGGGGCTAGTCGGGCAGGCCTGGACTTGTCCAGGAGCCTGAGGCCTTACCTGACCCAGCTCTGCCCTGTGGCCTGATCCTACTGAGCTCAGCATCCAGTCCACACCAGGGAGAGGCTCAGGGGAAGAATCAGGTTGGAAGGGGGCTTTGAACCTGAGTTTCATAGTATTTTACATGACACTAAGAAAATGTCAAAGGTCCACATTGAAGAATGGGGTGGGGGAGTGGTTCACACAGAGATGAGTTGGCAGCTTCTTACAAGGCACCAAAGGGAGCTCTGGTGGTGTAGTCCCTAAGGCATTTGACTGCTAACCAGAACACTGGTGGTTCAAACCTACCAGCCACTCCTCAGAAGGAAGATTGGGCAATCTACTTCAGTAGAGATACCGCCTCAGAAACCCAAGGAGGGATTGCTATGAGTTGGAATCAACTCAATGGCAGTGAGTTTGAAGGCACTAAAGAAAAGACCGGATTTTCTCCCCCAACTGCTATGACAGACAAGAAGGAGCAGAGAAACACATATAGTAAAACTTGAGAAGCTGGAAGCTGTCTAAGGCAGAAACCTGTCAGAGATGGAAAATTCAAACTGAACTTCCATTCAAAAAAGAAGTGATGGAAAAGTGGTTAAGACTGAACCCTGTCGAAAGCAGAAAACTTGCAAGACCCAGAAAAATAAGGCAGTCTTGTTGAGTTCCAGTTCTTAGAGGTTTCACTGTACATTCACACATCGTTTAACATTCATGATACCTTCTGTGAAATAGGGTGTCATGTGATTTGGACGCTATGCAAACACCACGTTATATCCAGGCAGCCCTGGATTGTGAATGAGTTCCATTCCTAAGTCCATCTTTATGATTAATTTGTACATAAATCAGAAGAGTTAGATATAATTCTATCTACCATCAGTTAGTCAAATATTTGTCTTGTTGTTGTTATGTGCCGTCGAGTCGGACCCGACTCATAGCGACCCCTCCTTGGGTTTCTGAGGCAGTATCACTACGGAAGTAGATTGCCCCATCTTCCTTCCGAGGAGTGGCTGGTGGGTTTGAACCACCAGCCTTCTGGTTAGCAGTCACTTCTGGAGGCACTAAACCATCTTTAACATAATAATACAGCAGCAAGAATAGTAACGTTTTGATGCAACACAAAGTAGCACCAGTTTGTTATTATGAACCATTGTATGTATCTGGAATTTTTAATACAATAGGCTTTATATATCACAGACATATATGTGGTTGGACACCCAAATGGACATTGCATGACTGTACTGAGGAGTGTACATGTGCACAAACATACAAACAGGAAAAGACACACAGGCATTTATACCAATGTGTTAAATTGCTTGTATCTCTGTACTTGCTGCAGTTCCCTTCCTGATTCCAAGTTCTATGAATAAACAGGCAAGAGGGGACCTTGTTCTGGGCCCATGACTTAAGAGGGCCAGGCTCTGACTCTACCCTGACCACACCCCACCCCACAAAGTGAGAAGCCCATCTCTAGACAGAGGATAGACCCACCTAGAGTCTCCCTTCTAGATGACGAATCAGGTACTTGGGACCCCATTAATTTTTTGCCCAAATGGCCCATGCCAGCTTCCAAGACTGTACAATCTTTTCTCTAGACTGTCTCCTGAAAGGAAGACTTTGCCAATGGTATGGGTACCCCTAGCACAAAAGGTGGCCAAAAGCAGCAGTTTGTGGGTATGTGGATGGAGTCTGGATATGAGTAGACTAAGGAATCATATATGTATACAAAACCCCTTGAGGACACAGCTTGGGTGGCAGGCAATGAGCTAAGGCCATGGCCTGTTGCTACATTCCATGGAACTCTGAAGAGTTAAGAATTCAAAATCAACCCAGCCCTTCTGGTCATTGTTCTTATTAGGAGGCATCGAGTCAGCCCGAGTCATGGTGACCACAAGCACAAGGAACAAACACTGCCCAGTCCTGTACTATCCTCGTGGTTGATTACAGATCAGATGGTTGTGATCCACAGGGTTTTTCATTGATGATCCCCAGGCCTTTTCTTTGCAGTCCATCTTAGTGCAGAAGCTCCACTGAAACCTGGTCAGCATCATAGCAATATGCAAGCCTCCACTGACAGGCGGGGGGTGGCTGTCCATGCGGTGCATTGGCCAGGAAATAAACACAGGTCTTCCAAATAGAAGGTGAGAATTCTACCACTGCCGGACTGGATATTTTATTTAGCAAGTTTGTTGGCTTGATTTATAACTTCTAAATATTGGTTGGTGTGTGCTGCCAAGTAGGTTCCAACTCGTAGCAACCTTATGTGCAGCAGAATGAAACACTGCCCAGTCCTGGGCCGCCCTCACAATTATTGCTATGTCTGAACCCACTGATTCACTAAGGCGCTCATCTTCCAGCACTGATCAGACAATGTTCTGTGCTATTCATAAGGTTTTCATTGGCCAGGTTGTTTTAGAAGTAAATCATCAGGTCGTTCTCAGTCTGTCTTAGTCTGGAAGCTCCACTGAAACCTATCTAGCATGGGTGACCCTGTTGTTATTTGAAACACTAGTGGCATAGCTTCCAGCATCACAGCAACATGCAAGCCACCACAGTATGACAAACTGACAGGTGAGTGGTAGTTACATATATTTAGACATGTAAGTCTGGGCCTCTCTTTGTATTTGTGCCCTGGGCCCCCCAAATGTTAGATCTGCTCTAGCCACCTGTCTAAATCCCTCTCTCAGTACAGGACCAGTCCCAGAGCAATCACTTTTAAAATGTCTGTTGAGAAAGTACAGGCATGTGAGTTAAACATTTACCTCAAGTAGACACACGCCCTGGAGAGAACAATCATGGGAGAAGGAAGGGCTGCTTATGCACAGGGAGATAGCTCAGGGTGCAGAAGAGTATGAAGGGATGGACACTGGGAGGAGGTAACTATGGGGAGGAAGTGGGAGGGGAGCTGCTGCATTGTAAATTTTGGTCAATGACATGAGACAAAGTATATGTGAACTGCTGTATGAAAAGTGAATTTACTCTGTAAATCTTCACCCAAATCCTAATTAAAAAAAAAAAAAAGATTAAAAAAAATAATAATAAAATGTCTGTTGAGTAAATGGGAATATCAAATCCCTTTACATGAATCAGTGACTGAGTGACTGAATATTTCTTCACAAATTATTTAATTGTATTAAATATTAATACCCACTTTCAGAGACTCACCAACATACTGATAAATATATGCACACACTCCCAGAGACACACATGCCTAAACCTGCACCAAGAAAAACAAGCACATGTCTACACCAAAATAACCCACCCGTTTACACACGTACACAGCAAAAATCCACTCAATCTATGCAAAGACATAAAGATCTGCACTTTCCCTCAACAATACCCACATACATGAGCTTACACAGAGATGTGGCACTTAGACACAAGTAAGCAAATACATAAACACACACTTTCCAGCAGAACCCAGCTCCACCCAAAAGTGTAGCTCCCTTACATGTACAAACACTGAATGTCACAGAAACCCACAGCGATCCACTCAGACAAAGGCAAAGCGCTAGGCCCAAGACAGACTGGGAGTGAGACACTTGCCCACAGACACTTCAGCCGGCTCCTGGGCCCCCACACTGTCTGCCTCCCTCCCCCTCTTGTCTGCTGCCACAGGGGCTCCTGGAGGAATTCCTTTCGCACATGCTGTTCTTCCTCCTCCCCCACAGTCCCAAGTTACAGAGCATGGACGTGTGAGGGGCTCCCCTTCCCAGTGGCTCTGCCTTCAGGCCCTGGCTGCCTCCCATAGCCTGGCCAAGCATGGGCTGGATGCCGGATGGTGGCAGAGCCCCACTGAGGGCCATACTCCCAACAAATGATTTAGGAGAGCTGGTGAACCGTGATTTGCCAGAGGCCTTGCTTCCTCAGGAAATGGCTGGGCCACGAGCCTGATCTTCAAAACAGGCCTAGGATGAAAACACCCCTGCTCCTCTCCAAAAACATGGGCTTCCTTTTTTTCCTTTGTCAGAGTTTCTAAACATCATTCTAGCCACAGCTTCCACAGCACCCCAAGGCAGTGGATGTGAATTGAAGGCCAGAGTTCTAGCCCATTTCTGCCACTGACTTGGTGTGTCTGCATCTGTAAAGTTAGCCATTCGGACATGATGCTTTCAGATCTGGCCAGGATGTTGCAGGAGTCTCAAATTCCCCGGGCAGCCCCAGGGCAGGGGTGAAGGGCCTAGAGCCTCAGACACAGTGGCCTAGTAGAGGCCTCCTCTAAATTCAGTCATCATTAACAGCAAAGGGCTTGTGCCAGAAGCAGAGGTGTATCTAGGGCATAGCTGGTATGGCACATGCCCTAAATGCCCCTTTAGGGGGGCACCAATGGGCAGTTTCTAGTCCCTATCGCAGTTTCAATCCCCAGCTGTGAGAGATCATCCAGCAATTTAAAACTAATTGCCATAGGCACTATTTTCTGTAGATATGCCTCTGGCTGGGAGTTGCCTGAAGTCGGGATTCCTGGTGCTGGAACAAAACGGGGACTTAGGGGAGGGAATGTCCTGTCCAGTTTGGAGACAGATGGTGATCTCCCTTCGCCCTCCCACCCAGTCCGAGGTCCCCCAGGCCTCTGCTGGAGGTGGTCACAAGGCTGCAGCCCCACCCAGCCAGGCGGCCCGGAGACAGGAATGCTGCTTAGCACAGCTGGCCGGACAGGGGAGACTGTTTATTCTCTGATGTCAGGAACATCTCAGACAATCAGGGGGATTTGGCTGCTGGCAGCCCCTGGATGCAAGACCTTGAAGAACTCAATCTAATCAGACCAGGCTGAACAGGAAGATGAGGGCAGGAGTATGGAAGGGAGGCGACTCCTCTCCCTGTCCCACATTCAGTCCCATGTGTGCCTCCTGAGCTCACCTCCAAGGTCTGCAGAAAGGTGACTGGAACTGAGCCCAGAGCTCTTGCTACGTGGGCATCAGGAGACATCCTTGCTCTTCTCATTTCTGGCATCCCAGGTGCCCCCTGCTTATAAGACAGGGCAGAGCTAATGGCCTTGGCCCAGGAAGGGAGCTCACTTTGTAGCCACAGGGGCTGGTGCTGCCCATGCCAGCCTTCCACCACAACCAGCCCAGATCCTTTTTGCTCAGGCAGCCCCACATACACGCTTCCTTTCAGCTCTATAGTCAGCTCTGGCTCTGCCTCTTTCTGACCCTTTCACCTTGGGCAAGTCACAAGCCTGTTTCCTCTCCTGTAAAACAAACAGAGAGGGCAGTGGTTGTTCAGTGGTTGAATTCTCACCTTCCATGTGGGAGACTCCGGTTTGATTCATGGCCAATTCATCTCAGGCACAGCCCGCATTCATCTGTCAGTGGGGGTTTGTATGTGCTATCATGGTGAAAAGGAGCTTTGGTGGTGCAGTGCCTAAGGCATTTGACTGCTAACCAGAAGGTTGGTGGTTCAAATCTACCAGCCACTCCACAGAATGAAGATGGACCAATCTACTTCCATAAAGATTTACTGCCTCAGAAACCCAAATGGAGTTGCTGTGAGTCAGAATTGACTCAATGGCAGTGAGTCTGGATTGTTTTTGGGGTGGGGTGGGGTGGGGTGGGGCGGGGGATGATGCTAAACAGGCTTCAGCAGCGCTTCCAGACTACGACAGCCTAAGAAGAAAGGCCTATGGATATTCTTCCAAAAATGGGCCACTGGAAACCCTATGGAAACCCTATGGATCATAATGGTCCAATCCCCAACTGGTCATGGGGATGACCCAAGACCTGGCGGCACTGTCTTCAGTTGTGCATGAGTGTGCCAGTTTGAGAGCAGCTAAGAAAAAAAAGTAAAGGTAACAGTATCTGCCCCACAAGGATATTATATTAACTGAGATACTTCTTGCCATATACCCACCATGCAGGAGGCATTTGATAAATGGTAGTGCCTTTTTCCTCTCTTCACTTGTCCCACTGCTGCAGACCCACCTTGGCACCTCCTGAGGGCCAGACATCACCAGTGTTGCTTGTAACCCCCAGCTCCGCGTACCATCTGCTTGTTGCTACTCCTAGACTGCAGAGTACCTTAAGGTTGCCTAGGCTGAAGCCTTTCTGCAGAAGAGTTCAAGATGACTCAAGAAGGCACTTTGATGCTGAGGCTGCAGAAAGCCCCAGAGCATGGTGGGTTTTTGTGTGTTTTGCCCATCTCTTACTTTGCACAGGTTTGGGTGCCTTGTGGGGATAGTCCCAGGGTCAGGACAGCCAACCTTCATCAATCCGGACTCCTATTTGGAATTTGCACAGTTCTATCTTTAATAAAGGGCTTATACCAAGAACAATGAAGCTCCAGGATAGCAAAGGGTATCAATTAGGAACCCGTACTTCCTCCCCACAAGACCCAATTTGAACCCTTGTAAATAAAAAGGAATGGTCCCTGGCTGGCACAAATGGTTTGCACTCATCTGGTAACCAAAAGGTTGGTGGTTTGAACCCTACCCAGCAGCACTGCAGAAGACAACGACCTGGTATTCTGCTTCTGTAAAGATTACACCTACACACACACACACACACACACTATGGAGCAGTTTTACTCTGTAACGCATGGAGTCTCCTAAATCACAAATCAACAAAAACAAATCAACAATAAGTCAAAAGAAATTCATTGGTCACAGGGGTTGAGCGGGCTGTAGGTACTAGATTTGGTACTTATACAGTATCATCAGTTTCCCTCCCTCTTGGGTCTGCTTTCCACTATGTTGTCATCAGTCTAAAGTGTCACATGGCAGCAACATGACAGTCTCTCACATTCAGGGCCAGTGGAACTACAAGAGTTTCTTTTCCAGGAACTCCAGCAAAAATCTTGTTGACTCCCATTGGGTCACACGTCCATACCTGAGCCAGTCACTGAGGCCAGGGCACACAACTTGCTGATTGGCCAGGGCCAAAGCCACTGCTGTCAGTAGAGAGTGTAGGTACAGGGAGCAATCAGTCAGCATTACAAGCATTCCAATGAACTGAGAGCAGGAAAAGGAGGCAAGCTGGGGTTTGGTACCAGGAAAGCTAATGAACACTGGATGACTGAACAACAAATGTCATTAACCAAGGGAAATCAATGGTCAAAAACTAAGATGATAAATACTGTTCAAGCACCTTCAAGTTCTCTAAAAATATGATCAATGTGCTTGTTTTAGAACCCTACACACTTCTGGTAGACAAGCGCTATGGGTCCATCTGGGATAGCCTGCACTTGCTCAGAACAGTAAAGCTATATCTTGAAACCAGTCTGCAATCTATACTCTCTAGTAATTCAGAGTGACCTAGTCTCCTTTCTGCCCGTTTGGCTAGACTGACCAATGTCATTAGGACTGGACGGACCTACCTACCAGCACCACATGCTGCTTTCTCTGGGGTCCTTCCTTGGCCAAATGGGGAGGGAGCAAAGTTTGACTCCACTGGCCCTAGCCTTCCTTTTTCCCCACACCCTCACCCATGGTCAAAGCTCCTCTCGCCCTTCAATCTCCTGTGATTCCTTTCCATCTCACTCACCACTGTCATGCCCCCCAAGTCATTACTGTTCTTAGAAAAGTCTTAGTTACTAGTCATTTACACTTGTATGTGAATAAACATCCAATCAGGACCTCTCTCAGGACCACTGGTACTTTAAGACTGATCCTTTCCAGCGAAACAAAAGGCTGTGTCCTGCCCATTCCCCACTACCCCCGGAAGGTACTTCTAGTGACAGATAACAAATGAGATTCCCTGAAATCAAGAAACTAATGTCCACTACCTTCTCTGAAATCCTCACCAATCCCACACTGCCTTGGCACCAAGTACTTTTTTTCTCAAGAATAACTTCCATCCCTACAGGGCCGTTCCTCTGTCATACTGGGTGGCTGAGTCGGAAATGATTTAGCAGCACCTAACAACAACTTCTTCAATCCCTTCTGGTCACATTCAACCATTACCTTCTACTATGACAGGGGATGCCCCTTAAAAATGAGAATGGCCAGACTTCATCTCTCATACTTTGGTCATGTTATCAGAAGGGACCGGTCCCTGGAGAAGGGTATCATGTTGGGTAAAGTAGAGGGTCAGCAAAAAAGGGGAAGACCCTCAACAAGATGGTTTGACACAGTGGCTGCAATGATGGGCTCCAGCATAGCAACGATTGTGAGAATGGTGCAGGACTGGGTAGTGTTTCCTTCTGTTGTGGACAGGGCCCATAGGAGTCAGAAATGACTTGGCGGCACCCAACAACAAACAACCACCTGGCAGGGAACTTTCTTGCATCTTTTCATCCATTTATTCACTCAACAGAGTCCTTAAGTACTACAGCTTAGATACTTGGGTATACAAAGAAGATCTGTGCACTGCCCTCAAGCAGCTTGCAGCTGAGTTTCAATGCAGAAAACATCATGCTCCCCACCAGCCTAGGGGCTGATAAACAATGGATATTCAATCAATGCTGCTTCCCCTTCTCTGCACACTGCAGCGAAGCACTGGAAATTTTCTAAAAACCCTTTCCAGGTAGACAAGGCGCCAGTTGGAATGAGCAGGGATGGCGGTTTGTATCTTGCTTTAGAACATCGTGATTTATTTTGGATGTTCCAAATGTCAGGTTGCAGATGCATAAGGAGAGGGGCTTATTCTAACCAGATCAGGACTAGAGGCAGCCTGGGACACTGGTCTCCATGGTGCACAGCCCCAGACAGTTTGGAAACAAACAGAAACTCATCCAGAGGGGAGAGACTGACAAGGGCAAAACACAAACAAAGGCTAAGAGATGGAAAACTCACGAGGTGGGGATGGAGGAAGGGAGTGGGGAGAGAGACTGGATGGGGGCTGGCAGGAGGCTTGAGGAGGAGCAAGGTCCTGTTTTTGTGTGAGGCGCTGAATCTAGCCTTGGGCCTCCCCCCTGTGCCCCCCCCCAAAAAAATCACTATGGCAACAGGGAGGGTGCTTGCAGCAGATTCCAAGCCAACACAAACCTCCTGGGTTTAACAGCGGGAGTGGGCTCAGATGCTAAGTTCTGAAGAAAAATAACTGAATTGGGCTCTTCAAATCACAAACTCCCTGACCTCTCCTGGTTTTATAGGCAATCAATGTTTAATGAGATGAATTAATCAGAAGCTACACTGACCCACATCCCCTACTCCACCTCTCTCATACACAGAGTAAAACCCCTCACCTTTGTGCTGGAAACTGAGGGCTCATGGGAGCCTTGGCACTTCCTGGAAGCAGGTATCTTGCCTAAGGGAGGCCCATTTGCCACCTCCCTCCCAAAGCTGTACCCCCAGACCTTGGCATTAGTGACAGAGGGCAGGCAGGGTGGCTTTTACAAGACCAAGGCATCTGGGGCCATGGTGGGAGGTGGCTCCAAAGGAAAGTCATCTGGTCTCTGCCATCAGCTCCTGGTGAACTGAGCCCAGTGGGGTCCATCAAGCAAGGAGACTGCTTCTGCTTCTTTCTCCTCCATGGGAGGGGAAGAGGTAACCACAGCATGAACCTCCTGATCGCCCAACCCCCCGCACCCCAAATCTGCCCTTTCTGGAAGCTAGCTGGCCTATGGGATTTTCCTCAGATGCAGGGTTGAGGCTAAATAGAACTCTCTCTCTCATTTAGGGTCTGTCTCTTCTCCCGGCTCTGTAATCTCAGGCACCCAGAAGCCTCACACTATCCTCTATTAGCCTAGTCCAGGGTGAATGCATCCAGCAGGCACAAGACACAATATACCTAAGGCCCATGTTACAAGTCCATGAAAATGTTTTAACATAATACATTAATACATTTGTTTTTATACCAACAGTTGTAAATATAATCTTGTTTTTTTTTTTTGTTTGTTTTTTTTAATGGAAGAAAGCAGCCCACCAGTGCCCAGGGCTCATGAAAGTCTTATATAAAGCACCCCAGCACTAGTCCTTCCTCCTGCCCACTCCAACCCTCTAGACTCCAGACATTTCCTTCCCCACATCAGTAAGTAGTTGTCCAGTATCCCCCCCACCCACTACTCAGAGCTTTTATTTATCCTCATGTCCCCATCATCAGGCTCAATGCTTGCTCTACAGTCCTATCATCCACTGTTTGGGGGTGGACAGATAGGAAGCAAAACTCTCAGGCAAAAAAACATGGAGTCTCTAGGTGTTCTGAATGGTGTCCGTAGGTGGCAAAGTTTATGTGCTCAGCTGCTAACCAAAAGGTTGGAGGTTCAAGTCCCCCGGAGGTGCCTCGGAAGGCCTGCCCTATAGAGCAGTTTTTTTTACTCTGACACACATGCGGTCACTATGAGTTAGAAATGACTAGAAGGCAGCTGGGTTTAGTGTTTTAGATAAGTACTACCTGAATGAATGAGACCTACCCCTCAACCCTGCTCTGCAACAGTGAGCTAATATGATGGCAGACTCAAGCCAAAGCAAGATCTTTTCACTTGACGTATGGAGCCAAGCCTTGGGGAACTGACTGCTAGAAACTGTGTACAGCATTTTATATCCGTACAGTATACCTTCGCCCACATCTCCTGCACTGAACTCCACTGAATCTGCTCCCATTAAGTTCACCAAAGGAGTTCTGGTAGCGTAGTGCCTAAGGTACTTGACTGCTAACCAGGAGGCTGGCAGTTCAGACCCACCAGCCACTCCTCGAAAAGAAGGTTGGGCAATCTACTTCCGTAGTGATACCACCTTGGAAACCCAACGAGGGGTCACTCTGAGTTGGGTCCGACTCCACGGCACATAACAGCAGCAATAAGTTCACCAATGATCTTCAACTCAGTAAATCCAATAGAAATTCTTCAGGTATAATCTTGATTTCTCAGCAGCATTTCCTTTTCAAGCCCTCCTTTTTGGCTTCTGTGGCACTTTGCTGTCTTCGTTTCCTCTTACTTCTCCAGACACTCCTGCTATTTCCTCTGCAGGCCCAACTCCTCTACTGGGTCATTAAAAGCTAGTAGTAATAGCAGCAGTAGACACATATCAAGTGTTTGTGCTGTGCTAGGGCACTACTGTAAGTATTAATATATGTCAATTCTTTCAATCCTCAAAACCATCCTAAATCCATTCTCCAACCATCATCCAGTGATTTTTCTGAAAATCATATCTAATCCTATCACTTTCTTGCTTAAAACCTTCCAGCGGCTTTCCCTGCCCACAGCTTTTAAGGTCTTCCATGATCCAGCCCCTGCCCACCTCTCCAATGCCTTTTCTCAACACCAGCTTCTTCCTTCTAACCCCCTTGCTTTTGGCTTCTCCAGTGAGGTTTTTGCAAGTGCTGTTCCCATTCTTCCTCCACCTCTTAGCCTAACACCAAGACATCGTCCACGTGTCTGCTGAATGCCACCCTTCCTGAAGCCCAGGAGAGGAATGCAACATGGTGAATAGGACCACTGACACTCAAACCAGTGTGCTAGCTCAAGTCTTAGCTTCACCACTGCCTAGCCTATAACCTTGGGCAAGATATTAAACCCTCTGGGACCTCAGTAAGGTGCCCTGGTTGACGTAATGGTAAAGCACCTGCCTGCTAACCAAAAGGTCAGCACTTCAAACCCATCAGCCACTCTGTGAGAGAAAGATACGGCAGTCTGCTCCCATAAATATTACAGCCTTGGAAATATTACAGGGTAGTTGCACTCGGTTCTATAGGATCACTGAGTCACAAGTGACTTAATGGCAATGGGTTTAGTTTTGATTTGGGGCTTCAGTTTCTATGACTTCCATTTTCTTATCTGTAGAGTAGACAATAACCATACCTACCTCACAGGCATGTTGTGAGGATCAAATAAATTCATGTATGTAAGGTGCCTGACAGTGTTACTTACAGGTGTCAGCTCCGTATTTCCTGACCCCGCATCACATTAGCACCTCTTGCCAAGTGTTTTCCACCTCACGTGCATCAAGAATAGAACAGTGTTCCATAGGATTGTCCACTGCTGATTCTTCAGTAGATCACCTGCACCTTTCTTCAGAGGTACTCCTGGGTGGATTTGAACACCTAACCTTTTGATTAGCAGCCAAGTGCTTAACTGTTTGTGCCACTCAGGGACTCCAAAACTCCAATACAATACCGTAATAGCAATCTCACTCCTGGGACTGTTTGTTGATCTGGACCCCTTGCCAGACCTCCTGCTCCATGAGGGTGAGGGCATTTTGAACTTGATCCAGGTAGGATGTCTAGGGCCTGGCGCCCAGTAGGTGCTCACATATTTGTTACATCAATGACTAGGAATCCAAGACCTACTAGATATCCTGGTGATTCATGTTCTCCAGCAACCAGCCACCCTGAACAAGGAAGGGAATTGAGAGTAAGACTGTTGACGACTAATGAGACACACAGAGCAGACTCACACCAAGGCCACCAGCAGTCACAAAGGTGAGCTCGTCATTAGGAAAGTACTTTTATTGTTTTGGAAATGTTCCAATATTCAATGTAAAAACCATGATAGGACAGTGGCTTTCTTACACCTTTACAAATTATAGAAAAATGATTTTTCTCCTTCTTTACAGAAATCTCACCCTTAAATCAGACAGGGTTCCACTATGGCTGAAACCTAACAGGAAGGAGGGAACAAAGATGACAGCAAAGAGGGTCTCGGTTCTCTGGGTACCCAGAAGGCTTTTTTCCTCCACCTTTAGAGCCCTTTTTAGCCCCACAGACCTGTAATCCCTCTGAGGGAAGCTCAGCCCCTATGGATGACAGAACACTGTGGCTGGCCTCTGTCTCAATGACCAGCAGCCCCCTGAAGGCCTGCCAGGGCCAAGCAGGCTGCAATCAAGGCAGCTTCATAAGAATGAGAAGAGCCTGAAGCTCAGATCCCTTTTCTCTAATAACAGCCAGAAAGAGGCTGTGGACACTGGCCAAACAATGCTCTAGTTTTAGAAATTTTCCCTTTTCTGCAACTCACAAAGCCTAATTTGTCAAAAAATAATAGTAGTAATAAAAAGCAAACATTTGGTTCCATTTCAGCTGTAAGCAGCAGTTGGTAATTTTTAGAAAAAGACGACTTGAGTTGCTCATTGTTAAGTTCGTATTTTTTAATCAAGCCTTTGATTCCTTCCTTTCTCATCCATGGTTTGGGGTGGGGGTGGGGGACACAGTAACAGGAGGCTGTTTCTCCTGATTTGAGAAAACCATTAAGATGTTTTGCACTCACATACAAAGGGCTGATGGAATTCAAAAACGATCCCACCAATTTTTATGAGAAACATGACTGTTCCTCTTGGGTGTCTTGAGTCAAAACAAGGCAACCGCCTAGTGATTTATAGTCCCCACTACACATTTTCCGCCTTCCAGAAGGCATTAGAGAAAGGGCCAGCCTCTGCCAGGAGCATTGTAAACACACCACTGACAGCTTGGACACTTTGTTTTTAAACGCAGCAGGACTTTTCCTTTGGCCCTGGCTAGAAAGCCACCTCCCTAGGACTGACTGGGAAGGAGCAGACAGGAGGGCTCCCCTGAATCTTAAGCATGAAGGACCAGAGGTCCCATGGACCAAAGTGTGGCTGAGAGCATCATCAAAGGCAATGGATACATTTATGGCATACAGAAATTGTCCTGCGATCCCCAACTGGCTACCAGGCTTGGCCTGGCTGGATGCAAGGTGCAGGGGTACAGAACAAGTTTATCATAAGGCACGTGGTCAAAATGGCTCCCACACCAGGCCCAGAAAGATTATCTCTTCGCACGATTCCAAAAGTGTTGGAAGGCAGAGGAGTTGATGGCACTCACTATGAGCAGCAGCAGCAGATACATGGATATCATGACCATAAACCAATGGCTAGAAAACCAGGAAAGCTGGCTGGAAGCCCTATTTAAGAGGGGAAAAAGAGTGATGTTGGCAAAAAGAGAAAAAAACCTTTTTTTTTTTTAATGTATGCAACAACTTCTGACTCAAAGCAGACTAAATGAAGAATTTCATCCTCTGCGTGAGCCATGAAATAAAGCTTCATGTTCCTTCACTTGGGAAATCTGGAGCTATTTGCCCTGGCACTGACACGCCTTTCAACAGAACATTTTCTAAATGTACAAAGACAGCTATGCAATGAGCTCATCCTGATATTCCTTCCCTTTTATAGCTCCTCTTTTACCTTTTATAACCTGTCTGCTCTTAAGCAAGGCTTCAGTATCCAGCTCAAGATTGTCTGTCCAGACGGAGGCAGAGGGCATGTTATTGAGCTAAAAGTGTTTTCACTTTTAGACATGCATAGATACAAATCTGAGCTGGGGACATCTTCTTTGACCCACTGGGAGATGATCTGAGCCATCCAAGTGAGCACTGGAGACTCCAGGGAAAAGTAGGGAAGGAATGGAATTTTCAAAAGAAAAACCCAGATGATTTTAAACCAAAGGACAAAGTTCCCTAGACTCAGAACCCCATACAGATTTCCAAAGTTTCAGGGGAAATTTTACTGATTTATGAAATCCTGAAATAACCTAAGAGTAGAGATTATTAACGGAGCTCTGGAGGCATAGTACCTAAGGCATTTGACTGCTAACCAAAAGGCTGACGGTTCAAACCCACTAGCCACTCCTTGGAAGGAAGACGGGGCAAATCTACATCCATAGTGATAATGCCTCAGAAACCCAAGGAGGAGTTGCTATGAGTCAAAATCAGCTCGATAACATATTACAACAACAACAAGAGATTATTAAAAGTCACCCTCTGCCCCAACTCACCTGCTCACCTGCTGCTGACCCTCAAAACAGGCTCTCTTTACCATCGACCCCAATAATGTGACAATATCTCGAAGTAACCCCTCCAGGCCCTGGAGCACCCTGTACATACCACATACCCCCCACTACCACACTGCTGGGTGAGATTAGGCATCCAACCTGGGTCTTAAGAGAGGAAGGCCTCCTTCTGCTGTGAGGTTCAGCATTCTCATTTTGGACATAAAGAGGAGCTATCTCAGGTAGAGAGAGAGGCAGGAGGGGAGGTTCTGTAACCACTTTGGAAACTGCAAATACCCTCAGCCGGCTTCCATTCACTGCCTGTCAGCTTAACATAGCCACAGGATTTTAGACTGATCTGTGAGCCTAAGTGGCTAAGTACTGGGGCAGCCAATTTGGCCACGTTAGTTCCTCATGCTTTGTGTTTATAAATCTCCTTCTACCTTCTTCATTAGAATGGCACGGTCCTTTTTGGGCCAGGATCACATCTTACTAGACCCCTCACCAGGTCTTGCATGGTGCTTTATGCATAGGTGGGGTCTAACAAAAGTCCATGGTGGATGGGGAGGAAGTGAGAGGGGAACTGTTGCATTGTGGTAAACTGTGGTCAATGACATGAGACAAAGTATATGTGAACTGCTGTATGGAAAGCGAATTTGCTCTGCAAATCTTCACCCAAATCACACACACACACACAAAAAAAAGTCCATGGTGGGCAGGGGAGGCTGATAACTAAGAAACCCAATACTTTGAATACAGCCATTAATTTCTCCTGGCTCTCATGCAGGGACTGTCCTTCTTACCTCTTGGGCTGCTTCTGCGAGTATACCAGCAGGTACTTCACTCGCAGGAGCTGGTTATTGGTGACCACAAAGTACTTTGGAGGGATGTCGCCTCCTTCACTATGCTTGATTCTCGCTCTTCTGCGATCTATCTCCTTGGAATCTGAATAAGGAGAGACCAATCAACACATGTGTGAGAAAACAAGTACAATTTTGCTGTAAGGGAAAACACAGTAACAAAGGAAACAAATTATAAATATAAATGGGGTCAGGCCTCCTGGTCCTGGGGGTGGAAAAGCCCCAGAGGGTGAAGAGTGTGCCTATGTGTGATGTACCACTAAAACAAGGGGACAGACAGAATGACAACAGAGGGAAAAAGAATAAGAAAATGTAAGGGATGAAAGGGAAAAAAGGAAGAACCTAGCTGAGTGGGGGGAAGCGGAGGGAAAAGCAGACTAGTAGCAAAAACAAACACAAGATATTCTGCGACTAGGAACTAGGAACTGGACTTAATCTGAAACAAGTCTCTTAGTTGTTGTTGTTGTTGTTATGTGCCGTCGAGTCAGCCCTGACTCATAGCGACCCCTCCTTGGGTTTCCAAGGCAGTATCACTATGGAAGTAGGATTGCCCAACCTTCCTTCCGAGGAGTGGCTGGTGGATTTGAACCACCAGCCTTCTGGTTAGTAGTCAAGTGCCTTAGCCGCATTTTAAATGAACCAGTCTGGATTCGAGCATCTCAGAACGCTTATTTTCCACCCTTCATCCCAAAACCTGTTTTCAAAAAAGTAATAACCTTTTCTTTTAATGGCATGAAAAAGCTTCACCAAAAACAAAATGGGGGGGGGGGAACCACAAAGCTTCGTGACAGCAAAAGCTGCAAGGTTTTGTTTGATGCTTAACGTCACAGTCGGCAAACTTCCCAAGAATTATAAACACACAAATATTCATGCCGTCTGGTTTAGGAGGATGGTGTCAGACCTGGGCCTGTTCCTCAGGATTCCAGTTGTTTTATATTAGAGGACAGGAACAGCCAATTGTCCGGATTCTCTTTTTTTTCTTTTTTTTTTCCAGCAAAAGCATGGGCCAGTTCTAGAGACCAGTATGATAGTTCTGTGACCTCTCTGGCCTTTGAGGTGGGCAAATGGGGAATAATATGAGGGACATATTGGGGGGTAGCTTTGAGGTAGACAGCTGGTATACCAGCTCTCTGGATCATACCCCTGGCCTCACACCCCTGGCCTCAGCTTTCCCTTGTATCCTATCCTCTGGCTGTCCTTTGCATTCTCAGGGGGCTCTGGCACTCATCAGAGTAGCCTGGAGGGTCAGGGTCTGGACCCAGAGTCCTTAGCTTCAGTTCAGCTCTCTGCTGATACCTGGTGCCCAAAATGAGTTAGACTGTTGAAACGGCAAATATTTTGTTACTTATATATTTATCACAATTAAAAAAAAAAAAAATGAATGAGACTCAGTTCCTGTCCTCGAGGAGCCCCACTGTCTCACCCTCACCCTCATCTATCAAATTTCACCTTCTTGAGACACCATATGTTTTGTTGTATTTCATAAATCTTACTTTCTTCTCAAAGCTTTCCCTGCCACCCACCATGATCGCCCTTTCCTGAGTTGCCCCTATAACCCTCATCAGCTCCCTCCCCTGGCACTCCTTCCCTTATAGTAAGAGATATCTTTTCCACCGTATGTCTAATCCTGAAAGAAACTGACTACTTACTCCTTGAAGGCAGCCTTTGCCCTGCATTGCTCTGGACCGAGCTCATCCCTTGGCATGAAATGGGTGCTCCACCCAATAGCTGGGCCTGTGTACCCCACACCCAGGCCCAGGCCATGGCCAAGCCCTCACTCACCTTTTTTCTTGGTTTGACACTTGACATCTGGGTGGTCAATGACCTCACACACAGCCACACAGCTGAGGAGGGGGCCAAGGAGGCTGTGCTGCCACCCATGGCCATGGGGGCTGTAAATGAGGGCCAGGCTCAAGTCACTGGTGAGGTAGGTCCCTTCCCCAAACAAGGATGTCTGGAATGGCAGAGGCCGACAGAAAAGAAACAAAGCTCGGTGAATGCAGAGTTGGGAGTCAGCACAGCCAGACGACACAGGTCTTTCTTCAACACAGAGCTGTAAATGAAAAATCTTCAAGCCTGCTGTTTCCCAGCAAAAGACACAGGATCAACTAATCCTGGGACATCATCATATGGCTACTACTCAACATATTCTGCTCTGAATACAGTTTAATTGTGGATTTAGCCCTCTAACTCAACAACCTATCAGTTCCTGGTAGTTAAAGTCAACTGGGAAAAGCATAGTTATATGAGTCCAAACAGACCAGAGTTTGAATCCCGCCTCTAACTGCTGTTGTTGTTGTTGTTTGCCGTCGAGTCCGACCCAACTCATAGCGACCCCTCCTTGGGTTTTCGAGGCAGTATCACTACGGAAGTAGATTGCCCCATCTTCCTTCTGAGGAGTGGCTGGTGGATTTGAACCGCCAGCCTTCTGGTTAGCAGTCAAGTGCCGTAGCCACTATGCTACCAGAGTTATATAAACTCTCTGGATCTCAGTTTCTACATTACAAAATGTGGCTAACAGTACCTCCTTCATAAGGTTGTGGGCGAGGACTGAAGAAGGTAATGTACATAAAATCAAGCAGAACATCTGGCACACAAGTGCTGAATAAAGATTACTTGGGTCCTCCATGGAGTCCCTACATGGTACAAACAGTTAACACACAGCTCAGATACTGAGAAAAGGTTGGAGGTTCAGGTCTACACAGAAGCACCTCGGAAGAAAGGCCTAGTAGCCAGCTTCCAGAAAATCGGCCTCTGAAAATCCTAGGAAGTACAGTTCTAATCTGACACCATGAGGTCACCTTGAGTCAGAGTCAACTCCACAGCAACTGGTGCTGGGTGCTCTATCACAAGTTTCTATGTTGTAGCATATAGAGTGATTCCTGTTACATGAAGGCATGAAGCAAAATTACACTGATGGGCTTGCAGAAGTAATGTCACATCCTATGTGCAAGGAAGTCACACCTGAAGGGGGAATATAACCCAAGACATTACTTGGAAAAGAAATGAGTCTCTCAGACCAGAAACCATAATGGAATGAGGGAGCCCTACATGAAGGTCAGGGTATGTTACTCTATTTGTCTTGGTGTTAACCAAGAAAATGGCCAAAGGTCTAGGAGTTAGCTCCCTGGTGGTGTGTTAAGATGTACTCTCCATAAGGAACAGGCCAGGTGACAGCAGTAAGGATTCCAGGTGAGGTACCTGTAAGTTGAGGCAATAGCAAGGACAGCAAACACATCCTTTGCCCATGACAGACACCAATAATCACTTAAGATGACCAACACAAAAATATCAATCATGGCACTCATTCACACTGAGCTGAGACCAAGACCCAGACTCCTTCACAACATAACATTCCAGGTAGCTGAAACCAATGAATGGGATTTGGCATTCAAGTTGAAACTCATTTTCTATCTCTGGGCCATCGTATCAACATTACAAAATGATGAATAGACTTAAATAGCTCATGGAAAAACATCCTAACCTCTGGAAATGAGAACTGTCCTATTCTGCAGTGTCAGGCTTCCACAATTCTAAACCTGTTAAGTAAGGCTTAGGGGAAATGAATCAACCCTTTGGTTGGCCTCTGAGAAGCCCCTTGCCATGGTAGACAATGTTCTCATCTCTCAAACACTGACATAGACCTTTTCCAAAGATGCTGGATGCCCTCCAATCTGACCCCATATTCCCTGCTCACACTTGCCAAGTATGCACCCTTCCCTAGTTTCAAAAATCTCGTGCAAGCCTGCCATAAGCAGAGCTGCACTAGTGTGGGAACCTTGGAGTACCTCTGCCATGAAAACAATCTCACAGCCTCAGGTGGCAAGTGGGCTCCCTCCAGCAAGTCTCTCACTGAAAATCCAGAAGAGAAAGCCAATAGGGGACTGCCTTACCAAAGGACTCTTCGTCAGATGTCTCTAAGCAGTAAACTCCATGGGGCACTGAAATGAAGGTTTGCTGTACAAGAATGTCATCTGCAGGCTGACTCGGGTGAAGTAGAGGCCCCCTAGATTCCAATAATGATAAACTGAGCCAGTATAAACAAACCTGTCATCCTCAGCAAAACCCAACCACCTAAGCAGATGCAGGAGTGTTAGAAAATGCCCCTTTAGCCTCAGGGCTACTGCATCAGCTACAACCATGAGCCCATGGTTCATAAGCCAGACAAGACAGATGCTGCCACAACTGGGGGAAACTACTACTCCTAGACACCTTTTCCATGAGCCTATTAAAGCAACTGCCTCTTCCTAAGTGCTTACTACTTGTGGAACCCTTTGCATCCATTACCAGTTTCAATCTTCTCAGCACACCTGAATGTGGGTAATAAAATCAAACCAAATCTGGTGCCTGGGAGTCGATTCCAACTCAGAGTGACCTTACAGGGCAGAGTAGAACTGCCCTGGATATCTACAAGGAAGATCAGTTATATGACTATTATTCAAATTTACCCACCAACCAGTAAAACTAAAGATGAAGAAATTGACGATTTTTACTAACTACTGCAGTCTGAAATTAATCAAACACAGAATCAAGATGCATTGATAAAGACTGGTGATTGGAATGTGAAAGTTAAAAACAAAGAAGGATCAATAGTTGGAAAATACAGTCTTGGTGATATAAATGATATTGGAGGTTGCATGACAGAATTTTATAAGATCAAGCCCTTAGTCACTGCAATCCCTTTTTCAACAATTTAAAGAGCAACTAAACATGTGGACCTCATCAGATGGAATACACAGGACTCAAATTGACTACATCTATGGAAAGAGAAGATGGTGAAGCTCAGAATCAGTCAGAACAAGGCCAGGGGCCAACCCCAAAACAGACCATCAACTGCTCACATGCAAGTTCAAGCTGAAACTGAAGAAAATTGAAACAAGTCCAAAAGAGCCAAAGTATGACCTTAAGTATATCCCACCTGAATTCAGAGACCATCTCAAGAACAGATGTGACACACTGAACACTAATGACCAAAGATCAGACAAGTCATGGGATGACATTAAGAACATCATACAGGAAGAAACCAAAGGTCATTAAAAAGAAAGGAAAGAAAGAAAAGACCAAAATGGATGTCAGAAGGGACCCTGAAATTTGCTGTAGAATGCAGAGACGCTAAAGTGAAAGCAGGCAATGATGAAGTAAAAGCGCTGCACAGATTTCAAAGGGCAGCTCGGGAAGATAAAGTATCCAAATAAAATGTGGAAAGACCTGGAGTTAGAAAATCAAAGGGAAGAACAAGCTTAGCATTTCTGGGGCTTAAAGAACTGAAGAAAAAATTCAAGCCTCAAGTTACAATACTGAAGGATTCTATGGGCAAAATACCGACTGACGCAGGAAGAATTCAAAGATGGAAGAAACAAACAAGTCACTGTACCAAAAAGAATTAATCTACAGAGGAGGAGGTAGCATAAGATCAAGAAGTGATAGTACTAAAGGAAGAAGTATACGCTGCACTGAAGTCAATGGTGAAAAACAATCTCCAGGAATTGACAGAATACCAATTGATATGTTTCAACAAACAAGATACAATGCTGGAAGTGCTCACTCATCTATGCCAAGAAATTTAGAAGACAGCTACCTGGCCAACCAACTAGAAGATATCCATATCTGTGCCCACTCCAAAGAAATGTTATTCAACAGCATGCAGAAATTATCAAACAATATCATTAATACCACATACAAGTAAAATCTGCTGAAGACACATCAACAGGGAACTCCCAAACATTCAAACCAGATTCAGAAAAGGGTATGGAATGAGGGATCATTGCTGATTTCAGATGGATCCTGAATGAAAGCAAGTAATACCAAAGAGATGTTTACCAGTGTTTCATTGACCATGCAAAGGCAGTCAACTATGTGGACCATAACATAGTTATGATAACATTATCATGGATAACATTATGAAGGACTGGAATTCCAGAACACCTAACTGTGCTCATGTACACAAAGCAAGAAAGTTGTTTGAACAAAACAAGGGGACACTGCATGGTTTAAAATCAGAAGAGGTGTGTGTCAGGGTTGTATCCTCTCACCATACTTATTCAACTGTACGCTGAGCAAATAATCCAAAAAGCTGGACTGTGTGAAGAAGAATGTGGCAACAGGATTGGAGGAAAACTCATTAACAACCTACAATATGCAGACAACACAATCTTACTTGCTGAAAGCAAAGAGGACTTGGGGCACTTACTGATGCAGATCAATGACTACACCCTTACAACTGGACCAGTAAGCAACATCATGATAAACAGAGAATAGAGTGAAGTTGTCAAGGATTTCATTTTACATGGATCCATGCTGCTCAGGGAAGCACCAGTCAGGAAATCAATGACATACTGCATTGGGAAAATCTGCTGCAAAAGACCTCTTTAAAGTGTTACAGAGCAAAGATGTCTCTTTGAAGACTAAGGAGTGTTTGACTCAAGCCATGATATTCTCAATCACCTCATATGCACAAGAAAGCTGGACAATAAATAAGGATGACCGAAGAATTGATGCCTTTGAATTATGGTGTTGGCAAAGAATACTGAATATACCATGGACTGCCAGAATGAAGTACAGCCAGAATGCTCCTTAGAAGTGAGGATGGCAAGACTTTGTCTTGTGTACTTTGGACATGGTATTAGGAGGGACCAGACTCTGGAGAAAGACATCATGCCTGGTCAAGTAGAGGGTCAGTGAAAAAGAGGAAGACCCTCCACAAGATGGACTGACACAGTGGGTGCAGCAGTGAGCTGACAGCACGACTGTGAGGCTGGGGCAGCACCGGGCAGTGCTTTGTTCTGTTGTACAAAGGGTCACGATGAGTCAGAACCAACTCACACACCCAACAACAACAGCAATCTTTATGGGAGCAGACTGCCATGTCTTTCTGCCCCAGAGCAGCTGGTGGGTTCGAATCACCAACCTTTCCGTTAAAATAGTATCCCCATTTTATCAATAAGAAAACTGAGGCTCAGAGTGTTTAAGTAAATTTGCCCAGGGCCAGAGCTACTAAGTAAGTCTTTCTGGCTCCAGCATCTGTCTGTACTCCTCTTCCTACACTTCACTGGAGTAGTGCCAGCAACAAGGAGGTTGGTAACTCTGTTTGCACTACTGAAAGAGGGAGGAAAGGAGCTCAAGGAGGGAGAGAAAAAGGATGACATCCTTCAGTTTTCACTACTGGAGTGAGTCTGAGCGTAGTGCTTCTCAAACTTCAATGTACAGAGATCACCAGGGGGTCTTGTGAAACTGTTAGTTTCTTTTCTAGACAAGACCTGAGACGGAACATTTCCATCAAGGGCCCAGGTGATGCTACTGGTCCAGGAACCATGCTGAGTAGCTAGGACTGGACACACATCAAAATCCTCTGGAGAGCTTTAGAAGGAATCCTGAAGTCAAGGCCCTACCCCCTTTGGGGGATTTTCTGACTTAACTGGTCTGGGCAGTGTTTTGTTCTGGTGTACATAGGGTCACTATAAGTCAAAACCAGGCACTTGGATTTTCCCAAGTGATTCTAATGTGCAGCCAAGGCTGGGAAACATCCTTAAATCCCTGCTTCGGAAACTGTAATCTGCATTGGAACCACTTGCAGATCTTATTAAAATGTAGGTTCTGATTCAGGTCTGGCACAGGGCCTCTCTAACAGGCTCCCAGGTGCTGCTGCTGATGCTGCTGATGGTCTGCAGCCCACACTTTGAGCTATGAGGCCCCAGACACCCACCCACCCCACTCCCAACCCCGTCCAGACAACTCCCAGGGTTCTGACCCACCCCATTCAGCAGGGTGCCCCTTAGGCCCCACCTTGTTCAGGTGGCAGTGCAGGCCATTATGGATGATGGAATGGAAATTTTCTAGGCGGCTCCCGTGGAAGGCGTAGATTAGGTCTCGTTCTCCTTTGGTCTCATAAAATTTGGCGTTGGCTGGGTCAGAATACTCAATTTCAAACAGGAAGTCCGGCGTGGGGACAGGCATGTGAGAGGCACCCGTCAGCTTTTGGATCTTTTCGAACTTGAAAACATGAAAGGAGTGACATTTTTATCTGGGAAGTGGGTAAAATGCGCTGCAAAAATGTCCTCTTAAAGCCTTGGGCTAAACCATGAGCTTTGCTCACAAGAACTGATTTCATGAGGATAAAGACACTAGTTTACAAACAAGCTCAGAGCTTGTTGCTCAATACTGCTTTCTTCTGCAAAGTGACCACCACCACCCGTGAGGAACATACTACCCAGAACAGTCAACCACACAAGACCAAAAGGGCAGCGTTCGCCCAAAAACAAAGTTCAGAATGCAGGCAGGGGCAGGAAAGAATGATGAATGGAAACAGAGAACTCAGAGAGGAAGCGGGAAGAGTGCTATTAAACTGAAGGGATTCCAACTAATGTCACGCATCAAAATGTGTGTAAAATTACTGAATGAAAAACGTATTTTCCCTGTAAACTTTCAAATGAAACACAACAACTTAACAAAAAAAAAGACTGCTTTCTTCTAGAAAGCTTTTCCTTATAGTGAACTGATAGGCACTAACAGCTCCTTCTAACTAGAGGTGACTTTTAATTTTCCTAACACTTTCACATATTTCCTGCATTCCATCTTTATGATACTGCCATGAGGTGGGGAGGTGTGATAAGTTGCTAAAACAGCCACATATTTTTCTTCCCATCTCTGTCCCTGCACCCTTCTGCAAGGTGCCTTTGTAGGCAGTTGTTGTTGTTGTTATGTGCCATCAAGTCGGACCCGACTCATAGCGACCCCTCCTTGGGTTTCCAAGGCAGTATCACTACGGAAGTAGATTGCCCCATCTTCCTTCCAAGGAGTGGCTGGTGGGTTTGAACTGCCAGCCTTCTGGTTAGCAGTGCCTTAGGCACTACGCTACCAGAGCTCCCTTTGTAGGAAGAATTCCACCAAAATTCCATTAAGAGGTGGAACCTCTTTCTCCACCCTTTGAATCTGAGCTTGGCCATCCATGTATTTGCTTTGGCCAATGGGACCTTAGAAGACATGGCAAAGGGCTTGCCCTTTCTTGTTTGCTGCTGGGAATACCTCATCTTTCACTATCAAGTGAACAAGCCCAGACTAGCCTCCTAGAGAATGAGAGCCTCATAGAGGAAGGCCCCAACCTCCACAGCCATCCCAATGCAAGTCCAAGCAATGTAAGTGAGGTTACTCTAGAACGTCCAGTCCCAGCCAAGCCAGCCCAGACTAGAACCACCTACCCAATCAACCTACAGAATCAGGAGAACCAATCAATCTTGGTGGCTTTAAGTTAAGTTTTGGGGATGGCTTGTTCTGCAGCAAAAGCTAACTGATACAGAATGACAAGGTCCTTCATAAAGGAAAACAATCCTCTTCGGAGCAAAAATTGCATCATTTCAGTGGTTTTCAAACAGGAGGTCAAAGACCAAAGCAAAAGTCTCTGGGTTATGATTAAATGAGAAAAATTAAGGCACTGTAACATATATTTATGTTGATGTAAGGTTGCCATGATGCTTTTTTTTTTTTTTTTTTTGGATGATATGTCCTTTAAGATTAGGACCATCCTCCTTTTTTGATGTTAAAATACCCTTTTATAAAATGATGATAGATGGTACACTAATGGCTGGACTTGGGCAAAGTAAAAAGCTGGCAGCCCTGGGTCCCAACACCCAACATTTTAATAGAAATTTAACTGGTCTATCATCAAAAGCCAAGGAGCCATTGCCTTGTCCACTTCAGCTACTGTATTCAAAATCTAACTGGTGACCACATGCTGTTGTTGTTGTTATGTAACGTCAAGTCAGACCCGACTCATAGCGACCCCTCCTGGGGTTTCCAAGGCAGTATCACTACAGAAGTAGATTGCCCCATCTTCATTCCAAGGAGTGGTGGTGGGTTTGAACTGCCAACCTTCTGGTTAACAGTCAAGTGCCTTAGCCACTATGCTACCAGAGCTCCTGGTGGCCATATAAGAAATAAATAAATGAGACGATGAATAAAATGAAACCCAGAGATCATGCAGGAGTTAGAAGGCCAGACTGACAATGAATATGGGTCTCCTGACCCAACTCTGGGCTCTTCATGTTATTTTACCATCCAACACAGGAGGTCCCTTAGACACTAGATTCCAAGATACTAAATTCTTAAGGAAGGATTTTTATCTTTAGCAGGAGATCAGTACAATTAAGCCACTGCTGCCACTCAGAGAGAAGAGCACCAGATCAGGGGTCAGATCATAGACTCTGGTCCTTGTCATGCTAGCCTGTCCCTGAAAAGCCATGTGAGCTGGCGAAACGATTATGGAGTGTCTCAGCTATGTCAGCAACTGTGTCGGGGGGTGACACACATACTATCATAGCCCATCTCTGAGGTAACAATATTCTCAAGTTAGAAATGGGGAGACTACAAAATTGCTGGAAGTGGGATTTGAGCCTAGAGCCTGAAGTTTTCCACGATTTTGAGCTCTGCCTTTTTCCTGACAACTGGATTAGGCAATGTGTCTTAAGGTATGCTCAGGATCCACTCTCATTAGAATTACCTGGCATGCTTGTAAATAAAATTATATCCAAGATTTACCAACAAGCCCTTAGTATGTGTCAGGCATTTTTCTAACTACGAAAATTCATTCAGATCTCACCACCAGTTTTTTGATGGGAGTATACTACCACGATCCCCATTTTATAGAGGAGGAAACTGAGGTACTGAAACGCACCCAGTAACCTGGTCAAGGTCACACAACTAGCAAGAGGCAGAACCCAGCTTTGCACTACCAGTGTGCAGCCTGGACGCCACTCTAGACACAGAATCACAATTTCTGCAGATACTGCCCAGGAATCTGCATTTTCAACAAGCTGCTCACATCATTTTGGTGCACAAGGTGTCTCAAAGCCACTGGACCCAGGACTGACCCAGAGAGCTCTTGGGCTCTAGGAATCTGTAGTCCCACACACCAAAGTCTCACCTCTGCCTTCCCTGCACTGTGGATTGTCAGGGCCTTCGATGACAGAATCCAGCTCACCAGGTCCCAGGCACGTTTGTCTTTGTCTCCGGAAGACTGGAGAAGTTCTTTCAGGTTAGGTAACATGCTGGCATCTGCAAGCTAAAGAGGGGGGTTGAGGAGGAGAGGATGTAAAACTTCCATTAGCAAGGATCCTAACAAAATGATAACCAGGGGCCCTCTAGTGTTGATGCTGGTGACTTTCACTTCTTTCATATTTCAAGAGATTTCCTACCCATTAACCAAATAAATCTATTGCCTTCAAGTTGATTTCAACACTACAGAATAGAATAGAAGTTCCCCATAGGGTTTCCAAATCTGTGCTCTTTATGAAAGCAGACTGCCTTATCTTTCTCCCACACAGTGTCTGATGTGTTTGAACCGCCAACCTTTTGGTTAATAGCCTAGCACTTACCACTGCGTCAGCAGGATGTCCTAAGGGGGCAGAAAATGCACAAGTCCATAATCCCCTTTCCAAATAGCAAAACCCTAAAGGTCTGAGCACTGAAGTTGCTCTCAGCACCTGAGTTGATGTGAGTTTTTATATATGGAATGTGTTTATGCATTTTGTCGCAGGAATACCAATGTGTCTGATTATGGGATGCTATCTGGCGTAGTGCTTAAGGCATCTGACTGCTAACCAGAAGGCTGGCAGTTCAAACCCACCAGCCACGCCTCAGAAGGAAGGCTGGGCAACTTACTTCCATAGAGATACCACCTCAGAAACCCATGGAGGGATCACTATGAGTCGAAATCAACTTGACGGCAGTGAGTCTGGTCGGCTTTGGTTTGGATCTCACTGAAGGTATTACCAAGTATATTTGGTCATGCACCTGTCGGTAAAGGGCTGCTGTTCCTCAGTGACATGAAAGGTTAACATACTTGGCCTGCTAACCAAGGAGGTTTGCGTCTACCCACAGGGCCCTCAGAAGAAAAGCCTGGTGATCTACTTCTGAAAAAGCAGCCATTGAAAACCCTATTCATGGTCACCATGAATCACAATCATATCTATGGCAACTAGCAGGTTTTTCTGGTAAAAGCTTAACAAAGTTTTTTCCCTTTAGCAGGAGAAAATGACCTTCAGTTAACTTTCTGTTAATCTGTTCCCCTGAAGACCTGCCTGATAAAGACAATATGGCAACTACATTGTTATGAAACTGTTTATAGTAAAAAATGACCCTGATAAGAATTATCTGCATGGGATCAAACCACAAAGATCAGACAGAACTTGAGGAGGCAGAGAGTTGATGTTAATGAGGGAGGAACAGCTCAAAAAAGGAGGGTGAGAATGGTCACACAACTCACAGAATGTAAGCAGTGTGACTAAATCGCACTTGTAGAAACCGTTGGTGTTGTGTTTTGCTGTGTATATTCTCAACAACAACAAAATAAAGAAAATTTAAGGGTATCATGCTTGGTAAAGTGGAGGGTCAATGAAGAAGGGGAAGGCCCTCTTGTGGACAGACACAGTGGCTGCAACGATGGGCTCAGGTATAGCAGGGATCGTGAGGCTGGCACGAGATGGGGCAGTGTTTCCTTCTGCTTTGCATAGGGTCGCTATGAGTCAGAGATGACTTGACAACAACAACAACAAATAGGATTACCAAATAAAATACAAGCCACTAGGTTAAATTTCAATTTCAGATGAAAAACAAGTCGTTTTTTAGTATGTTTGTCCCATGCAGTATCTGGGGAATACTTGTATTAAAAAATTACTTATTGCTTATCTGAAATTCAAATTTGACTGGACGGCCTGTATTTTTAATTGCTAAATCTGGCAAACGTACACTTAACAAGGCCCTTTGGACTCTGGTCTGGCCTCCCTGCCTAACTGTGCCTTCTGTCACCAGCATGCCACCACCACCAGCACTGTTTGCTGTCTAGTCGATTCCAACTCAACTTCTACCCCCACGCTGTTCCTCAACTGGTTGCTCAAGGAGGTAGCATTTTTGGAGCTCCCCTCGACCCCCAAATAATATAACTAAGACCACTGTTAGTTGTGCCTAAGTCCTATCCAAGGGAAGGAGAAACTGTATGCGAGGTGTATTATGGAAGGGAGGTAAACCAGATACAAAATCACTGCCATTGAATCGATTCCAATTTACTGTAATCCTCATTGGGTTTCCAAGGCTGTAAATCTTTATAGAACTTGACTGGCCCATCTTTCTTCTGTGGAACAGCTAGCAAGTTCGAACCACCAGCCTTTTGGTTAACAGCCAGATGCCTTAACCACTATACCTCCAGAACTCAGTAGGGGTAGGTGACAGAAAACTCTTGAAAATAAGCATACACTGGAGTCCAAAGATGATGACAGCCAGCAAATGATATGTGTGTAGGGGCATCCATCAACCCACCCCACTGTGCAAAGAGCCTGAAACCAACTGCCTAATGGGAAGACAAAGCAACCAGAGAGTTCACTGATTCAGACAGGAGTTCATGACAGTAGAATATGTTTACCAACAGCCAGGTCCAGGAGGATAAGTGTTCAGAAGGAAGGCAGGCATTTCTGAGGCTGGGGTTGAAGGCAGAGGAAGGAGGTAGGATGGAAGTGGGCCAAAAGTGAAGGGAAGGATTTGAGAGGCAGAGCAAAGAACACTCTAAATGGGAAAGAACATGGCAGAAAGAAATAAATAGCACCTGTCCCAAAATGTACATCCCTGCCTCAAAGGCCCTCAGGGCCAGAGAGGTGATGGAAATGAGTAAGGGGGAGTCTAAGAAAGAGTACTAAGTGCTGTGAACTGGACACCACTGGCCTGACCAGGACCCAGCTACCAATTCACAGGGCAATGTCACCCAGTCTGCAGACCCTTGGACTCTCTTTTTTTTTTTTGAAGAAGTCAGAAAGCTGTAAAAAAAAAAAAAAAA
>NW_006921602.1:10991866-10995543 GCF_000298275.1 Orycteropus afer afer | reverse complement strand
CAGGAAGGAAACAGCTGGAAAGATGGCTGTGGAAGCCTGGGAGAGTACTGAATGGGGGGTGGAGGTGGGCTCTTGCAGGAATTTGAGAAGGAAAGTCAAGGGCAGGGAGCCAGCTGAGGTGAGAAGCAAGAGAAGCCCAACAGCACTGGAAGGAGACAACCTAACCTCCTTGCATAGAGTCAGGAGGTGGCAAAGAAGCCAGCAAAGAATCACAATCTCCTGGGGGAGGAGACCCAGGAATCTGTGTTTGCAGAAGCTGTCACAGGTAATGCTTATCATCAGGAAAAGCTGGAGATACTCAGGTTTAAATATTAGGCAATGCTGTCCCAGAAGGTTGTGCGGCAACAGGAAAGAAAGAACATCTGAAAAAATACTTGCCCAGGAAGACTCCAGAGGTCATGGTGACCAGATGCAGGTGACTAAGGTAGGTGGAGTACTGAGGAGGAAATGAACCAAAGGTCCAGCCCAGGTTACCAGCTTTGGAGAACAGACAGAGGAACACCTGAAACAGTCAGGTAGGCTGCCAACATAAATGCTGAGATGTGGGGTTTGAGAGAACAGTAATGAAGTCTGGAGTGTGGACACCACAGTCACACTTTGCTTTGCATAAACCTAAGATATGAAAATATTTTACTGCAACAGAGTGAGGATGAGGGTCTTACTTTACAGAAAAACTCTTCACAAAAGGAATCATCATGAAGACTCTTTAGAAGAGTGGCTCTCAACACCTGGCTGCACATTAACATCACCTGGGAGTTTTTAAAGATCCCAGTGCCCAGGATGTGCCTAACCCAAGCCACAGTATTTTCCATCACCTCATGTGCATGTGAGACCTGGACAATGAATAAGGAAGACCGAAGAAGAGCTGATGCTTTTGAGTTGTGGTGTTGGCGAAGAATGCAGAAAGTACCGTGGACTGCTAAAAGAAACTAACAAATCTGTCCTGGAAGAAGTGCAGCCAGAATGTTCCTTGGAAGCAAGAATGGCCAGACTTCGTCTCACCTACTTTGGTCATGTTGTCAGAAGGGACCAATCTCTGAAGAAGAACGTCATGCTTGGTAAAGTGGAGGGTCAACAAAAGAAGGGAAGGTGCTCAACAACATGGATTGACAGGGTGGCTGCAGTGACAGGCTCAGGTATAGTAGGGATCGTGAGGCTGGCACAGGACCAGCCAAGTGTTTCGTTCTGTTGTACATAAGGTCGCTATGAGTAGGAGATGACTCGACAGCACATAACAACAACAACAACAGTGCCTGGGAGGATGAAGGTGATGGGCCAAAAGCCCGTATTTCTCTGCAAAGAAACAAAAAATCCCAATGCCCAGGCCTTACCCCAGAACAATTAAATCAGAACCTCTGGGGGCAGAGCCCAGGCGTCAGTAATTTATTAAAGCTCCCAGGTGATTCCACTGTGAGCCAAGACTGAAAGCCTTGTAAAGAGTGATCACCTCCTATACTGTATTTTTCCACAAATAATGCACATATTATACAGGTGTTTTCTGAAACTCCGCAATCCCCTCACACATAAGATTCCTGTGTGCACTATGCACATTATATGTGTAGGTATATTATTTGCATGAGCATATAATATGTGGAAACCAATACAGTAAATTCCCTTTCCAATCTGGAAATAAGTCTAAGAAGCCTTCCTAAGAAAAGTCTGTTAGCCTTTGAGCCAGCAATTTCAACTCTCAGAATTTAACTCAAGCACCTAACAAGAGATACAGACAATGATTAATATACAAAGGTGTTCAGCATAGCATTATTTACAATAGCAAATAAAAAGCATGAAGGAACCCAAAGGAAAAACTTCTGAACTGCTCAGTGGGAGGGGAGGAGAAGGAAAAGGAGAACAGAGTAAGGGGGGGGGGGGTTTGCTGAGACAAGAAGGCGGCACCAGGAAGGCAGGCACACACTAGCATCAGGACAGAGAGGAGTTTGTTCCATATTTTAACCCAGATACTAAACAGGGAGGAACCCAGTGGTACAGTAGTTAAAGCACTTGGCTACTAACCAGAGGTTGGTGGTTCCAACGCATCAGATGCTCTGAGGGAGAAAGAAGATTTACAGCCTTAGTGTTTGCACAGGGAGACAGCTGGGACCGTGGGGGCAGGAGGGCATGGGAGGGAAGGACACAGGCAAAGAGCTGCTACACTCACAGGGAAGAGGTAACTAGGGGGAGGAAGTGGGAACTGTTACACGGTGGGGAATTACAGTCAATGTCATGGAATAAAATGTGTTGAACTGCTGTATGGAAAATGAATTTGCTCTGTAAGCTAGCTTTCACCCAAATCACAATAAAAATTTTAAAAAAAAAAAAAAAAGATGTACAGTCTTAGAAACCCAATGGGCAGTTCTACTCCTGTTGCAATCAACTCAATGGCAACAAGATTGAGTGCGGGCAGGGGCTCACCTGGTCTAGACAGTGCAAGCCACAGACCAAAAAGGAGAGAGAAAATAGGGATGCTCCTTATTCTTCCAGGGCCAGGAAAGTCAATTAGAGCAGTTCAGTCCTCTAAATGGCAGGTAAGAATAGGGCAGGCTAGACGCAGTGCTTCTCAGACAATACTGAGAGTAGGAATCACCCAGGGATCTTGTTAAAACCTTAAATCCACAGGTCTAGGGATAGTACCTGGGAGCTCTGGTAGCATAGTGCCTAAGGCACTTGACTGCTAACCAGAAGGCTGGTGGTTCAAACCCACCAGCCACTCCACAGAAGGAAGATGGGGCGATATACTTCCGTAGTGATACTGCCTCGGAAACCCAAGGAGGGGACGCTATGAATCGGGTCCCACTTGAGGGCACATAACAACAATAACAACAACAGGGATAGTACCTAAGGCACTTGACTGCTAACCAGAAGGCTGGCGGTTCAAACCCAACAGCCACTCTTCAGAAGGAAGGTTCAGCAATCTACTTCCGTAGTGATACTGCCTTGGAAACCCAAGGAGGGGTCGCTATGAGTGAAGGCCAACTCGACAGCACATAACAACAACACAGGTACAACAACAACAACACAGGTCTAAGGAGGGGCCTGAGATTCTAGTTGGTTTTTAAAAATGATTTGTTGTTGTTATTGAGAATATATACAGCAAACATACACCAATTTAGCTATTTCTGTGTGTACAATTCATTGACAATGATCACATTCTTCGAGCTATACAATCATTCACCCTCAAGATTCTGTACTTCTAATAAGATCTTCAGGTGATAAGACATTGCTGGCCCACTGACCATACTACATAAGAGACTGGAGTTAATGGTTCCCTTGTAGGAACTATTCCCACCTATGAGAAAGAGCCACAAGCTGATGAAGAACTAAACCCAATAAACCAAGCAGTAAAACTGTTAAATGGGAACCAAATATGCTAGGCTACCACTTGTCTGTCAGTTTGTTCTACTGTGGTGGCTTGTGTGTTACTGTGATACTAGAAGCTATGCCACTGGAATGTCAAATACCAGCGGGGTCATCCATGGTGGGCAGGTTTCAGCAGAGCTTCTAGACAATGACAGACTAGGAGGAAGGAGGACCTGGCTGGCAATTTACTTCTGAAAATGTGGCCAGTGAAAACCTAATGAATAGCAGTGGAACACTGTCTGATATAGTGCCCCTAATAAATGAGCCCCTCCGGTTGGAAGATACTCAAAATACAACTGGAGAAGAGCTGCCTTCTCAAA
>NW_006921602.1:10981178-10991307 GCF_000298275.1 Orycteropus afer afer | reverse complement strand
TCCCCTTTGGTTTTTTTTCCCAAATGATTTTTGAGTGTTGTTCCACATTATTCTCCCTCTCTATCCAAGATCTCCTACGTCGATCCCCCTCCAAGTGGTTGACAGTGGTAGCCAGGCACCATCTAGTTCTTCAGGTCTCATAGTCATATAGGCTGTGGATCACATGGTGTACTGGTCGCTAGGAGTAATTGTTTCCATGAATCTTTGGTCTTCTTCATTCTTCTTTGCTCTGGACGAGGAGAGACCCATCATCACATCTAGATGGCTGCTTGCAAGCTTTTAAGATCCCAGTCGCTACTTGCCAAAGTAGAAGGTGGAACAATGTTTTGCACAGTATATTATGCCAATTGAATTTGATGTCCCCTGTGACTATGGTACTGAGTGAGGCAGTAAATCTTTATGCAAGTAGATTGCCCCATCTTCTTTCCACAGAGCAGCTGATGGGTTTGAACCCCCAACCTTCTAGTTAGCAGTCAAATGCCTTAGGCACTGTGCTGCCAGAGCTGTTTCCTCAAAGCAGAGATAAGCCTAATTACATGGATGCAGTAAACCTTTTTGGGACCTGCACTTGATGTGTCTTGACTCAAAATGAGAAAAACCGCCGCAAACATCCAGTAATAATCAGAACATGCAGTGCATGAAATATGAATCTAGGAAAATTGGAAGTTGTCAAAAATGAAATGGAACACATAAAGATTGATATCCTAGGCATTCCCCAAAAAAAGAAAAAAACCAAACTCACTGCCATCAAGTCAGGTCCAATTCATAGCGACCTCTCCTTGGGTTTCCAAGGCAGTATCTCTACAGAAGTACATTGCCCAATCTTCCAAGGAGTGGCTGGTGGGTTTGAACTGCCAACCTTCTGGTTATTAGTCAAATGCCTTAGGCACTACGCCACCAGAGTGAACTGAAATGGACTAGTATTGACTATTTTGAATCAGACAATCATATGATCTACTATGCCAGGAATGACACCTTAAATAGGAATGGCATCACATTCATCATCAAAAAATACATTCCAAGATCTATCCTGAAGTACAATGTTGTCCATGATAGCAATAATATCCATATGCCTATAAGGAAGACCAGTTAATATGTCTGTTCTGGTTACCTCATGCCGCTCTGACAAGAATATACCACAAATGGGATGACTTTAACAAACAGGAGTTTATTCTCTTACAATTTTGGAAGCTTTAAGTCCAAGTTCAAAGTGCTAGGCTCTAGGGGCCGGAACAAAGCCCCTTGACCTTGGTCTTCAGCTCTGCCTCTTGCTCCTGGCCCACTGAAGCTAGAGGCATCTCTTCACTCAGGCAGCTACTGGCTGCTGAGGCTAACAAGCCCAAGGTCAACAAATAAAATGGCACAGTCCCAATGTTACCAAACCACACAGCAGGCCATTAATTTAAGTCCATTGTAAGTCCCAAGGTTGGCAGAGCATGGCAGGCTGCTTAACAACGACATGGCTACATGCAGGGTTCAAGCATGCCATAAGCTAGAGACCATTCCCAAAACTGTTTCTTATATATGGGAAGCAGACCACATCCGTAAAGCAGCTACTCAGCTGCTCCAATAGACTCTGCCATGGAGTTAATTACCAATTTCACCATGGGGAATAACTACATTCAGCTACCCAGCCACTCAACCAGGCGTAGCCAAGTTGACACACAAACATAACCACCACAATGTTTATTACTCAAATTTATGCACCAAGCACTAATGCCAAAGATGAAAAAATTGAATATTTTTATCAACTTCTGTGGTGTAAAATCTATCAAACGTGTAGTCATGATGCATTGAAATTACTGGTGATTGGAATGTGAAAGTTGGAAACAAAGAAAGATTGGTAGTTAAAAAATATAGCCTGAGTAACAGCAATGACACAGGACATCTCATGATAGAATTTTGCAAAACCAATGACTTATTCACGGCAAATAACTTTTCAACAACATAAATGTAACTATACACATGGATATCACCAGATGGAACAGACAGGATGAAATCAATTGTATTTGTGGAAAGAGCTGATGGAGAAACTCAGTATCATCAGTCAGAACAAAGCCAGGGGCTGACTATGGAACAGACCATCAGTTCCTCATATGCAAGTTCATATGAGGCTGAAGAACATTAAAACAAGTCATACAAAGTACGACCTTGAGTATAATCCCACTTGAATTTAGAGACCATCTAATGAATAGAGTCAACACACTGAACACTAATGACTGAAGACCTGGCAAGATGTAAAATGACATCAAAGATACCATACACAAAGCAATGAAACAGTCATTTAAAAGACAGGAAAGAAAAGAAAGATCAAAATGGAAATCCGAAGAGACCATGACACTTGCTCTTGAATACAGAGTAAATTAAGGGCATGGAAGACGCTGTGGCTCCAGCAGGACGGGCTGTCTGGCAGTCACGGCCACTTCCCACCTCCCCCAGTGACACTAACGCTACATCAGGTCACAAAAAGAAGTTCTCCTTCTGTACAGAACAATTTTGCAAGCAATCTAGCAAGTTCCAAATGATTCTGATCACAAATATCTGAAGGACTGGGTAAGGGGAGAATTCATAAAAAAACATGGAAGAGGATACAATCTGTATGATAATTACTCAAGGCAACACGAGCTCAAAGAGTTAGTTATAAAAAAAACTGTTGCTTTTGCAAAATCTTAACTATAGCATTATTCTGGAGGATTTCCAAACCTCCATGTGTTTGGGTGAGCTTAGGCTAAATGATGGCAGTCCAAAGCCAAGTCAGATTGCTGGTATGCACAGTACTCAGGCAAAATAGCAAAACACAGAGCATGGCATGTCATAGACATCAAAGAAAAGAGCATCACAATTATCCTCAGCACTGAAAATACCCCTTGAATTTTGCAAACTTTTATGGGGATGTCAGAAGTTTCTGTAAGAAACAAAAAGCAATATAACAAATGGCCACTAAGTACATAAGAAGATGCTCAATATCATTAGCTACCAGGGAAATGCAAATCAAAACCATAGTAAGATACCACTTCACACTGTCTAGCATGATTAGAATAAAAAATTCAGAGAATATGAAGTGTTGGGGAGGATGTGGAGAAATAGGAACCCTTATACACTGCTGGTGGGAATGTAAAATGGTGACAGTACTATGAAATATAAGTTGACAATTCTCAAAAGGTTAAACATAGAGTTACCATTAAAAAAACCAAACCCACTGTCATGGAGTCAGATCCAACTCATAGCGACCCCTCCTTGGGTTTCCGAGGCTGTATCACTACGGAAGTAGATTGCCTAACCTTCCTTCCAAGGAGTGGCTGGTGGGTTTGAACTGCCAGCCTTCTGGTTAGCAGTCACGTCTTAGGCACTATGCCACCAGAGCTCCCACATATGACTCAGCAATTCCATTCCCAGGTGTATATCCAAGATAAAGGAACTTGTAGATGATGTTGATAGTAGCATTATTCATAATAGCTCAAAAGTAGAAAAATCCCAATTGCCCATTAACAATAATGAGTGGATAAAGCATGGTATAGCCATACAATAAAATTTCAGTACAACATGGACGAACCTTGAAAACATTATGCTAAGTGAAAGAAGCCAGTGACAAAAGAGCTCATATTACATAATCCCACTTGTATGAAATATCCAGAATAGGAAAATCTATAGAAACAGGGTGGAATGGGGAGTGACTGCTAATAGGGGCAAGGATTGTTTTGTGGGTGATGAATACTCTAAAATTAGTCTATGGTGATGGTAGGATAATTCTGTGACTATACTAAATCCATCAAGTTATACATTTTTAAAATAGGTGAATTGTGTGTGGTATATAAATTACATCTCAATAAAGCCAGTAAAAAAATAGCATGTAAGCTTTATAGTAAAATAAAGCGAACAGAAGAAATGATGAAGTAAAAGAGCTGAACAGATTTCAAAGGGTGCCTTGAGAAGACAAAATATTACAATGAAATACACAGACTTGGAGTTAGAAAACCACACTCAACATTTCTCAAAAACAAAGAAAAATTTCAAGTTTCAAGTTGCAATACTGAAGGAAGGATTCTATGGAAAAAATACTGAATGATGCAGGAAGCATCAAAAGAAGATGGAAGGAATACAGAATCACTGTACCGAAAAGAATTGCTTGGCATTCAACCATTTCAGGAGGTAGCATATGATCAAGAACCGAAAGGAAGAAGAACAAGCTACACTGAAGTTACTGGTGAAAAACAAGGCTCTAAGAATTGATGGAATACCAATTGCGGTATAGTGAATTACATGGTATGGCTTTTGTAGCCATAGTTTTTGTAACTCCCACTGGATTACTGGGTAGGACCATGCAAATATGCTGGACAGCTGGTAGCAGTAATTCCCTACAATGACACTGGCTATTAACTCTGTGATGGAATTTGCCATGAGCAACTGAGTAGCTGCTTTTAAACTCCTCATTGTTAAAGTCATCCATCTGGGGTACTTCTGTTGGAGCAGCACAAAGTAATCTGGGAAAGTTCAATCTCTCTCTCAGGTGATACAACTCTGATGTTGGGATTGGTTAGTTTTGCCACTCTGCCAGGCTTAAAATGAGGCCTCCTAGAGGCAAAGGGGGAATCTTACTGCCAGCTGAGAGAGATGCCTGGCCGAGAGACGGCAGCAGTGGACCCAAGAGGCATGAAACAAAGCAGCAGGTTTACCTGGCCCACAGATACAGAGGCCAGACCGAGAGGCCTAGGGCCAGAGAGGTATGTCTAAGGACACAGCAGAGGGGAGACTGTTCTATCCCGAACACATTCCCGAACTTGAATCATAGTCTGTTGCTTCCCTACTAAACCCCATAATCTGTGAGCTCTGTGCAGCCACTACAGCAAATTATCAAACCCAGCAGAGAGGTGGTGGGTGCCCCAAGAGGGATGGTTGGTTGCCAAGGTTGGTAAGAGGGCTAGAGAGTAGCAGCATGTCTGGCCTTGGGCTGTTGATGGTTATTCTGTCTTCCTCTTGTGAAGTTAAAGGAGGTCAGAAGATGCTGCCTCCTTGCCCCTTTAGCACCAATTGAGATGTTTCAACAAACAGATGAAATGGTGGAAGAAGCACTTACTCACCTATGCCAAGAAATGTGGAAGACAGCTACCATGTCAACTGACTGAACGAGATCCGTATTTGCGCCATCCCAAAGAAAGGTGATCCAACAGTATGCAGAAATTATTGAATATTAATATATCACACACAAGTAAAGTTTTGCTGAAGATAATTCAAAAATGGTTGCAGCAGTATTCTGACAGAGAACTTCTAAAAATGCAAGCTGGGTTCAGAAGAGGACATGAAATGGGGGATATCATTGCTGATGTCAGATGGATCTTGGCAGAAAGCAAAAAACTCCAGAAAGATGGTTACGTGTGTTTTATTGACTATGCAAAAGTATTCTATTGTGTGGATCATAACAAATTATGGATAACACTGAGAAGAATGAGAATCTCAAAACACTTAATTGAACACATGAGGAATAGACCAGGAGGCTGTTGTTCAAACAGAACAAGGGGATACTGCATGGTTTAAAATCAGGAAGGGAGTGTGTCAAGGTTGTATCTTTTCACCATACATATTCAGTCTGTATGCTAAGCAAATAATCCAAGAAGCTGGACTATATGAAGAAGAACAGAGCATCAGTACTGGAGGAAAACTCATTAACCACCTGTGATATGCAGATCAAAAACTACAGCCTTCAGTATGGATTTCACCTCAATATAAAGAAAACAAAAATCCTCACAATTGTACCAATAAGCAACATAATGATAAACGGAGATGTAGGATTGCAATCAATGTCATGAAACAAAATATGTATGATCTGTTGTATAGAAAATGAATTTGTTCTGTAAACTTTGACCCAAATCACACACACACACACAAATATACACGTATATATATATATACACACACGTTTGTCTATATATGTATTGTTGTTAGGTGTTCCAACTCCGCTCCAACTCATAGTGACCCTATGTACAAAAGAATGAAACATTGCCAGTCATGCCCCATCCTTACAATCCTTACTATACGTGAGGCCATTGTTGCAGCCACCGTGTCAACCCATCTCATTGAGGATCTTCCCCTTTTTCAATGACCCTCCACTTTACCAAGCATGACATCCTTCTCCAGGGAACTGTCCCTTCTGACAACATGACCAAAGTAGGTGAGACGAAGTCTGGCCATTCTCGTTTCCAAGGAGCATTCCAGCTGCACTTTTTCCAGGAAAGACTTCTAGCAGTCCACGGTACTTTCAGTATTCTTTGCCAACACCGCAACTCAAAAGCATCAACTCTTTGTCCGCCTTCCTTATACATTATCTAGCTTTCACATGCATAATGACGTGACTGAAAACACCATGGCTTGGGTTAGGCACACCTTAGTCTTCAAGGAAACATCTTTGCTCTTCAGCACTCTGAAGTATTTTGTAGCAGATTTGCTCAGTGCAATATGACATCTTATTTCTTGACTGCTGCTTCCATTGGTGTTGATTGTGGATCCAAATAATATGAAATCTTTGACAACTTCAATCTTTTCCATATATATGCATGTGTATAATTAAAAAAAAAAAAGGAGAGAAACAGAGAAAAGATTGAAGTTGTCAGGGATTTCATTTTACTTGGATCCACAATCAATGTCCATGAAAACAGTAGTCAAGAAAACAAATGGCATATTGTATTGGGCAAATATGCTGCAAAAGACCTCTTGACAGTGTTAAAAAGCAAAGATGTCACTTAAAGGACTGAAGTGCACCAGACTCAAGCCATGGTATTTTCAATTGCCTCATATGCATGCAAGAAAGAATTAAGGAAGACCAAAGAAGAATTGATGCCTTTGAATTATGGCAAAGACGATTGACTATAACATGGTCTGCTGGAATAATGAACAACTCTATATTGCAAGAAGTACAGCCAGAACACTCCTTAAAAACAAGGATGGCGAGGCCTCATCTCACGTACTTTGGACAGGTTATCATGAGAGACCAGTCCCTGAGGAAGGACATCATGCTTGGTAAAGTAGAGGGTCAGTGAAAAAGAGGAAGACCCTCAATGAGATGGACTGACACAGTGACTGCAACAATGGTCTCAAACACAGCAAGGATTCTGAGGATGACACAGGACCAGGCAGTACTTTGTTCTGTTGTATACAGGCATGCTGGGAGTCAGAACAGACTTAATGGCACCTAACAACATTAACAACAATTTCCTAAGTAAACTTTCATCAAAAACACAATAAAATATTATTTAAAAAAAAAAGTTGTCATTGAATCAATTCCAACTGATGGTGACCCCATGTATGTCACAGAACTGTGAGCCATAAGGTTTTCAGTGGCTGATTTTTCAGAAGCCTTTTTATTTTTCTCTAGGCACCTCTGGAAGGATTTGAACCTTTTGCCAACTACTTAACCATTTGCATCACCAGGGCTCCCAGGGCATGTTATTTCCCATGGGGGAAAGAAAAGACTTTATAGCTGCTGACTGACACCATTGGCAAGATTCTGTAACAGGTGAGTCAGGAGTGTTGACCAGGTATAGGGCAGCACAACTCTCAAGTTTGAGAGCCAACGGTTAAAAGCCACAGGACACCGCAAGAATGCTACAGATTATCTGATTTTGATTCCTCAAACCTTTGGTAAACACCTTCTAGGCCAGGGATACAAAGAACTCACTGTGTAAAATCAACAAGATAATTCAGCATGGAATTATTCTCAAAACAAAGCACCTAAAAGATAATTTGGCATTATGTGGACTATGTAAGGATCAGACCAGATCCTTAGAACCAACAGTTGGTTCAGCAAAAGGGTGTTCTCAGGAAAGCCACAATGACTAAAGTAATTGAAGCCAGAGCTATAATTTTAGAAACTGCCACACGTGAGATAGGTGTGCAATGACACTTCATAGTGTAGAGAAAATTAATTTAAAATGGCTGAAAATGACAAATTATTTAAACATTACTTCCAAGGACTTTTGGGAGCTCCGATGGCGTAGTGCCTAAGGCATTTGATGGCTAACCCAAAGGATGGTGGTTCAAATCCACCAGCCACTCCTTGGAAGGAAGGTTAGGCAATCTACTTGCATAGAGATGATGATGATGTTGTTATGTGCCATTGAGTCGGACCCTACTCATAGCAACCCCTCCCCTTAGGATTCCGAAGCGGTATCACTATGGAAGTAGATTGCCCCATCTTCCTTCCGAGGAGTGGCTAGTGGGTTTGAACTGCCAGCCTTCTGGTTAGCAGTCAAGTGCTTTAGGCACTACACTACCAGAGCTCCTCAGAAACCCAAGGACAGGTCACTGTGAGTCGGCTCCAAGTCAACAGCAATGAGTTTGGTTTGGCTTGGTTTTCCAAATGCTTTGAGCTAAACAAGTATTGATAGTGAAGGACTTAACTGCTCCATAACCTCCTTTCACAGGTCAAGTTCAAACCTGATTCTTTTTCTTTAAAAGGTAGCCTTTGAGTCAAATACCAGTCCAAACGCCAAATTATCTGTTTCACTTCAGTAACTGACGTAATGTGGCAAAACAAAACCTAAAATGTGTTTAAGAACATGTGCACACTCCCAGAGATCCAAGTAAGCGGCCTTCTCCTAGCAAACTGCTGATTAAAGCAAGGCCCACAGACAGCCAAAAATCTGTGCAGCTGGGCAATGTCCCTTAACAGTGGTGCCCCATAAGGAATATGTCCACAGAACCGGATGGTAAGAATGTTTTGGATGTCCATGTTTCTCCAGGGGCTGTTGAGAGAAAGGGATGCCCTTTCTGAAACAATGAGCCTTATGCAAGGAACAGTCTGTTCCTATAGAGAAGGTAACAGGAGCAGTGGTGGTTCAGTAGTAAAATTTTCACCTTCCAGTCAGGAGGCCCAAATTCTATTCCTGACCAATGCACTTTTTGTACAGCTACCACCTTTCTGTTAGCAGAGGCCTGCACGTTGCTATGATACAGAACAGGTTTCAGTGGAGCTTCCAGACTCAGACAGACAAGGAAGAAAGACCTGGCAATCTACTTCTGAAAATAAGCCGATGGAAAATCCTATGGATCACAATGGTCTGATCTGCAACCAATCACAGGGATGGTGTAGTTCTGCTGTACATGGGGTTGCCATGAGTTGGTCTCCAACTTCATGGCAGCTAACAACAACCTAGAGGAGGGGCTACCAGAGATGCTGACGTCTCCCAAAGAGATCACAGAGGTGTGTGTTGGGGGGGAGGGGGTATTTCCCTGAACTGAGAGCAACTGAGACCTCTGGAGAGGGGAGTGAGATAGAGTGAGCTCTCTCAGCGCCAGTTTTACTTTATTGATACCATTTGATTTTTTTTAGAACAAGAATGTATTCAAACAGTACTTGCATAGTTGAAAATAAATTTTCAAAAAGCATGAGCAAATCAAAAGTATTCCACAGCTCCCTTTGCATTTCTCCCATATTCGTCAACCAACCAATTCTCTGATACCAATTCTGTCAACAACACTTTTAAGCAAGAAGAGAACACACTGAGCACTCTGGTCTATGTGGGGGTACATTTCTCAGAAGAAATTAATAAACTGCATCCTAGGGCACCCCCTCTGGTAAATTTGATTACTTGGTCCCTCAGACTCTCTCTTCCTACTGCACAGGTCCCTCTGCCACCCTGCTACCCCTGGGGCCTTTCAAAATGCCTTCCCCTACCAAAGGATAAGATCCCCACATCCCAGCACAGTCCTGCAAGCTCCAACTCTGTATGTCCTGCTGGCCTTTTCTCTTCTGCTCCCCATGACAGCCCCACTGAAGCACAGATTTGGTCTTCTCAGTGAAGTCACATCTCCTGGCTGTCTACTGCCAGGTACTGCTACCACCCTGCCTTTCTCTTCTCTGCTCCTCAGAATCCTCTGTGCCCCTCAGGACTCACCACGGCTTCAGCATCTCCCCTAGGAGCCAAGGGCTGGGCTCCCTCTGGGCTTCCATGTTGTACTAGGCTAACCCCACCACACAGCTGAGCACACTGTAACTTCTCTCCCCTAAACTAGAGGCTTCTTGGGTTTTTAATTCTGTATCCTCAGCACTTGGCCCACACAGTACAGACAACAAATATGAACCCCTTTGCATATACAGTACTGAGTTGTCAGTGAAAGCAAACATGGGTATAGGGAC
>NW_006921602.1:10978105-10980193 GCF_000298275.1 Orycteropus afer afer | reverse complement strand
GGCAGAAACTCCATAAAAACCTGCTGAGTGAAATGAAGAAAATTTTGTCCCCAAGGCCCTGATGGTATCATAAACTCAGAAAACTGAGTACCTGAGTTAAAATCATCAGAGTTTCAACCTTTTCTCTGACCTTCCCACTCCTGGTACCCTAAAAAGCTTCTGGACCATGGTCAAGGCCTGTGATTCCCTTAATACACCCATCCCTGGGCTGGGCTGCAATGGACCAGGTGGGGTCCCTAGCCTCCTGGAAGTTATAATAGCAAGGAGGCAACCTGGCACTGACAACCTCATCAGAGATCATTGTGAACATCTGTTGACTCTGACATCTTCTTTAATCTGTTAATATGATTCATCACATTAAATGATTCCTAACATTAAACTAATTTTGCTTTCCTAGGATAAACCCATACTGGCTTGCTGGATTCTGGATCCTAATATTTTGTAGCATATTTCTGCATTTTATGTTCATAAATGATATTGGCCTATTCTTTTCATTACTTGTAGGGTCCTTACAGATTTAATATCAAGGTTATGCTATCCCTTTTTCAATACTCTGGAAGACCATGTAAAACTGCAATTACATGAAGTATTTCCTCAATGATTGTTAGAACTCACCAGTGAAATCACTTGAGCCTGGGGTTTTTCTTTGAGGGGTAATCTGTGCCTACTGTTTCAATGTCTTTAATGACTATAGGACTATTTTGATTTTCTGTTTCTTATTGAATCAATTATGGTGGTTTCTTGGTATGTTTGCATCACAAAGCTAACTAGTACCTAGACTGCTGACCCTGAGGTGAACTCTGCACGTAATTAAGGGCTGTGTAAATCATAGAGAAATAGCAGACCATATGTGTATTTCCTGCTACAATTTACATAAGTCCTGCCCATATAGAACCTCGTATGAATGCCGATCAAGGTCTGAGTGGCTTTGATAACTCTGGCATCTTATTATTTGCAAAGGTATGGGTAAATGCCTACTTAGCAGGACGGCTGAATCAGATCAACATCCTACTGCTGGCCAGCTAGAAACTTTTAAGGAGGGCTATAAAAAAAAATTAAAAAATAAATCCACTGCTGTGAGTTGATTCCAACTCATAGCGACCTTATAGGATAGAGTAGGGCTGCTTCATAGAGTTTCCAAGGCTGTAAATCTTCATCTTCCTCCCACAGAGCAGCTGGTGGGTTCCAACAGCCCATCTTTTCATTAGCAGTTGAGTGCCTTAACCACTACGCCACCACACAGCTCCTCTGTAAAGGGTTGTACAACTATTAAGTTCTTAACTGAGAAACTCTTGGAAATCACTTATCATTAATAAGAGAAAGCATCCGCCAAGTGTTTTAGGGGTGTCCACATTAGTGGGTCAAGAGTGTACTCAGCTGGTGGAAACCTTCCCCAACGCCAGGCTGGCTATCTATGGCAAGTCTAATGACTAGCATGTTTGCTAACACGGGTGGAGCCACCTCTGCCTGTGGTTCCACAGACCACGTGGCCAGGGACGCGGGGAACAGGGGTGAGGATAGTAGAGCGTCGTGGAAAAGCACACTCACCAGGGCCTCAAAGTCCTTGCAGTCTTGGCGGGCGTAGAATGCAGGGAAGGGCCGCAGCACCGAGTCTCGTTTGTAGCTCTGCAGGGCCGAGGCGAAGAGACTGCACCGCAGGTCAGCAGCCAACACGTCGCGGCCCGCCGCTTCCTTGGCTGCTGCCCAGCCAGAGGGCTGCATCCTGGGCTGGGCACGTTGCCGGGGGAGACGCGCCGGTCAGGGGCTAGGACTGAGCTTGTAGTCAGTGCGGGGCCAAGCCCAGTGACAATGGGCCTGAGAGAACCGGGGTTCCCAGGCTCTGGGTGGAGCTAGGCAGGGGATGAGATGACAGCGGTGAGAACGTGCTGATGAGTTTCTTCTACCGGGTCTGGGCACAGGCGCTTGCTGCTGGGAGGGCTGGTAGACAAGAGAGTCTGGGCCAGAGTGCAGGTCAGCGCGGGAGGGTGGGCCCAAGCATAATGAGGTCGGCGTCCCAGTCCTAGTGGAGGGGTTATGACAAGGGATGAGATGACAACGGCGGGAACGTGCTGACACATGCCCCCTGTG
>NW_006921602.1:10975421-10976925 GCF_000298275.1 Orycteropus afer afer | reverse complement strand
GAAGGCTGGCGGTTCAAACCCACCAGCCACTCCTCGGAAGGAAGACTGGGCAATCTACTTCCGTAGTGATACTGCCTCAGAAACCCAAGGAGGGGGTTGCTATGAGTAGGGGCCAGACTCGAGGGCACAAAACAACAACAACAAAAAGGAACTAGGAAGGAAAAGCAAGGACCTCCCTCCAGAAGAAAACCTCCACAGAGAAAAGACTCCTACGGCCAGGGCTCTGAACTCAGATCTTTAGCCTCCTAAAGACTGGGCAATCTCCTTCCATAAAGATTTACCAACTGGGAAACCCAAAGGGGAAACTCACTGAGTTGGAATGGACTCGATGGCAGTGAGTTTGGGTTTTTTTGTTTGTTTTGTTTTGTTTAAAGCCGCTCTGGTGGTGAGGTGCCAAGGGCATTTGACTGCTAACCAGAATGATGGCGGTTCAAACCCACAAGCCACTCTGCAAAAGGAAGACCAGGCAATCTCTTTCCCTAAAGATTTACCACCTTGGAAACTCAGTGGCGGTTGCTACAGATGGCATCAACTCCATGGCAGTGGGTGGGTTAATGCCTTCAGTGCATCTTGGACTTCTTCCTTCAGTACGATAGGTTCTTGATCATATGCTACCTCCTGAAATGGTTGGCAAATTCTTTTTGATACAGTGACTCTGTATTCCTTGCATCTTTTTTTTTTTATGCTTCCTGCATCATTCGATATTTTGTCAATACTGCAACTCAAGGGTTGAATTTTTTTTCTTCAGTTCTTTCAGCTTGAGAAATACCAAGCATGTTCTTTTGATTTTCTAACTCCAGGTCTTTACAAATTTCATTATAATACTTTACTTTGTCTTCTCAAGCTCTCCTTTGAAATCTTCTCTCCAGTTCTTTTACTTCATCATTTCTTCCTGTCACTTTAGCTTCTCTACATTCTAGAGCAAATTTCAGAGTCTCTTCTGACATCCATTTTGGTCTTTCCTTTTTTTCCTGTTGTTTTTTTTTTTTTTAATGATGTTTTGCTTTCTTCATGTATGATATCCTTGATGTCATCCCACAACTCATCTGATCTTGTCATTAGTGTTCAAATCTATTCTTGAATTGGTCTCTAAAGTAAGGTCGGATATACTCAAGGTTGTACTTTGGCTCTTGTAGACTTATTTTAATTTTCTTCAGCTTCAACTTGAACTTACATTTGAACAGTTGATGGTTTGTTCCACAGGCAGCCTCTTCTCCACAGTCAGCCTCTGCCCTTGTTTTGACTGATGATATTGAACTCCATCATCTCTTTCCACAGATGTGGTTGATTTGATTCCTCTGATGTGGTCCACATGTACAAAAAGAGAAAACAAACCCACTGTCATGGATTCGATTCCAACTCATAGTGACTCTACAGGACAGAGTGGAACTGCCTCATAGGATTTCCAAGGCTATAAATTTTTACAGAAGCAGACTGCTTCATCTTTCTCCTGCAGAGCAGCTGCGGGATTCAAACTGCCAATCTTCTGGTTAGCAGCTGATTG
>NW_006921602.1:10955609-10974946 GCF_000298275.1 Orycteropus afer afer | reverse complement strand
TCAAACCCACCAGCCACTCCCTGGAAGGAAGGTTGGGCAATCTACTTCTGTAGTGATACTGCCTCAGAAACCCAAGGAGGGGTTGCTATGAGTCGGATCCGACTCCACAGCAGTGGTTGTGTTTGGTTGGTTGAGTTGTGGTGCAGTGAATTACTTGGTATGGCTTTTCTAGCCATGGTCTTTGTGACTCCCATCAGATGACTGGGTGGGACTATGCAAATATAAAGGGCTGTGGCCCACCAAGGGGACTGGAAATCTTGTTAGGAATGTTAATAAGGTACATGGCATCCTTGCAGTGGTGGTGTTGTTATACGCCGTAGAGCCAGATCTGACTCATAGTGACCCCTCCTGGGGTTTCTGAGGCCGTATCACTATGGAAGTAGATTGCCCAACCTTCCTTCTGAGGAGTAGGACCATGGAAATAAGGTGTATAAAACTCTAATTTTGGGATTGGTCAGTTTTGTCATTCCGCTAGGCTTAAAATGAGCCCTCCCAGAGGCAAAAGGGGGTGGGGATCTCACTACCATCAAGACAGAGAAGAACTAGGAATGGAGCCCATCCTTGGCCCTGAGATCTCTGCACTGAGGTGTCAGCAGAGGCAGCAGAACCGACAGACCAGCACAAGACAGAGTGTGGGGCTTGCCAGCCCACACAACCAGAAAGCTGGGTGCTTTGGGGCAGGAGGCTTGCTGATGGAGTGATGTGCACCTAGGCACACCTACCGGCAGAGCTAAAAGAGCTTTGTAACACTTGACCAATTAGGGCGGAGGCCGGCCAAGGTCAAAGAGGCATGCCTGTGAGCATGGCAGAGGAGAGGCTGTCCCGATTATAGAATTGTATCCTGAGCGTTCCTCAACCTGAATTGTAACTTGTTGCTTCCCTAATATGGATTCATACAGTGTCTGCAATAATGGGCTCAGGCATAGCAAGGATTCTGAGGCTGGCACAGGACCAGACAGTGTTTCATTCTGTTGTACATACAGGGTCACTATGGGTCAGAGCTGACTCAATGGCACCTAACAACAACTTCCCTAATAAACCGCATAATTGTAAGTATTGTCTGTGAATTCTGTGTGGGCATTGCAATGTATTATCAAACCCAGAAGAGAAGTAGAGTGCTGTGGGAGGGGTGGTTGGTGTCAAAATTGGTGAAAAGGTTTGAGGGTGGTGGCATGGCTGGCCTCATAGGAATCAGCCTTGGGCTGCCAATGGTGATTCTGTTTCCCCCTCCTGAGGCTGGAGGAGGTCACATGATGCCTCCTCCACGACCTTTGTGCAGTCATATTAACTGGTCTTACTTGTAGGCATATTGATATTATCCTGTCCAGACAGCATTGTACTTCAGGACAGATCTTGAAATGTTCTTATTGACAATGAATGTGATGCCAGTCTTCTTCAATTTGTCATTCTTGACATAGTAGAACATATGATTATATGATTCAAAATGGTCAATACCAGTCCATTTCATCTCACTAATGCCTAAAATATCTACCTTTATGCATTCCATTTCATTTTTGACAACTTCCAATTTTCCTAGATTCATACTTCATGCATTCCACGTTCCAGCTCTTAATAGGGGTTTACAGCTGTTTCTTCTTATTTTGAGAAGATAAGTTGTCACCTTGAGGACTAAGGCGTGCCTGACCTAAGCCATGGTATTTTCAATTGCCTTGTATGCATGCGAAAGCTGGACAATGAATAAGGATGCCCGAAGAAGAATTGATGCCTTTGAATTACGGTGTTAGTGAAGAATATTAAATATACCATAGACTGCCAGCAAAATGAACAAATCTGTCTTAGAGCAAGTACAGCCAGCATGTTCCTTAGAAGCAAGAATGGTGAGACTTTGTCTCACGTACTTTGAACATATTATCAGGAAGGACCAGTCCCTGGAGAAAGACATCATGCTTAGTAAAATAGAGGGTCAGCAAAAAAGAAGACCCTCAACAAGATGGATTGACAGTGGCTGAAGAGATGGGCTCTAGTGTAGCAGTGATTGTGAAGATGGCAAAGAACTGAACAACAGAACATTCCTTCTGCTGTGCATAGGGTCTTTATGAAACAGAATTGGCTTGACAGCACCTAACAGCCTCCTAACCTTTGAGAAAATCTATTTACTTGTGGTACTTCTGTTATACCAAAAAACCAAAACAAATCACTGCCGTCGAGTCGGATCCAACTCATAGCGACCCCTCCTTGGGTTTCCAAGGCAGTATCACTATGGAAGTAGATTACCCCATCTTCCTTCCAAGGAGTGGTTGAACCACCCAAATTCACTGCCATCAAGTCAATTCCGACTCATAGTGACCCCCATTGGGTTTCTGAGGCAGTAAATGTTTACAGAAGTAGATTGGCCCATATTCCTTCTATGGAGTGACTGAGGGGTTTGAACCACAAACCTTCTGGTTAATAGTCAAATGCTTTAGGCACTATGCCAGCAGCACTAGGTGACTAAGCAGGCCCCCTCTGACAGAGAACCTGGGGGGTGGGTAAGGTAGGGAAGGAGGGAGAGGAACTTTGACCTACCTCCTAGGAAGGAAGGAACTAGACTCACAACCTCTCTCCTTTCTCAGAACCTCATTAGAGAAATTCTCACATCTGGCCTCATGGTTATATGGAAATCTAAGTACAGGCCATTGCAGAATTCCTAGACCAAGAAGCCCCCCTCAACAGTCTATACCCACCCCAACAGGATCCTTTGAGGAAAAACTTCCCCTCCTTTCACATCAGGGCTGGGCTGGGCCCTGAGCTCAGAGGAGACATGGCCCAGGCCATTAGAATATATATATTCATGACTTTGGGAGGTAGGATAAGACCAGACACTACTAGCTCCCCAGGCCAGACTTTTGGTAGAGGCTGCTTTAGGAGACCATCTCAAACTTCTGGCTGCCATGAATTCTAGACTGGGCCACCACCACCAGAGAATGTCTGAGAGACCTGTGGGCTCAGATAAGGCCCATAAACAAAACCAAACTTACTGTTGTTGAGTCAATTCTAACTCACAGTGACCCCTCCTTGGGTTTCCAAGGCAGTATCTCTACGGAAATAGATTGCCCAGTGTTCCTTCCGAAGAGTGGCTGGTAGATTTGAACTGCCAGCCTTCTGTGCAGCAGTCAAATGCCTTAGGCACTATACCACCAGACCTCCCAGATAAGACCCATCGTGCCCCAAAAGTCTTGGGGACTTGTCTTAGTTATCTAGTGCCACTATAATAGAAATATCACAAGTGGGTGACTTTCACAAACAAATTTGCTTTCTCACAGTTGAGGAGGCTAGAAGTCCAAATTCAGGGTGCTAGCTACAGGGGAAGGCTTTTTCACTCTATTGGCTCTGGGGGAGGGTCCGTCATCTTTTCCATTCTATTCCTTGGTTCCTTGGCCATCTTCATGTGGTACGGTATCCATTTCTTGTTGTTTGATTGCTCAATCTACTCTTTTTGTATCTCCAAGATTGGCTTAAAACACACTCTACACTAATACTGTCTCATTTAACATAACAAAGAAAATCCATTCCCAAATGGATTTATACCACAGGTATACCAAACTAAACCAAACTCACTGCCCTCAAGTTGATTTGACTTATAGAAACCCCTACTTGGGTTACCACGGCGGTATCTCTACAGAAGTAGATTGCCCAGTCTTCCTTCTGAGAAGTGGCTGGTGGACTTGAACTGCCAGCCTTCTGGTTAGCAGTCAAATGCCCTAGGCACTATGCCACCAGAGCTCCCAACCACAGGCATAAACTCCAAAAAACCAAACTCACTGCCATCCAGTTGGATCCGACTCATAGCGACCCCTTCTTGGGCTTTCAAGACGGTATCTCTACAGAAGTAGATTGTCCAGTCTTCCTTCCAAACCACAGGTATAGGGGTTGCTATATATATATATATATATATATAGCTGTGTGTGTGTGTATATATGTGTGTGTGTGTGTATATATATATATATATATATGTACGTGTGTGTGTGTATATATATATATATATATATATATATATGTATGTATCTGGGAGCTCTGGTAGCATAGTGTCTAAGGCACTTGACTGCTAACCAGAAGGCTGGCGGTACAAACCCACCAGCCACTCCTCGGAAGGAAGGTTGGGCAATCTACTTCCAGAGTGATACTGCCTCGGAAACCCAAGGAGGGGTCGCTATGAGTCGAGTCTGGCTCGGTGGCATATAACAACAACAAATATATATATATATATATATATATATATTAGAGTTTTATACACCTTATTTCCATGGTCCTACTCCTCAGAAGGAAGGTTGGGCAATCTACTTCCATAGTGATACAGCCTCGGAAACCCAAGGAGCGGTCGCTATGAGTCAGGTCTGGCTCGATGGCATATAACAACAACACCACTGCAAGGATGCCATGTACCTTATTAACATAATTGCACTTCTTTCTCCAGTGTCTTAAACTGTATGATTAGGTAATTGTTTTGAGATCTCTCTTCTTTATTAATGTAGGCAATTGAAACTATAAATTTCTCTCTAAGCACTGCTTTAGCCGCATTCCATAAATTTTGCTATGTTGTGTATTTTTTCTTTCTCTCTCTCTCCTCTCCTTCTGGCACTCCCATTTCTTGAGTTAGTGTGCTTAATGGTGTCCCACATGCCTCAGGCTCTGTTCATTTTCTTCCTTCATTTTTCTCTCTGTTCTTTGGATTTCATAATCTCTATTGATCCATCTTCACATTCACTGATTCTTTCTTCAGCCAGTTCAAATGTACTACTGAGCCACTCTAGTGAATTTTATATTTTAGTTATTGTACTTTTCAACTTCAGCTATCCTATTTGATGCTATTTATTATCTTCTATCTCTTTACTGAGAATATCAGTAACTATTTATATATTCTCTATTTGGTGCACCATTGTCATCATAGCTTCCTTTATTTCTTTTATCATGGTTTCCTTTAGTTCCTTGAATATCTTTATAATGGTTACTTTGAAGTTTTTGTCTGTTAAATCTGACATGTAGCCACTTCCACAGGCAGTTTCTGTTGTCTGCTTTCTTTCCAGTATATGGATCATACTTTTCTGTTTCTTTGCATGTCTCCTAATTTTTGTTGGAAACCAAACATTTTATATAATATATTGTAGCAATTCTTACTAGCCCCTCACTCTAGGTCTTGTTTTGTTATTTGTTTACTTGTTTAGTGACTGACTGCGTTATTTTAGTGGAATCTACCCACCTGCCCCTCTTCACCTCACAGTGTTAAGTCTCTGATGTTGCTCCTCATGGGGTACAACTTTGGGTAGTCCCACAGTTATCCTGAGATGATAGTGGTTTTCACAGTGCTCTTTTTGACTGTCTGTTTCCCTGACCACATTTAGCTGCTTACCAGCTAATTATAGGCTGATCATTTAGAGAGCCCTGGTGGTGCAGTGGTTAAAGTGCTGGACTGCTAACTGAAAGGTCAGTGGTTCAAACCCACTAGTGGCTCCACAGGAGAAAGATGTGTCAGTCTGCTTCTGTAAAGATTTGCAACCTTAGAAATTCTATGGGGCAGTTCTACTTTGTCCTATAGAGTCACTGTGAGTCAGAATTGACCTGGCAGCAGTGGATTTGGGTTTTGCTCTACCTTTTACAACAATGTCCTGGGGCATAAATTGTTCTACAGATCAAACCAATCAAATTTGGTCTCCTTTGAAGGGATAGTTCCCAAGGTCTGGGTTTGAGATCCCACATAGGCTCTTCCCAGCTGTCTCTTTCCCTGGTTCTCTAGCAAACCTACAAGTTAGCTTATATGACCAGAGAATCTCCATTCTCCTCCCAATTGCCCTTGACCACAACCTCCACTGTTTTAGAGAGCATCTATAGGCTTTAATTTCTCTGTGCTTTGTTGTAAATCAAGTCAGTTCCTTTCTTATGGCCTGCTTCTCTCCAACCCCACCACTACCCCAAGAATGATCCCTGGACTATGGCTCTGGAGATGGAGTTGAGACAATAGCTAACTTCTTTCTGAGTGACACTTCTACTTTAGGAGCTGATAGAGGGTAGCAGTAGCCTCAAGTCTTTTTGACTTGCCTCTTCTGGCTGGGACAAGGGACCCCAGTATTCTTGGTGGCACCAGGCCCAGGGTAAAGCCTCCATCTCATGAGTGGGGGTCAGGTGGAAAAAGGGAGCCTCCACTCACTGGGAATTTAACCTCCACAACAGGTGCCTGAGTACCTGAGGCAAGATGAAAAATGCTGATATAATGCCCTTTCTGAGAAAATTGCCCTCCAACTGGGAGTTGGGGAGAGAAGAAGCCCTATATTCTTGACTGCTCCAGTCTGGAGCGAAGTTTCTACATTACTGAGCTGGGAAAGGGGAGGAAGTGGGTGTAGCCCATGTTCAAATACTACATACTCCTGATGTTCTTACCAAATTTTAGTAGATTTTCTTAAATAAAGGACTCTTCATTTGTTGTATGTCCTTAAGACTATTTCCAGAAACTTTAAATGTTGTTTAAATTTTTAATTCTTACCAGTTTTTCTGGGAAGCAGGTTGGTGGAGCTCCTTATTCTATCATGCCAAAAGTCTCCCTCCCTGTGTTTATTTCCTTTTATTAGCTTCAGGCATTTAGTAAAGGCATTTACTTGGATGCAGTCATTTACCACCAAGGACTTTTAACTGGGGTGTACAAAGATTGTCCAAAGGGTATGCAGATGCAGTCCCTTCAAGGAATCCAGATACTTGACCTCTTGACAGACTCATTATTAAAATAAATCTTTAGAAGAATTCCTGTCCACCTCCTCTTTCACACAATGACCTTTCTCCCACTTCTCAAAGGAACAGCCACAAATCATACTTTGGAATATTGCCCCAGGGTATAAAACCCCCAGGGCTCCAAACAGACAATGCAGAATATTGGTGCTGAAGGGAAAGGCTCTACTAATTGGGAATTGTGACAAATATACCATATAAATGTAACATGTTAAGGAGCTCTGGTGGCATAGTGTACTAGGAATCAGACTGCTAGCCAGAAGTTTGGTAGTTCAAACCCACTAGCCACTCTGCGGAAGGAAGACTGGGTGATCTACTTCTGTAAAGATTTACTCCCTCAGAAACCCAAAGGGGGCTGCTACGAGTCAGAATCAACTCCATGGCAGTGAGTTTGGTTTTTGGTTTAATGTAACATGTTAATAACAGGCGTAACTGGTGGAGTATATGGGAACTCCTACACCACCTTCTCAATTTTTCTGTAAATGTAAAATTATTCCAAAAAAATAGTTTACTTTTAAAACATACATTATGACCAAACTGGGTTTAGGCTATGAATGCAGGGTTAATTTAACATGAAAATCTGTTCATCCAATTTTCAACATTAACAGATTAAAAGAGGAAAAACTTATGACCATCTCAACACTCATATATATACTATGAAGCAAACTAGGAATAGAATGGACCCAGCTTAATCAGATACCAGAAGCCTTTTGAAGTCCAGTAAAAATGAAAGTGCAGGGCCCCTTGCCCAAAAAACAATATATATACTATTAAGAATCTTATGAAGACAACAGTAGAGCACTAAACCAAGAACCAGGCCCTTTGACTTCATGTCCTGTGCACAGGCCGTAAGTCCAGGAAGCTGCCACTGAGAATATAGCAAACTTGGCATTTAATGAAAGTTATCATCAGAAGCTATAATCAGAGTAAATAATCCAAGAAGCTAGACTATATGAAGAAGAACATGGCATCAGGATTGGAGGAAGACTCATTAACAACCTATGATATGCAGATGACACAACCTTGTTTGATGAAAGTGAAGGTGACTTGAAGCATTTACTGATACAGCTCAAAGACAACAGTGTTCAATATGAATTATACCTCAACAAAAAGAAAACAAAAATCCTCACAACTTGTGGTGGTTATGTTTGTGTGTCAACATGGCTGGGCCTGGTTGAGTGGCTGGGCAGCTGGTGGTAGTTATTCCCCATGATGAGACTGGCAGTCAACTCCATGGTGGGCTCTACCACAAGCAGCTGAGTAGCTGCCTTAGGGAATGTGGTCTTCTTCTTGTATATAAGCAGAAGCCTTGGGGAATGGTCTCTAGCTTATGGCACGCTTGGACCCTGCATGTAGCTATGTCATTGTTCAGCAGTCTGCCATGCTCTGCTGACCTTGGGACTTACAATGAACTTGAATTAATGGCCTGCCATGTGGTTTGGCAACATCAGGACTGTGCCATTTTATTTGTCAACCTTGGGCTTGTTAGCCTTAGCAGCAAGTAGCTTCCTGAATGAAGAAAATCCTCTAGCTTCAGTAGGCCAGGAGCAAGAGGCAGGGCTGGACCCCAATGTCAAGGGGCTTTCACCCAGCCCCTAGAGCCTGGCATTTTGAACTCAGACTTAAAGCCTCCAAATTGTAAGAATAAATTCCTGTTTGTTAAGGCCATCCCATTTGTGGCATATTCCTGTCAGAGTGGCACTAAGTAACCAAACACAACTGGACCAATAAGCAACATCATGATAAATGGAAAAAAGATTGAAGTTGTCAGGGATTTCATTTTACCTGGTTGCACAATCAACACCCTTGGAAGCAGTCAGAAATCAGAAGATAATTGCACTGGGCAAATGTGCTGCAAAAGACCTCTTCAAAGTGTTAAAGAGCAAGGATGTCACTTTGAAGACTAAAGTGTACCTGACTCAAGCCATGGTATTTTCAATAGTCTCATATGCATGGGATGCTGGACACTGGATAAGGAAGACCAAAGAATTAATGCCTTTTAATTGTAGTGTTAATGAAGAATACTAAAAATACCATGGATTGCCAGAGAACAAACAATTCCGTCTTGGAGGAAGTACAGCCAGAATGCTCCTTTGAAGCAAGAATGGCCAGACTTCATCTCTTGTACTTTGGTCATGTTGTCAGAAGGGACCAGTTTCTGGAGTAGGGTATCATGCTTGGTAAAGTAGAGGTCAGCAAAGAAAGGGAAGACCCTCAATGAGATGGATTGACACAGTGGCTGTGACAATGGGCTCAAGCATGGCAATAACTATGAGGATGGCAGAACCAGGCAGCATTTTGTTCTGTTGTACACAGGGTCACTGTGAGTCAGAGCTAACTCGACGGCACCTAACAAACAACAACAACAACGTGATCAGAACAATAAAAAATATATATATACCCACTATCATAGCTTCGGGAACTCTGGTGGCATAGTGCCTAAGGCATTTGACTGCTAACCAGAAGGATGGCAGTTCAAACCCACCAGCCACCCCTCAGAAGGAAGGTTGGGCAATCTACTTCCGTAGTGATACTGCCTGAGAAACCCAAGGAGGTGTCGCTATGAGTCAGATCTGACTCGACGGCAGCGAGTATGATAGCTTCAGTTCAATGTCTCTACCAGAATTACCAACCAGCAAAGTCAAACAAGAAAAAAAAAGTTGTCACTATCAGATAATATGCTTATCTACCTATTAGAAGGAAAGAGTTTAAGATTTCTGAATGCAAGACCAATAAACAAAATTCAACTGCATTACTATATACCAACACTGAGCAATTCTAAATTATAGTTTAAAAAATCTGCTAGCCACAAAAACTGCTATATATTAGGGGTACATTGTGAGGATGGCATGGGACGTATGGTGTTTCATTCTGTTGTACGCAGTGTAACTATGAGTTGGAACCAACTTGACAAAAACTAACAACAACATATGCACTTGGCTGGTAACTGAAAGGTCAGCAGTTTGAACTAACCAGCCGCTCTGCAGGAGAAAAATGTGGCAGTCTGCTTCTATAAAGGTTTCCAACCTCAGCAGTGCTATGGAGCAGTTCTACTCTTGTCCTTCAGCAGTGGCATCACTAGGGGAGTGCTGGGGGTTTGACTGCGCTGTGTGACACTGGCAGAGAGAGTGACGCCAAAACGCCTATCTATATACTCTTTGTACCATGTTTCAGCCGAAATTTATTATCTTTTATAAAAAATCCCTATAATTAGTTATCACAACAAAAACATTTTCAGTAAGTCCAGCTTACATGTATCAACACACCTACACGGCTAAAACTCTATGCTAGTTTACTTTTTGAACCATCTAAAGTGTTCTGGTCAGAGCTGTCATTATTATCCAATTACAATGACACTTCAAATCACATGGTTTCGTCTGCATACACTATCAGCACTGCACTTTTGTTTTCTTTGCTGGTGTCATATAGTCACTGATTTTGTAGAATTTTCTGGTGTCTTAGCTACAACTTTTTTTTTTTTTTTTTTTAGCTCTTCTTCTTAGTGCCCTATCCCCAGATATTGCAGGTTTTTTTTTTTTTTTTAGCTACAACATTGTGGTAATTAGTATTTGTGAACCTGTGTCAGTAACTTTTTTTTTTAACTAATGAAATGGTAATTTAAGAGAAAGGAGGAGAAAACTCAGACTTCCCCTCAGTTACTAGTAATGTGATTCAAGGTAAAAAGATTTTGTCACCAGGAGTCCTGGGACCTTGAGCAAGGGTCCTTGTCTTCCGATGACAAAGAATTGAGCAGGAGAGGCAGTGTCCACACAAACCAGTTTATTAAAAAGAAAAGGAGAAGGTGGGGGAGGCTTTCTAGGGAGATATGGAAAAGGGCTTTCACCTATGCTAGTTAGCTTCCGGTCTCTTTCTCAACAAGGATTTGCTGGGATTTGTAAAGGGTTTGGGACAGAAAGAAGGGGCTTCATCTTTATTCACAAAATGGATGAGGATTGGAGTGGTGTTATGAAGTATTCGGGGTGCTGGGAGTAAGTGCTTTAGGCTTGCCTGCAAAGAAACGGTTCTGCAGAAACATCCTGTGAAAAGAAACGTTCTGAAAAAGAGCATCCTGAAAACATCCTGCAAAAAGCAAAGAAGGGAACTAGGGGAAGGTTGTTCATCCCCTGTTCCAGGATGTAAGTTACCAGCTAGGCTTGATTTTAGCTTTACAATTAGGGCTTTCATTTAACCCTTTGGGACCTGCAGAATTCTGTTTCAGTTTTACAGAACAATTTTGTTAGTATTCATATACTCTAATAAATACTACAGTTAAGCAATTTACAACTATATTTATCACATATTATTCTATGATTAAAATTGATAATGAACATTACCAAGACATCTGTATAGTCTGGTACAGGAGGAAGTCCATGGGGGAAGGGGTGACACCATGATTAACTGCACTGGGTGACACCAACCTAGAAATGCCACTGTTCTACAGGGCCACTGTGAGTTGAAATTGACTCCATGGCACCAGATTTGGTTTGGTTTTTTGGATACAGGAGCTCCTGGTGTCATGGTGCCTAAGGCAGTTGACTGCCAACCACAAGGTTGGTGGTTCAAACCCACAAGCTGCTCCGCAGAAGGAAGATGGGGCAATCTACTTCTGTAAAGATTTACCACTGTGAAAACCTAAAGGGGAGGGTCTCTGTGAGTCAAACTAACTCGATGGCAGTGAGTTTTGAACAAAAACCCTTTAAGGTAAAATTATAAACTGGATTAGAAGACAAAAGTAGGCCTCAATAAAGGGGAAGATTTACAATGTTCATTACTGGGAAGACTCGATATAATAAAAAAATTAATCAAATCCCCATAGGACTTTATTTTAGAAGACTTTTTAATTAACCATCACTGTTCACTGAATTTTTTTTTTTTAATAGTACTTTTGTTATTAGGTTCCATTGAGTCACATGGTGACCCCATGTGACAGAGCAGAATTTCTCCAAAGGCTTTTCTTGGCTGTAATCTTTAAAGAAGCAGATCATCAGGTCTTTCTCCTGTAAAACCAGGTAAGGCACTTGACTGCTAACTAGAAGCCTGGTGGTTCAAACCCACCAACCACTCCTCGGAAGGAATATCGGGTAATCTACTTCCATAGTGATACTGCCTCCGAAACCCAAGGAGGGGTCGCTATGAGTCGGGTCGGACTTGACAGCACATAATAACCACCACCACCACCTTTAGGTTAGCAGCCAATAGCTTAACTGTTTGCACCAACACTATGTTGATGTTGTTGTTGTTGTTGTTATGTGCCAGTGGAGCCTACCCAACGCATAGCGACCCCTGACCCCTCCTTGGGTTTCCAAGGAGGTATCACTTCGGAAGTAGATTGCCCAACCTTCCTTCCGAGAAGTGGCTGGTGGGTTTGAACAGCCAGCTGCATGCGAATGGAAAACGGCCACACAGTGGAACGGTCACACTTTGGATTCAGACGTCTCTGACCCTAGAGGACTCTAGAGTCTGGAAAAACTAAAAGCCCAACATTAACCTTGTGTCTCATTTCTTTCTCTCATTCTCTCCTTAGTGATAATTGCCCCAGTAGAGAAAAGTGAAGCCAGAAGAATTTCCCCTGAGACCAGGAGCAAAGAAACACTTCCCCACAGACACTATCTTGGCAAAGGTGGGAGGGTACAGGGTTGTATAGAAAACATCCCCTCTCATTATATTGATGGTGGTAGTTTCCAATCCCACCGTTTATTTATTTATTAAATTTAAGTCTATCCTACAGACAAAAGTATTTACTGTATACATAATTCAAAACAGAAAGTAATAAAATGAAACTCTGATGCCTCCCTCCCAATTTAAGATCCTGAGGACACCTTAGAAATCTTCTTCCGGCTCCTCCCCAGTCACGCCCATCACTCCCCACCGGTGGTAACCAACATTCTTAATTTGGTGTTAACAATCCCTGTTATTTTCTCCCTACCCCTGCTCCAACTATTAGAAAACTGCTTTATTTAAAAAAAATCATACTTCAAGTTCCAAAGTACGAAAAGATAAAATCAGACTCTCAGGTTGACCAGGACCGGGTTTAGATCCCAGCCTGCCAAGCCTGAGATTCGCCCCCTAATGGTGGCCCAAAGGCATTGTGTGAATACTAAGGTATTTCCGGAGTCTAAAAGGCGATACTCACGTCATTTGCATACCCACAATACACTGCTCAAAGTACCATTATTATTTTTAAATTAATTTTAAAACTATTTATTTCTACTCAATTTTTATAACATTTATGAAAATGGTATTTAGAAAATTCCTTGGATGAACTTATCTGGATAGTATCTTTTGTGGGTGTATAGCCACCATCAGTGAACTAGGAGTTGTATTTACCTGAGGACTGCGTGAAGACGCTAAGAAGCATACTCTGGTTTCTCTTCAGATCGTATAAATCTTTCGCCTTTTACTAAAGATTTCCGTGGAGAGGAACAACTCTGAGTCTTAAACTAATTTTTTGAGGCCTTGCTCCTAGCAAGGCTAATAAGTGTGTGAAAGTAAGACTTAAGTTGGGTTTCTTACGTCGTACGTCAAGGAGTTACAGTTCTATACTGGTAATAGTGTCTGATTCGCAGTAAAGCTTGGAGCTGGTAGGGCTTAGGGCTGGTAATTTAGATATCTATATTCTGTAGAACCAACAACGAACGTATCTACTTCTGTTTGGAAACTACTGGAGAACTGGTTCTATGTTTAAACGTAGCTATTGAATTGGAATCAATTTGACCACAGTGGGTTTGGCGTTTGTTTTTTAGTTATCTTTGTTCTTAAGAACATTAAGCAAATGGGTTACCTTGCTGCTTCAGTGTTGATTACTTACACGCTTTTATGCTGTTCCAAAAAAAAAACCAAACTTTTCCACACGTTTCTTTAATTGGTCCAAAACCAAACTCACAGCCATCGAGTCATTTCTGACTTAGAGCGACTCCCACTGGATTTCCTAAGCTGTAAATCTTTACAGGGAGCTCTGGTGGCGTGGTGCATAAGGCATTTGACTGTTAGCTAACCAGAAGTCTAGCGGTTCAAAATCCACCAGCCACTCCTCAGAAGAAGATTGGGCCATTTACTTCCGTAGTGATAACTGCCTGGAAAAACCAAGGGATGGGTCGCTATAAGTCGGATCCGACTCCACATTGGTGAGTTTGGTTTTTGTTTTTGGGAAATCTCCACGGAAGTCGATTGCCTCTTCCTACCCCGTAGCAGCTGGTGGCGGTGGCTTTGAACCACTGACCTGGTTACCATCCAATTGCCTTACCCACCACACCACCAGAGTGCCTTTCTTTCTAGAATGGTGGCTGTTGTTGTTATGTGCCGTCGAGTAGGACCCGACTCATAGCGACCCCTTCTTGGGTTTCCGAAGCAGTATCACTACGGAAGTAGATTGCCCAGTCTTCCTTCTGAGGAGTGGCTGGTGGGTTTGAACCACCAGCCTTCTGGTTAGCAGTCAAGTGGCTTAGCCACTAAGCTACCAGAGCTCCTTCTAGAATGCTAAGTTGTTTCAAATAACTGGATTTACCTATCTAACAACAACAACAACGCCTGTTTCCAGAAGATTGAAAGCAATCCCTTCCATAGGCGGTATATCTATCACTAACCTGGCTTCTAGTGGTGACTTTTCTTTTCTTTTTTGCATTACTAAAGAAGAATTTTGTTTTGCCCATTTTTTAACTTTACGTAAATACAACCATACTCTTATGTTGTGTCCGATATTTTTATTCAATGGTGCATTTTGCTTAAAACAGCTTGTCAAGAAATTTAGTAATGCCATGTCAACGTTTTATTTCAATCTACTGCAGGGGAAAAGGCCTCTGCAAAACCAATGAAATGATTCACTTCTTGGCCAGGCATTTTTTAAGAAAAGATACTAGTTACATTATTGTTATGCTGAATATGAAAATAAACAGTTAAAAGTCACTAGTGGGTCATCTTAACTAACCAAAAATGAACTTAACTAATTGTCATCTGGGGGCAGAGATAGGTAAATGAGGAGTTTCCCAGAACAACTCTTAATCCTACTCAATTTTATCATAAAATTGCTTAAACATTGTTCTCCCAGTAGAAGACTGTGAATTATCATGCAAAAAAGTTACGTTTTATTTCAGGCTTGGGCAATTTTTATTTCAGTCTGTAAAGATTCTGCTATGTCGTGACTTTGTAGCTCCCTTCTGCTCATTTTCTTCGTGTGAATTCCAGTTTCCAGGTTTTTACCATTAAGAACATTGCTGCTACGAATGTTCTTGTACATGTGAGTGTACATATGTACCAATTTCTCCAGGGTGTGTACCTTGGAGTGGAATTGCTGGACATTTATCACTCCCATTTTACCAGATAATTCCAAATTGTTTTCCATAGTGGTTCACTTGGTATGGTCATACTTAATTTTTTGCCTGTTTAGTGAGTGTAACATGGTATCTTTTTTTTACTTAATATATCCAGTTTATTTCATAGGAAAAACATTTCAGAAGTTGGATCTATAAAGGAGCAAATTAGTAAAAATGATTCTCCATGAAGAAAAGAGTAGAGACCCCTGCCATGCACATATACCCCTTCTCTGGGCCGCTGTCCTTTTCCTTGCAGTTTTTTTTTTAAAAAAAAAACTTTTTATTGTGATTTGCCTGCAATTTTATAAAGCAGATTCGTTTTACATTTAATAGTTCATATACGCTTTGTTTGTTGACACTGATTACAATCCCTACAGTATTAAAGCTCTCCTCTCACCTCCTCCATACAGTTACCCCTTCCCTGCGTCCTTCTTATCTCTAAGCTCCCTTCTTATCTCTAAGCTCGTGCCTGCCTAACTTTCTCCAGTGCAAATGCTACCCTTCTGATCTCACGGTTGACTGTTATAAGGAGTGCATCTCCCTGATACAGTTGCTCAGCTGATAGGCCTGTCTGTTGTTTGGCTAAGAACTGAGCCACAAGAATGAGTCTGATTCCAGGCCCAAAGGGTGATTCAAGGCCAAAGTCTCTGGGGTTTCACCCATCTCTGTTGTTGTTGTTTGCCGTCGAGTCGGCCCCAACTCATAGCGACCCCAACTCATAGCGACCCCTCCTTGGGTTTCCGAGGCAGTATCACTACGGAAGTAGGATTGCCCAACCTTCCTTCACCCATCTCTATCAGACCAGTAATCCTGGTCTTGTATATGTTTTTGAATTTTGTTCCACACTTTTTCTCCCACTCTATCCAGGATCTCCAATTTTGTTCCCTTTCTAAGTCACTGGCATTGGTAGCTGGGCACCATCTAGTTCTTCTGGTCTCAGAATCATGTAGGCTTAGGTTCCCGTAGTCCTTTGTCCCTTGAATTAATTCTTTCCATACATATTTGCACTGGGCAGGTTGGCTGCAAAGGAACTCTTTCAAGTACTGAGGAGCAAGGATGTCTCCTTGTGGACTAAGGTGCGCCTGACACAAGCCATGATATTTTCAATTGCCTCTTAAGCCTTGTGAGAGTGGACAATGAATAAGAAGACCTAAGAAGAGTTGATGCTTTTGAGTTGTGGTGCTGGTGGAGAATGCTGAAAGTACCATGGACTACTAAAAGAACTAACAGATTTGTCCTGGAGGCAGTGCAGCTGAAATGCTCCTTGGAAGCGAGAATGGCCAGACTTCGTCTCACCTACTTTAGTCATGTTGTCAGAGGGGACCATTCTCTGAAGAAGGATGTCATGCTTGGTAGTGTGGAGGGTCGACGAAAGAGGGGGAGGCCTTCAACAAGATGGACTGACACGGTGGCTGCGATGATGAGCTCAAGTATAGCAGGGATCATGGAGCTGGCACCGGATCGGGCGGTGTTTCCTTCTGCTGTGTATGGGGTCTCTATGAGTCGGAAACGACTTGACGACACCTAACAACAACAACATACATATTTGATTTTCTTCACACTTCATAAAATGGTATCTTATAATGATTTTAAGTTTTATTATTTTTTAATCCTTAAAAGGTTGAGAATCTTTTAAAGGTTCATTGCCAAAAAATGTCTTTTTTTAAATTTTAAAGATGGAACAGGCTGCTTCCATAAAGATTTACAGCCTTGGAAACCCAATGGGGGTCACTATGAGTCTGAATTGACTCAATGACAGAGAGTTTGGCATATATATGTATTTGTATATATAAAAGAGGCTTGCTAAGATCATAACCCTTGCCAAGAGCAGAGCAGAAATATCCTTATAGTACAGAGTGAACTGGTATAAAAGGAAAACTAATAAAGAAAGTTGAAAAAGCTGTGCTGTGCTTATTATTGTTAGGTGCTGTCGAGTCATTTCTGACTCATAGCGACCCCATGCACAGCAGAATGAAACTCCGCCCAATCCCGCGCCAGCTCCATGATCCCTGCTATACTTGAGCCCATCGTCCCAGCCACTGTGTCAATCCATCTCGTTGAAGGCCAACCCCTCTTTCGTTGGCCCTCCACCTTACCAAGCATGACATCCTTCTCCAGGGAATGGTCCCTTCTGACAACATGACCAAAGTAGGTGAGACGAAGTCTGGCCATTCTTGCTTCCAAGGAGCATTCTGGCTGCACTGCCTCCCAGACAGATCTGTTAGTTCTTTTGGCAGTCCATGGTACCGTCAGCATTCTTCACCAGCACCACAACTCAAAAGCATCAACTCTTCTTCGGTCTTCCTTATTCATTATTCAGCTTTCACATGCATACGAGGCGATTGGAAATATCATGGCTTGTGTCAGGTGCACCTTAGTCCTCAAGGAGACATCCTTGCACCTCAGCACTTGAAAGAGTTCCTTCGTGGCCAACTTGCCCAGTATTACTTGTCATCTAATATCCTGACTGCTGCTTCCATTGGTGTCAACTGTAGGACCAAGCAATGTGAATTCTTTGACAACCTCAATCTTTTCTCCATTTATCGTGATGCTGCTTATTGGTCCAGTTCTAAGGATTTTTGTTTTCTTTATGTGCTGTGCTTGTTGTTGTTGTTATGTGCTGTCGATTCAGACCTGACTCATAGCAACACCTCCTTGGGTTTCTCAGGCAGTATCACTACGGAAGTAGATTGCCCAACCTTCCTTCCTTAGGGGGAAAAAAAACTATTATAATATTTATTTTGACTGAAATTGCATTAAGTCTATAGATTAATTAGGAGAGAATTAAAACTCTTATGATACTGAATATTACAATCCATGAACGTGATGTGTTTATTTATTTAATGATACTTAATGAGGTTTATTCCCCTTCCCAGCAACAACTTCGCAGACTGTTACGTGATGTGGGTAGATAAAGACTGCTAGCTGCTGCCAAGTTGACTCCCGACCCATGGCAGCCCCGTGTACACAGAACAAAATGCTGCCTGGTGCTGCAGCAGCCTCACAGTCGTGGGCATGGTGGAGCTTCCTGGGCCGGTCCATCTCCCTGCGGCTCTCCCTCGCCCGTACTTACCCTCAGCTTCACCAAGCATGCTGTCCTCTGTCTAAGTCCTCTAGTGCTGCTCTAACAGAAACACATACCTCAAGTGGGTGGCTTTAATACACACATTTATTTTCTCACAGTTTAGGGGCAAAAAGTCCAAATGCAGGGCTCCAGCTCTAGGGAAAAGGCTTGCTTTCTCTGTCGGCTCTGGGGGAAGGTCCTTACCTCTTTTGAGCTTCTGCTCCTGGGATATCTTCATGTAGCTTGGCATCTCTCTTCCCCTATCTCTGCTTGCTCACGTGTTTGTTTAATCTCTTCTATATCTCAAAAGAGACTGATTTAAGACACACTCTACACTAACAGTCCTCATTGACATAACAAAGAAAACCCATTCCCAAGTGGGATTATAACCACTGGTATAGGGGTTAGGATTTACAACACTTATTTTTGGGGGACACAATTCAATCCAATTAGTCTAGAAGCCATTGAAACCTGAAACCTGTCCCCTATGGGTGACCCTGCTGGTGTTTGAAATACTGGTGATAACTTTCAGCATCACAGCAATACACAAGCCACAACACTAAGACAAACTGACAGACAGATAGTGGGTGATGTAATCTCAGGGAATTTACTAGGTGAGACACCTTCACCTCTGTATTTCATCTTCGTAACCATCCCATATGGGAAACCACTGTAGGTGCCCTCTTGACCCTCCATGGACTTTCCTCATAGACTTTCCTTTGTCTTGACCTACAGGCTCAGCTTGCTTGTCTCTCCCGGACCATGACTCCTGCCCACCGTCTCCTTTTTGGGTTGTTTGCCTCTGAGGCTGATAGTACAGATGGATTCATTTTAACACCAAGAGAAACGGAGTGGTGCAGGTTACAAGGTCAAAGCGTTGGATCTGGCATTACCACCAAGCTGCCCTTCAGCTTCAAGAATTCTTCACATTACTGCTGTATGAAAAGTGAATTTACTCTGTAAATCTTCACCCAAATCCTAATAAAAAAAAAAAAAAAGACATCTACAGAGCACTTCACCCAAAAACAGCACAGTATACATTCTTTTGCAGTGCACATGAAACATTCTCCAGAATAGACCATATGTAAGGGCATAAAGCAAGCCTTAATAAATTTAAAAACATTGAAATACTGCAAAGTAACTTCTCAGATCACAATGCTATAAAATTGTTGTTGTTGTTGTTGTTATGTGCCGTCGAGTCAAACCCGACTCATAGCGACCCCTCCGTGGGTTTCCGAGGCAGTATCACT
>NW_006921602.1:10951904-10953524 GCF_000298275.1 Orycteropus afer afer | reverse complement strand
GCTGTTGCATTGTGGTAAATTGTGGTCAATGTCATGAGACAAAGTATATGTGAACTGCTGTATGGAAAGTGAATTTGCTCGGTAAATTTTCACCCAAATCACAATTTAAAAAAAAAGAAGAAGAAGAAGAAGAATTTTTTACATTGTGTTAAGGATTTTGCCCTTAGTTGTCTCAATATTCTGAAGCCTGGAGCAAGAAAAGGTTACCGGGCTGAGGTGATGGATGCTCTTTGACCTAACTCTGCCAATAGAAGGGACTAGACTTCTACTTCTCCTCCCCATTCAGAAACCTGTTAGGGACAATCAACAGGCTAGGATCTTGGTCAAGTAGAAAGCCAAGCCTAGGACACGGATGAATCCCTAGATCTGCATCTTCCAATGGGATAGGCACTACCCATATTGGCTATTTAATTAATTAAAACAAAACAAAACTATACATTCAGTTCCTCAGATGCCCCACCCATGTTTCAAGCGCTCAATGGCTACATGTGGACAATGGCTACCATTCTGGACACTGCAGAACATGAACACTTCCATCGCTGTGTCCTAGGACAGGAAGCTCCCAACATCCACCACACCAAGATGGAAACCACAGAGGGAGGATCCCCATTTTCACCATGAGGCTGGGCCCTGGACTCAGAGGAGAGTGGTCAGGCCACTGGGGAGTGTGTTTTACTTTCTGAGTTCTTTGAGAGCTCCTTTTCTACCTCCCCTTTCAAGGACTGACCTTCTCCTGCTTCAGAAATAAAGGCTTTGATGTCACCCACCCCAATCTTTTTGTTATTATTGTTAGGTGCCATCAGGTCAGCTCTAACTCATGGGACCTTATGTATAACAAAACGACACACTGCCCAGTCCTGTGCCAGCCATCCTCACAACTGGTATGTTGGAGCCCAGCGTTGTCATCACTTTGTCAATCCATCTCATTGAGGGGTTCCCTATTTTTCACTGACCCTCTACATTAGCAAACATGATGTCTTTCTCCAGTAAATGGTCTCTCCTGATGGTATGTCCCAAGTAAGCAAGACATCTTGTTGCCATCTTGTTCGCTTCTAAGGAGAAATTTGGCTATATTTTCTCCAAGACAGATTTGTTTGTTCTTCCCCAACACTCTAAACCTTGTTGTTGTTAGCTGCCGTTGAGTTATGACGTTGACTTACGCCGTTGACTTATGGCACCCACGTGTGCAGAGCAGAACTTCTGCATGGGGTTTTCAAGGCAGTGATGTTTCAGAAAGATCACCAGGCCCGTCTTCCAAGGCACCTGTGAATGAGTTCAAACCTTCAATCTTTTGGCTAGTAGTACAGTGCTTAACTTTTTCTGCCACCTAGGAACCTATCCCAAACCTTACCCCAGTACAATACCCAGGAGGGTAAAAACTTGCAGTGCTCCAAACAAAATGCCCATTTAAAATATTTACATCTATTTTGGAAAATAAAATAATAATAATAATAAGCAATTCTGGGCAATAAATCCTTTTGCAAATAAAAAGATTTCAAATGGAGGCGGGGCAAGATGGCGGACTAGGCAGAAGGATTGCACAGACCCTCTTCAACAAAGAAAAGGGAAACCAATTAACACAGACACAGAAGATAATCTTGGACCCCTGAGCCTTGAAGG
>NW_006921602.1:10936579-10943599 GCF_000298275.1 Orycteropus afer afer | reverse complement strand
AAAAAAAAAAAAAAAGATTTCAAATATCTTCCTTCAATAGAATTTAAAGAGGCCTCAATCTGGTTTGTTACCTGATTGATCATTATATGGTAGTGATTGACACTGTTGAATTTACCAATTTATGGGAACTAGGTTTCTTAGGTTACAATTATCAAAACGAAAAAAGAAACAGCATTGAAATTAAACCCAAAAGTATTCACTCTTTGCCACTATTACAACTTATGATTAAAAACTATCATAGTTTAAATGTGCAAGAGGAACATACCATAAACAAACAAACTCACTGCCATCTAACAGAATCCAACTCATAGCGACCCCTCCTTGGGTTTCCCACACAGTACCTCTACGGAAGTAGATTGCCCAGTCTGCCTTCTGTGGCTAGTGGGTTTGAACTGCCAGCCTTCTGGTTAGCAGTCAGATGCCTTAGGCACTACACCACCAGAGCTCCTACTAGAGGAACATAGTTTTTAAAAATTCTTTTAGGAGGCATAGAAGGAAAACTTAAGATCTTATCAGCAGGTCTGCCTTGTGGCCCGATGTTTATAGAGCTTGGCTGCTAACCAAAAGGTCCGGCCATTCCACAGGAGAAAGTTGTGGCAGTCAGCTTCCATGAAAAATTACAGCTTTGGAAACCCAGTGGGGCAGGTTTACCCTCCTCTGCAGGTTCACTCTGAGTCTCAATCTACTGGAAGGGAGCTGGTTTGGTTTTCGTTTGCCTAGAGGCCAGAACTGACACTAAAGGGAAGTAGCACCCCCTTGTGGCCAGTGCTGAAGCTGCAGCATAAAAGAGTAAGGGTCACAGAAAGAAGATAAATGTGAGGCTAAGATTTAGGGGCCAGGTCCCCCTCCCCAGAAGGAGAGTCTCTACTGCCAAAGTTGAAAGGGTTGGATGTTGTTACTACACTTTGACCTGCCTCCTTGCAGCTGTGGCCCTGAGGATACAGCTATAATAAAAAGAAACCAGAGAACAATCTGCAAGAACAGTTAAGGATGATTTAACAATCTCTTAATATAGATCACCACTGTAAGAGATTAGAGAAAAACCATTGACTCATTCTCATGAATGCAGAAAATTTGTTTGATAATATTAAACACTCATTTTACATATATATAATCTTAGCATACTAGAAATAGAAAGAAATCTGCTTAATCTAATGAAGAATACCAATCAGAAACCTCTAGCAAACATCACACTTAACCAAAAGTGCTGTGAACTTTCCCTTTGGTGCCAGGAACAAGACAAGGATGACCAGTATCACCACTTCTGTTCAGTGTGGCACTACCGGTCCTTGCTAGCAAAGTAAAAAGAGAATGAGGGGGTAGTATGAGGACTGGAAATCAAAAAAATAAAATTATCAATCTGCTGAGTCAGTATGATTATCTTCATAGACGATTTAAAAGTATCTAGAACTGCACTATCTGATGCAGTGGCCACTGACCACATGTGCTAGCGAACAACTGAAATGTGGCCAGTCTGAATTGAGATGAGCTATTAATGTAAAAATAGCAATGGATTTTTAAGACTCCTCAAGAAAAGAGGAATGTAAAATATCTTGGTATTAATTTTTATATTTATTACATGTTGAAATAACATTTTGGATATATTAAGTTAAATCAAATATATTACATACATAAATATAATTTTACCTCTTTGTATTTACTTTTTTGAATGTGGCTACTAGGAAATTTTAAATTTACAGATTGGCGTGCATTATATTTCTATTGGACAGTGCTGATCTACATAATCCTTGAGAACTGAAACTATTGTTCATCAAGGATGTTGGATATCAGACTGTCATACAAAAATAAATCATATTCTTAGATAAAACCAAAACCAAACCCACTGCCATCAAGTCTATTCCATGTCATAGTGACCCTACAGGACACAACAGAATTGGCCATAGCGTTTCCAAGGTTGTAAATGTTTATGGAAGCAGACTACTTCATCTTTCTCCCATGGAATAGATGGTAGGTTCAAACCACTGACCTTTTGGTTAGCAGCTGAATGCTTTAACCCATGTTTCTTTTTATTTTTTTCTTTTAAATGCATTTTATTAAAATATAATTTATGTATAGTGAAGTACACAAAACTTAAGTGACATGTCTCAATGCATTTTTTTTTTTTTTTTGCAGTGTTCCCTCCCCTCCTCTCCCACCCCTGGTAACCAACAAAGAAAATTTCTTTCCATCTATCCTTGACTTTTTACAATAATGATCTAGTATTATATTTGTCCTTCTGTGATTGACTTCTTTCACTCAGCACAATGTCCTCCAAGTTCATCCATGTTATGTGGTGTTTTGCAGATTCTACATTATTCTTTAGGGTTGTATAGTATTCCATAGTACCACAGTTTAGTTATCCATTCTTCTGTTGATGTGCACGTAGGTTGTTTCCATCTTTTTGCTATTGTAAATAGTGCTGCGATGAACATGGGTGTGCATGTGTCTGTTCTTGTCCTGGCTCTCACTTCTTCAGGATATACACCTAGTAATGGGATTGCTGGGTCAAACAATATTTCTAATTGCAGCAATTTAAGGAATCGTGTTTCTTAAAAAAAAATTTAAAAAATTGATGCCCAGCTGCTACTACTGAGTTTTCTGATTGGGATCACAATAGAAGGTCCTGGACAGAGTAGGAGAGAAAAATATAAAACAAAACTCACAATCATAAAAAAAAAGACCAGAATTATTGATCTGATAGAGACTGGTGGAATCTCCAAGACCCTTCAACCTGGCATTGAACCCATCTCTAGGGATTATCTTTTAGCCAAACAATAAACAGGCCTATAAAGTAACAGTAACACCCGTGAATGTACTCCTCAGAACAATCAACCATAGGAGACCAAAAGGACAACATTTGCAAAAAACAAAGTTCAGAAAGGCAGGAAGGAACAGGAAGGACGTATGAACGGAAATGGGGAACCTAGGGAGGAAGTGGGAATAGTGCTGGTACTTTGAAGGGATTGCAAGTAATGTCACACACAAATAATGTGTATAAATTGTTGAAGGGAAAATTGATTTGCTCTGCAAGCTGTTACCCAAACCACAATTAAAAAAGAAAAGCAAGCTTACTGTATTAAGTAGCTTGAAGAAGTGTTCTTCTTAGAATTAATGGTATACACATTTAGATCCAGCCATCAGTAGCTATGGAATTAATCTCTGAAGACAATCTGCAGGCAAATGAGGTATATTTTAAATATTAATTTTAACTTTATAATGTCTTTGTATAAGCAATGCAATCTACTTGTATATTGTGTTCATAATAATTATAAACTTTATTCACTGGTAGGTTATAAACATCAGCAAGATTTTAAAAAACTCCTTTCTTCCTCCCAAAATCAAAAACAAATTATGGAACATACTAATTGATTTGCTTAAAATCATGCAGGTTTAATAAATGAATTTTCTCCCCTAAACGATCCTTCAGAAATGTATTATCTTTAGTATGTCATCTTTAGTTTTTTATTTTGAAATAATTATAGATCCACATGAAGTTGTGTAGCTAGCACAGAGAGGTCCCGTGTATTCCAATCCCAGTTTCTCCCAATGTTAGATATTACGTAAATACAGCACAGTATCAAAACGAGGAATATGACATCAGTACAGTATGTGTGTAGTTCTCTGCCACTTTATCACATGTACAGATTCCTGTAACCACCGCTATAATCAACATATGGAACTACTCCATTATCACAGAGATCTCCCTGTTGTTGTGTGACATGTAGTGGATTCAGGTTCAGCAACCTTGGTGCTACCCTTTTCTAATTACTGTTGGTCCCCATGCCACCCTGGCCACCATCCCTAATCCCAGGCAACCACTAATCTATTCTCCATCTCTCTAATTTTGTCATTTTTATACATGGAATCATACAGGATATAACTTTTTGGGATTGGCTTTTTTCTTTTTTTTTAGATCCACCCAACTTGTTAGGTTATTTTGTTCCTTATTATTGTAGAGTGGTATTTCATGGTACGGATGTACTACAGTTTGTACATCTGTTGAGGGTTATTTTGGTTGTTTTTAGTTTTTTGTTATTACAAGTAAAACTGCTAGGAACAGTCATGTTAAAAAAAGAAAAAAGAAGTTATTTGTGCATGAACGTCGGAAATACTATGCTAAGTGAAAGAAGCCAGTCACCAAAGACCACATACTGTATGATTCCATTTACATGAAAAGCCCAGAAGAGGCAAATCTATAGACAGAAAGTAGATTAGTGGTTACCTAGGACTGGGGAAGGGTGAAATGGGGGGATAACTGCTAACGGGTATGGGGTTTCTTTTTCCGGTGACGGAAGTGTTCGAAAATTAGATTGTGGTCAGGATGGTACAACCTCATGAATATTCTAAAAGAAATTGAATTGTTCATTTTAAACGGATGGATTGTAATGGTATGTGAATTAATAAAGTCGTTTTTTAGCAAATGTGTTTGGCAGATTTCAATCAAACAGAAGTGACTTGTTAGCAAAGGAACCAGCAAAAAGAAGGAGTGAAAAACGAACGTGGCCGTCAAAGAAGATATGAGAGTGGGTGTAGAGCTGGGAAGCGGAAGGCTTATACGAGCAGCTGCAGGAAAGCAGAAAGGTTCCGAGCGCTGCCGTTTCCTTTTACAAGATTGTCCAGTTACCGCGTTTGTTAAGCAGTCGCTCGCTGTAGGCCGGTCCGAGTGGCCAGATGGCAGTAGAGGAGAGAACAGCACATTTTAACAGTAAAGAATACAGATACACGAGGTCTGAGATGGAAAGTAACAAGATTTCATCGCCAACCATAGCGTACTGTGGGGCGGAAAACCTGAAGCCCGGACGCAACAAGATCCAAACAGGTTTTTGTCAGGAATTTTTCTCAAACTGCAAACCAAAATGCAGAATATTCAAGATCATATATCCCGTAGGCAAACGGCTTAAAAGAATAATAAACACTCGCGGGACACGACGCAACTTAAGAAAATGGATGTTCTCAAAATTTTCCCAGTCACATGACTCATTGCCCCACCTGAGAAAGGAACCACGATTCGGAATTCTGTATCGTTCATCTCTTCACAATTTTTTCTTTTCCAGTGAACTAACAAATTAAAAAATAACGTTCAGACATACAAACACCGTACTGTATACAAAACATAAAGCCCAGTCTCTGACGTGGACAGGGTTTGGATCTCAACCAGGCAAGCCTCCATCTCGCCCCCTCGTGGTGATCCAGGGGCATAGTGCGAATACTAAGATATTTCCGGAACTGAAGGGGTGGAGACTCAGAATTATTTGCATACCCACAATGCCCTGCACACAGTACAAGTTTAAAATAGCAAAAATTTAAGTGTTTTTCTCCTTATTTTCCAAAAATGTGTAGATTTTTATTTACAAAATTCTTTGAAAACTTTTCTTCAGGCACTAAGTCTTGCCATTAATTAGCCACCATCACTGTAGTAGGAGTTTCTGTTACCCGAGTCGTGCGTTACGGTGCGACTAAGCATACTCTGGTTTCTCTTCAGATCGTATAAATCTTTCGCCTTTTACTAAAGATTTCCGTGGAGAGGAACAACTCTGAGTCTTAAACCAATTTTTTGAGGCCTTGTTTTGGCAAGGCTACTTAGCGGTGTTAAACAAAAGACTTCATATTTAGGAAAAGTATGTTCTGGTGGTTGCCAATTAGTAAAACACGCGATTTGTACTACGTTCTGTGCTTCAGAAGGTTAATTGATTGGCTTCGAACGACGGCAGGGACTTCTAGCGACAACGTGTATTTCCGGCATTGTTTGCTAACCAGAAGGCTCGTGGTTCAATCCCACTAGCCGTTTCTCTGAAGTAAGATTGGACAATCTACTTCGGGAGTGATACCACTTTGAAATCCCAAGCAGGGGTCGCCATGAGTCGGATCCGACTGGATAGCAGTGAGTTTGCTTTTTGTTATTTTTTTTTTAAAGAAATGATGGTAAGAATGTACCAACCCAGTAAAAGTGAAACTGGGAGCTGAATGCAGAAAGATTCATACTCTCGACACTAGTGAGCTCAAGGGAACTGGTATTGAAATGACAAATTGAAAAGGACTTGATGTCACATTCATCCTCAGAAAGAACATTTCAAGATCTGTCCTGAAACGCAGTCTAAAGCACTTGACTGCTAATCAGAAGCCTGGCGGTTCAGATCCACCAGCCACTCCTCGGAAGGAAGGTTGGGCAATCTACTGTAGTAATACTGCCTCGGAAACCCAAGGAGAGGTCGTTATGAGTCGGGTCTGACTCCACTGGCACATAACAACAACCTGAAATGCAGTGCTGTCAGTAATGGGATATCCATATGCCTTCAAATTTAAGCACCAATCAGTAAAGCCAAAGATGGAAAAATTAATCTTTACCAGCTTCTACAGTCTGAAGTTGACCAAACATGACATCAAGCTACATTGATAATGTTTATATGCACAAGGAGACAGACAGTTCAGGGTGCAGGAGTGCATGGACACAGGGAAGTAATGACTATCTGGAGGAAGTGGGAGGGGAGCTGTTGCATTGGGGTAAATTGTAGTCAATGTCATGAGACATGGTGTGTGTGAACTGCTATATGGAAAGTGAATTTGCTCTGTAAACTTTCACCCAAATCACAATTTTATTTATATAAATAAATAAAATTTATATAAATAAACTCGGTAACAGAAACTCCTACTACACTGATGGTGGCTAATTAATGGCAAGATTTAGTGCCTGAAGAAAAGTTTTCAAATAATTTTGTAAATAAATATCTACACGTTTTTGGAAAATAAGGAGAAAAACACTTAAATTTTTGCTATTTTAAACTTGTACTGTGTGCTGGGAGGGGTGGGCAGTAGTGCATGGAGGGAAAGACACAGGGAAGAGGTGGTGGGGAAAAAGTGGGAGGGGAGCTGTTGCATTGTGGGAAATTGTAGTCAATGTCATGAAACAAAGTATATGTGAGCTGCTGTATGGAAAGTGAATTTGCTCTGTAAACTTTCACCCAAATCACAATAAAAATTTAAAGAAAAAAAAGTACATTGATAATTACTGTTGTTGTTGTT
>NW_006921602.1:10927437-10935654 GCF_000298275.1 Orycteropus afer afer | reverse complement strand
TCATCCACGTTATGCGGTGTTCTGCAGATTCTACATTATTCTTTAGCGTTGCATAGTATTCCATTGTGTGAATGTACCAAAGTTTGGTTATCCTGCAAATACTCTTTCAATAACATAGATGGTAACTATACACATGGACCTCACCAGATGGAATATGCAAGAATCAAATTGGCTACATCTGTGGAAAGAGACAGTGGAGAAGCTCAATATCATCAGTCGGAACAAGGCCAGGAGCTGACTGTAGAACAGACCATCAGTTGCTCATATGAATGTCGTAGGCTTAATTTGAAGCTGAAGAAAAATTTTTAAATGTCCACAAGGGCCAAAATACTACCTTGAATATGTCTCACCTAAATTCAGAGACCATCTCAAGAATAGATTTGATGCACTGAACAGCAGTAAGTGAAGACGAGATGAGCTGTGGGATGATGTCAAGGACATGAAGAAAGCAAAAGGTCACTCAAAAGACAGGAAGGAAAGAAAAGACTGAGAGTAACTAAAGTGAATGTTCTGAAGAAATAAGTAAAAAAGCTGAACAGAAGATTTCAAAAGGTGGCTTAAGAAGACAAAAGACCTGGAGTTAGAAAACCAAAAGGGGAGGACACGTTCAGCATTTATCAAGCTGAAAGAACTGAAGAAAAAATGCAAGCCTCACGTTGCAATATTGAAGGATTTTATGGACTAAAAGTTGAACAGTGCAGGAAGCATCAAACAAAGATGGAAAAACGACACAGAGTTACAGTACCAAAAATTATTGGTTGGTGTTCAACCATTGCAGGAGGTAGGTAGCATATGATCAAGAACTGATGGTGTTGAAGGAAGAAGTGCAAGCTGCCCACTGAAGGCACTGGCAAAAAAATAAGGCTCCAGGAATTGATGGAATACCCATTGAGATGGTTCAACAAACAGATGAGATGCTGGAAGTCCTCACTTAATGCCAAAACATTTAGAAGACAGCTACCAAGGCAACTGACTGGGAGAGATCCATGTTTGTGCCTATTCCAAAGAAAGATGATTGTCTTAGACTAGGTTCTCTAAAGAAGCAAAAGCAGTAAAGCTTATACAGAGAGAAATTTATCTCAGGGAAATGGCTCGTATAGTTGTAGAGGCTGGCAAGTCCCAAGGTCCTGGGACATACATCAAGCTGAAGCTTTTCCTGACTCAAGCAGCTGCAGGGGCTGAGGAACTCAAGACCAACAGGCAGTAAAGTAGGCTTCTGACTTCAGCAGATGACAAATCCTAGATAAGCAGGTAAAATGGCAGATTGTTGGCTCACAGGACAGTTGTAAAAGCTGGCAAGTTCCAAGTTCATGGGTCAGACGTCAAGCTGGAGGCTTTTCCTGACTCAGCTGTAGGACTGGTGAACCCAACAACAGCAGGCAGGACAGCAGATCCAACAGAAAGTTCCAGAATTTTCTCAAGATGACTATATATGTAGTAGAAGCAGGCCACACCCCAAGGGAATTCCTTTCAACTGATTGGCTGCTCAAAGTGTATCCCACCATCAAGGTAAGTACCTTACATCAGATCTCATCATGGGAATGACCACAACACAGCTGCTTAAACCACTCAGAATCATAGTCCAGTAAAGTTGACAACCTTAACTATCACAGTGATCCAACAGAATGTAGAAATTATCAAACATATTGTTAATATCAAACACAAAATTTTGCTGAAGATCATTCAAAAACGGTTGCAGCAGTACATCAACAGGGACCCGCCAGAAATTCAAGTCTGATTCAGAAGAGGGGGTGGAATAAGGAATATTATTGCTGATGGATGCTGGCTGAAAACAGAGAATACCAGAAAGATGTTTACCTGTGTTTTATTGATGGCACAAAGGCATTCAACTTGTGGATCATAACAAATTATGGATAACATCTCAAAGAATGGGAATTCCAGATACTTAATTGTATTAAGTATCACGCACTACCAGAAGAATGAATAAATAGGAGGGAGCTCTGGTAGCATAGTGGCTAAAACACTTGCCTGCTAACCAGACGGCTGGTGGTTCAAACCCACCAGCCACTCCTCGGAAGGAAGGTTGGGCAATCCTACTTCCGTAGTGATACTGCCTCGGAAACTCAAGGAGGGGTTGCTATGAGTCGGGTTTGACTCGACGGCACATAACAACAACAATTGTATTAATGTGGAACCTATACATAGAACAAGAGGCAGTCATTCGAACAGAGCAAGAGGATTTTTTGTGGTTTAAAATCAGTAAAGGTGAGCATCAGGGTTGTATCTCTTCACCATACTTATTCAGTCTGTATGCTAATCAAATGATCTGAGAAGCTGGACTATATGAAGGGAAGAAAAGGCATCATAATTGGTGGAAGACTCATTAACAGGTATGCAGATGACACAAGCTTGCTTGCTAAAAGTGAAGAAGACTTGAAGCACTTACTGATGAAGATCAAAGATTACAGCCTTTAGTATGGATTGCACCTCAACATAAAGAAAACAAAAATGCTCACAACTGGACCAGTAAGTAACATCATCATAAATGGAGAAAAGATGGAAGTTGTTAAGGGTTTCATTTTACTTTGATCCACAATCAATACCCATGGAAGCAGCAATCAGGAAATCAAACAACATACTGCATTGGGCAAGTCTGCTGCAAAAGACCTCTTTAAAGTGTTAAAAAGCAAAGATGTGACTTTGAGCACTAAGGTGTGTCTGACCCAAGCCATGGTATTTTCAGTTGCTTCATATGCATGTGAAGGAGCCCTGACGGCATACATAGTGGTTAAAGTGCTTAGCTACTAACCAAAAACCTGTGGGTTCAAACGCACCAGCCGCTCTGTGGGAGAATAATGTGGCAGTCTGCTCTGGAAAGATTTACAGCCTTGGGGCTGCCAATGGGGCAGTTCCACTCAGTCCTATAGGGTCTCTATGAGTCAGAATTGACTCAATGGCAGTGGGTTCATATGCATGAGAACCCAATGGATGAAGACAGAAGAATTGATGCTCTTGAATTGTGGTGCTGGCAAAGAATATTGAATGTACCATGCACTACCAGAAGAATGAATAAATCTGTCTTGGAAGAACAGCCACAATGCTGCTTAGAAGCAAAAATGGCGAGACTTCTTCTCATGTACTTTGAACGTGTTATCAGAAGGGACCAGTCCCTGGAGAAGGACATGATACTTAGTAAAATAGAAAGTGAAAAAGAGAAAGATCCTCAACAAGATGGACTGGTTCAGTGGCTGCAACAATGGCCTCAAACAAACATAGCACTGGTTGTGAGGATGACACAGACCGGGCATTGTTCTGTTTTGTTGTACATGGGGTCTCTCTTCAGAACCTACTGAATAGCGCCTAACAACAACATCACCAACGAAAAACCAGTTACTGTCCGGTGGGTTCTGATGTATGTGTCAGGGTCGAGCGGTGCTCCATGGGGTTTTCACTGGCTCATTTTTCAGAAGTAGATCACCAGGCCTTTCTGCCAAGGTGCCTTTGGGTGGACTGGCCCATCCATCCTTTCAGTTAGCCACAGAGTGTCATTCATTAATTCCTTGTACCACCCAAGGACCCCCACCTCTATCACAGTGATATTAGTCACTACTCCTAGGGAGTTTGCAAAATGTTTCTCACATTCTGCTTATTATCCTTATCTTGGCTTGGCTTTCCTACCAGACTAGAAACTCCCGTCCTCTCCTTGTAGGTGTTGCCCTTCCTTGTAGGTGTTGCCCAGGATCATGCAAGTGTAGAAGAAGAGGGGCAAGAGGGAGACCACTGCTTCCCACTAAGTGGTTTGTAAGGAGCCAAGCCTTTCAGTGAGGAAATGGAGATAAATATCACCTTGCCTGCCCTTCGAGTATAGTGAGAAGCAGATGAGTGGATGGATACAAGGGTATGTTTTAAAGTGATGTGCAAAATAAAAACATTGTTCTAATCTGCCAGACCCCAGGTTCCTTTAGTGACAAGTGTGACCTGCTCCATAAAGGTAGAGGCAAATCAAACAAGAACCCAGCTCAAACACACACACTGCATTTGCTCCAAACTCTGAAGGCTTGAGATGCCTTGTGCCTTTCACATTGCAGCTCCATTGTTCAGTTGGCCCCTGCGGCCAGGACTGTGGACTCTCTTCTGGCCACATGGCATCACTCACTGTGCAAGCAGTACCTCCAGGATGGTAAGGATGGGGCCCTTCACTCTGATGACACCTCCCTTTGAGTGGCTCAGGGGCGAGAGGGTCCCTTGCTCTATGCTCAGCCTGTCACAGGGCCAAGAAGGCAGCCCCAGACACTTACTTCTTGTGTCTCCACAGGGCATGGGTCAGCCTCAGCAAAGAGAGCCATCTCACAGCCCAAAGTCACAGTCTCTCACTCAACCCAGGATGCCACACAAGCAAGGGCTGGCTGCCTCTCCTTTTCAGAGCCCTTCCTGAGATGCCTTTCCTATCCAGCCTTTCTAAGGGCAGCCCCAGGATTGTCTCCAGAACACATCAGAATTCTAATTACCCACCCAGCCCTTTCTGGAAGGAAAACAGGAAGCTCTGGTGGCATAGTGCCTAAGGCATCTGACTGCTAACCAGAAGGTTGGCCGTTCAAACCCACCAGCCACTCCACGGAAGGAAACTGGGCAGTCCACTTCAGTAAAGATTTATAGCCTCAGAAACCCAAAGGGGGTTGCTGTAAGTCAGAATCAACTCAATGGCAGTCAGTTGGGTGTTTTGGTTTTTGGTTCCAGAACAATAGAGCTGTTGTCTGGAGGAGCACCTTCATTTCTTCAAAGGTAGTTTACCTCCAGAGGTGATCCAGAGATCCAGCCCTTTCTGCTGCTGCTTCTTCTTTTTTTTTTTTTTTTTTTTAATTTTTATTGTGATTTGGGTGAAAGTTTACAGAGCAAATTCATATTCCATACAGCAGTTCATAGACATTTTGCTTCATGACATTGACTGCAATTCCCTACAGTGCAACAGCTCTCTTCCCACTTCTTCCCTGTAGTTACTTCTTTCCTGTGTCCTTTTCTCCTACTCACTCCTGCCCCTCAGCCATCTCCCTGTGCAAACACTGCCCTTCTGTTCTCCCACAATTGATTGCTGTAGGGAGTGTATCTACCTGATGTCAATGTTCACCCCATATGCCTGTCTATTGTTTGGCTGAAAGCCTTGGGAATGAGTTCATTTCCAGACCTGAAGGGTAACTAGGGGCCATAGTCTCAGGGGTCTCACCAGGCCCCATCAGACCAGTAAACCTCTGTTCTTTTTTATGATTTTGGGTTTTGTTCCACATTGTTCTCCCACTCTATCCAGGATCTCTTGCACTGATCCCTTTCTGAGGGGTTGGCAGTGGTCGCTGGGCACCATCTAGTTCTCTGCTCTCCTGGTCATACAGGCTGAGGATAGCACAGTCCAGTAGTCCCCATCTGGCCCTTTTTTCTGATGAAGAGAACAGAACTCCCTCAAGTTCAGTCTTTCCCAGGGCCCCCTGCCCTGCTTTCATCCTTCGTTCATTCATTCTACAAACATCCCCAAGACTTTCACCACAGACCCAATTTATGACTTACTCATGAAACCCCATTTTCAAAGAATTTTGCCCACTGCAATTGTCAAGTCAGAATTTATTCATTTCCCATTTATAATAGGTCAAAAAAGTCCCTAGGTGACGCAAAATATTTGAGCTTGACTGCTGAACCTGAAGGTTGGTTGTTTGAACCCTCTGATGGTGTAGTGCCTGAGGCATTTGACTGCTAACCAGAAGGCTGGCGGTTCAAACCCACCAGCCACTCCTCAGAAGGAAAGTTGGGTAATCTACTTCCGTAGTGATACCACCTTGGAAACCCAAGGAGGGGTCGCTATGAGTCGGATCCGACTCGACAGCACTGAGTTTGGTGTTTTGGTTTTATAGTCTGTTGGCTCTGAGGGAAGGTCTTTGTCTGTTCACCTTGGGTTCCAGATCTCTTGGTGATCTTCATGAGGGGTGGCGTCTGTCATTCCCCCCTCTCTGCTCCCTTTATGCCTAATCTGCTTGTTTTATAGCCATCAAGTGTGATTGTCTTAAGACACACCCTATACAGACATGGCCTCCTTAACATAATAAAGAAAACCTTATTCCCAAATGAGGTAACATCCACACTTAGAGTAGTTGGGATTTACAACATAAATTTTGTGGGGACACAATTCAATTTGTAACAGGGAAGGAGACAGGACAATGAAACACAAACACAAAGGGAGTGAGGACGAAAAGTCAGGAAGGTGGATAAACAGCCTGACTTACTGACTGAAGCAGAGGAGAGTGGGGACAGGTGATGGCGAGGGGAGCTTTCCTTTTTACATCTTAATGAAAACAGGTTGATGGACGGACATTTTAGAGTTTGATAAGGACATAATGTGCGAACATATTTCTTTTCCCTCTCATTTCCTTGAGATGAAATCTGTCTCTGTTGCGCTGTGACACTAGGCAATTGCTCTCTGAGACTCAGTTTTCCTGTCTATAAGTTGGGTCTCATTGTCCCCCATAGAGACATGGAGAGATTTCAGTTAAATAACAGAATAATAATAGTGATCTGGAAAGCACTTTGTCCCTGAGAGGGTGGTATACACACACTAAAGCTAAAAGGCCGTGCAGTGGAATGGTTACCACCCAGGCCCTGGAACCACACTGTTTCTGATCCCAGCTTTCTACTTTTCTGTGTGTTCTTGAGCAAGTTACTTAAATTCTCTGTGCCTTAGTTACTCCATCTGTAAAGTGGGTATGATGATAGTTATTGTTGTTATATGCTGTAGTAGCAGCTACCTTATAGGTTTAGTGTTAACTCTGTTAACACAGGTGCCTGGCACTTAGTGTTTGCTATATTGGTGGTGTTGTTATGTGCCGTCGAGTGGGCCCCGACTCATAGCAACCCCTCCTTGGGTTGCCGAGGCAGTATCACTACGGAAGTAGATTGCCCAACCTTCCTTCCGAGGAGTGACTGGTGGGTTTGAACAGCCAGCCTTCTGGTTAGCAGTCAAGTGCCTTAGGCACTATGCTACCAGAGCTCCTGTGTGTTATATGAGAGAGGATGTCATACATTATTAAAAACTGGTCTTAATCAAAGCAACAGAAAAAAAAAAAAGAGGATCTTAAAGAAGAGAGCTGTGGGAATATGAAGAGACTTTTTTTTTTCAATTGTGATTTGGGTGAAAGTTTACAGAGCAAAAATTCACTTTCCATACAACAGTTCACATACACTTTGTCTCATGACATTGATTACAATTTACCACAATGCAACAGCTTCCCTCCCATTTCTTCCCCATTAGTTACCTCTTCCTTGTATCCTTCCTGCCTTGCACTCCTGCTCCCAAGCTGTCTCCCTGTGGATACACAGCCCTTCTATTCTCTCACGATTGTTCTCTCAAGGAGTATATCTATCTAGTGTATGCCTGTCTGTTGTTTGGCTGGAAGCCACAGGAGTGGGTTCAATTCTAGACCCAAAGGGCAGCTAAGGGCCATAGTCTCAGTGGTTCCATCAGGTTCTATCAGACCAGCAAACCTGGTGGCTTTGAAAAGAGACAATGTTTTAATTAAATTGTGTTTTATGCTAAACATTTTTATGCATGTTTCATTTCCATTACATGACTATTTCACTATGGTGCCATGACCTGTTGCTTTGTGATTTAATTTCTTTAAAATTTTATTTAGTTAATGATTTTGAATAGGTAATACACCCACAGGGCACAAAATCTGCAGGGCACTGAAAAAGGTGATGGCTGAGGTATCCATTCCCACATCGGTCTCCTGTTCTACTTTTGGCCAGCGTGAGGGGTGACAGAATTGGGTGGGGAATAGGCCTCAGAGACATATTTAAGATGTGGCATATACCCTGGACGCTACTTGAAAGGGGGCGCCACTGAGCAGTTTCTGTTAACCAAACGGCTCATCAAGCACCCAAGACACTCAGAGGCTTGGGAAAAGGGTTGTGTGCAGAAACAGAACTTGGCCCCTGGCGCAAGTCCAAGGGCGGCCAATGCCAGGCTCGGAATGATATTTTGAGGCTCCACAAGTAAGAAAATCGCCTGAGGCAGACGCACAAGAATGGGGAAGGCAGTTTCTCCTGAAGCATGGCAGTCAAGGACTATTCATCTTGAAATTAGGGGCGTAATTTAAGAGATTGCCATGGACTCTTGTTACTTTCTCTACGGTCCTGCAGGGGCCTGCGGGGGGGGGGGGGGGGGGGGGGGGGGGGGGGCGGGGAGGAAGCGCTGCGCTTTCACCTCCAGCCCCGGTT
>NW_006921602.1:10925848-10927337 GCF_000298275.1 Orycteropus afer afer | reverse complement strand
GGAGGAAGCGCTGCGCTTTCACCTCCAGCCCCGGTTTCGAAGCATTATGGAGTCAGACTGAGGAGGATGGGCGGGTGCGGAGAGGCAAGTGGGCGGGGAGCGGATCAGGGAGGTGGGCGGGGCGCAGTGCACAAGGAGAAGAAAGGACGCAGGGAAACCGCGAACAAGTCAGATTGGGCAACCGAGGAGGAATATGCCAATCTGCACACAACTGCGGTGTGTAGAGATTATTTATCCTTTATAAATCGACGAATAGGAGCTCTGGTGGCATAGTTCCCAAGGCATTTGACTGCTAACCAGAAGGCTGGCGGTTCAAACCCACCAGCCACTCCTGAGAAGGAAGATTGGGCAGTCTACTTCTGTAGTGATACTGCCTCGGAAACCCCAAGGAGGGGTCGCTATGAGTGGATGGAGCTTGTTGGGATTGAACGTGGTGTTTACTAACGAACAACACCTCTTGTTCATCAGTCCATCTTAGAATATTTAAGAAAACAAAACAAAACAAAACAAAAACTTATCAAGTGAATTAAAAAAATTGTGGTGAAAAAATATATAACAAAATATTTGCCAATACAACAGTTTTTACCTTATAATTCAGTGACGTTGATAAAGTTCATCATGTTACACAGCCATCACACTATCTTTTTTTCCAAATTATTCTACCTCATGAATGGAAACTCAGTGACGCCCTAGGCTCAGATCCTCTCTTTGAAGCTCTGTACCAACTTGGGAGAGAAGGAGGCTGTTGAGCAAGGCAAAAACATTCCCGGTCCTCTTCACGGGGAGGAGTCCCTGGGTGGTGGTCCAAACAGTTAAAATGCTTAGTTGCTAACCCAAAGTTTGGAAGTTGGAGTCCATCCAAAGATGCGTTGGAAGAAAGGCCTGGTGATCTACTTCCAGGAAAGCAGCCATGGAAAACCCTATGGAGCACAGTTCTGCTCTGACACATGTGAGGTCTCCATGAGTCGGAATCCCTGGATGGCAACTGTTTTTTTTATCCTGCTGGTCGGAGGGTCAAGGAACATAGAATTTAGGTGGAGAATTGGGTCAGCTCAGTTAAATTTAAAATGCACAGGCCTCAGGTATCAGCACCACAAGCCAGTCCAGAGAAACATGGGTCGATGAGCACAAGAGAGAGCGCAAAGATGTTCCTTGCACAATGGATAATCAAGTTCCAAGGCATTGGACATGGGAAACATTTTGAACATATAAATGGTGTAGCATACTATTACATTTTGCTTGGGTGGCATATAAATTTGTACAAAGGCCTGGGAAGATACACTAAGCTGATAACAGTGGGAAGGGGACTGGGCTTGGGGTGGTTGAGAAAGAACTTACGTAACATTTTTGCTTTTTTAAAAATATATATATAATATACCCTAAAGAAGTGAGAGCCATAACAAGAACAGATATATGCACGCCGATGTTCATTGCAGCACTATTTACAATAGCCAAAACTTGGAAACAACCTAGATGTCCAACAACTGAG
>NW_006921602.1:10923376-10924491 GCF_000298275.1 Orycteropus afer afer | reverse complement strand
ATAAACCCAAGGAGGGGTCGCTATGAGTCGGGGCCGACTCGACGGCATATAACAACAACAACAAATATATATATATATATGGAGAATGCTTTCATGTGTTGCTTATATGACCCCTAATAATAAAAAATTTTAAAGGAAAATCATAGAGCGATTTGTAGAAGAACCAAATTGATCCAGAAGGAGGAGGGAAAGGTCAGGAATGAGAGGAAATCTAGTATAGGCTGGAGGTGGGGAGAGAAATAAGACAGATGGGGAGGTGGAAGAGGAATCACGAGGCTTCTGGAAGAGGAGCAGGCGAAGAGAGTATTTATGTCACTCATATTTTGGCCCCTCTTCTAGGGTATTCAGGGAGCTCTGGTGGCATTTGGCTGCCAACCAAAAGGTCAGTGGTTTAAACCTACCAGCTGCTCTGCAGAAGAAAGATGAGGCAGTCGGCTTCCATAAAGATGCACAGCCTTGGAAGCCCAATGGGTGTTGTTGCTATGAGTCGGAATTGACTCGATGACAGTGAGTTTGGTTTTTTTGGTTTCCTGGGTATTCAGCAAGGATTTAAATTGCTTTTCAATTTGTTCTTGGATGTTGGTATTTTCTTTCAAATGTAAAACTGAGATTCACCACAAGGCAGGTGGATTTTATTTAGGTTATAATTTATTTGGCACACATTTATGGAGAACCTTCTATGCTGGACACTGGGCTGGGCCCTGAGAGTGGAGGGTCAGTAAGGACTCCACAACTAACTCCAATGTGCGTGATCAATCACTCAAGCTGGGCAGACACAAAGGACCGTGGAAGCAGAGCAGAAAGAACGAATGATCGATTCTTCCAAGAGGGTGAGGAAGGCCTCATGGAGGCAGAGGGATGGGTGTTGGGTCTGACACAAACAAGAAGTTCCCAGGGAGAATTGGGAAAATGAAGGTCCCTGGGTGGCACAAATGATTTGAGCTCAGCTGGTAACCTAAGGTTGACGGTTCAAACCCACACATCGGTATTGTGGAAGAAACGGGTCCGGAGATTGGTTTCCAGAAAGATTCCAGCCAACCAAGGAATCTTTGTCAAAGAGTTGATTGCGATTCATAACGACCCTATAGGACAGAGTAGGACTGCCTCATAGGGTT
>NW_006921602.1:10886668-10923276 GCF_000298275.1 Orycteropus afer afer | reverse complement strand
TATTCTTGTTGAGAGGAGCTCTGGTAGCGTAGTGCCTAAGGCACTTGAGTGCTCACCAGAAGGCTGGCGGTTTAAACCCACCAGCCACTTCTCGGAAGGAAGGTTGGGCAATCTACTTCCGTAGTGATACTGCCTCGGAAACCCAAGGAGGGGTCGCTATGAGTCACTATGTGAACTCGATGGCACATAACAACAACAACAACAACATTGTTGTTGAGAATATACGCAGGAAGACATACACCAATTCAGCAGTTTCTACACATATAATTCAGTGACACTCCATTCTTCTATCCACGCAACCATTCTCACCCTCCTTTTCTGAGTTATTCCTCCCTCCTTAACATAAACTCACTGTCCCCTCAGGTTCCTAGCTAACCTTTCGAGTTACTGCTGTCCATTTGATCCCCTCTACATAGTTCTGAAAAGGGCATAATGTTCAAGTAAGGCTGTACATCTTTACACAAGCTGACTGCCACATCTTTCTTCCATAGAGCAGCTGAGTATTTGAACCAGTGACCTTTTGCGTGGCAGCTGAATGCTTTAACCACTGCGCCAGCAGGATTCCTTCCATAATGATTAGCATCAAGAAAACCCTATGGAGTACTGCTTGCACAGGGAGACAGCTGGTGGGAGGGAGGAGTGCATGGGAGGGAAGGACACAGGGAAGAGGTAACTACAGGAGGAAGTGGGAAGAGACCTGTTACACTGTGGGGAATTGCAGTCATTATCATGAGACAAACTGTGTATGAACTGCTGTATGGAAAATGAATTTGCTCTGTACACTTTCACTCAAATCACAATAAAACTTGAAAAAGAGTAAAGAAAGAAAACTCCATGGAGGAGTTGTACTCTGTAAGACTTAAAAAAACTCACTGCTGTCCAGTCAATTCGACTCATAGCGACCCCTCTTTGGGTTTCCGAGGCAGTATCACTATGGAAGTAGATTGTCCAACCTTCCTTCCGAGGAGTGGCTGGTAGGTTTGAACCGCCAGCCTTCTGATTAACAGTCAAGTGTCTTAGGCACTATGCCACCAGACTTGGGGTCCCTAAATCACAAATCAATAATGGAAACAAAATCAACAACAGAGAGGAGGTTTCCTCATTGTGAAAAAGAATTGGGAAAACACTTCTCATCTGTGGGCTATGATGATGGACTTCCTCCTAAGGTTGGTTTTAGGTTGCAGTCTATGGGGTTTGAAGGGTCCAGGAGACCATGCCCCTCCTTGTGGCTAATGCCAACAGCTCTGCTCCATGGCCTCCTTCTCCCCATGCTGCAGAAGCCTCCAAGAGGTGGAGAAGGAGAACTGGCCTTGGAGTCGGACATCTGAGTCCCTCGAAAAAACAGAGCAGATGGCATCAGGGGCCCCCGGATACGATGCACTAATGAGGACACAGCATCACTTGTGCAGTGTTACTGCCAACAGTATCACCTGACTTTCAAACGAAACCAGTGAACACCAGTTGCCCTTTGAGTGACTTGGACTCATGGTAACCTGCTGTATGTCAGAGCAGAGCTGTGCCCCATGGTGTTTTCAGTGGCTGTCATCTATCAGAAGTAGCTCGTCAGGTTGTGTTTGGAGGAGCCTTGGTTAGTAGCCCATCACAAACCATTTGCCCCACCCAGGGCTCTAGGTGGTATAAATGGTTAAGTGCTTGGTCCAGTGACCAAAAGGTTGGTGGTTCAAACACATCCAGCAGCACCTGGAAGAAAGATGCGGTGATCTGCTTCAGTAAAGATGACAGCCAAGAAAACCCTATGGGACAGTTCTACTCCTTAACACACGGAGCTGCTGTGAGTCATAATCAACTGGACAGCTATGGGTTTGGGTTTTTGTTTTTTTGTGGGATATGCAAACTCGGGGTTTGTTTCCCTTTGCTTCCCCTCACCCCCCCCCACCTCCTCTCCCACCAACTCCAGAATAGGTACTCCCAGCAAGACTTTCCAGCTGCGGGGTGCAGCCTGGAAACATAGCTTAGATCCCTTTTGTTGGTTTCCACCAAATTAAAATTTATCTCTCTGGGAGGAAATGAGGAGTCGGGTTTTTTCTTCTTCTTAATGGGCCCTGATGAAGGAAATGAATGCAGGGAAAGGGTCAGAAATCCGATCCGCTCGCCTGCTTAGAAAGGTTGAGGGGGGAGGTCCTTGCACCCTCTGAGGGGGCAGCTGGGCATAGTATGTTTCATTATATAATTAACCTTGACCCTTCTGGGTTCAAAGAGAGAGGTTAGTTGGAAATAAATCAATAGTCTGGTCTGGTCACTTCAAAGGCTGCAGAACCTGCTGGAAAAATCCATGTTGGTTCAGTGTGTAAATTGGAGTAGGGTGTGCAATTCTTTTTTTTTGGAAGGCGGGAGGGGGTTTTAGGTCTAAAATTGAAATTAATTGTGTATCCGCTTCCTTTAATCAGGCAATCAGGAATCTTTATTGCATTTCTTGGAGGGTGGAGGGAGGCCCAGGAGAGAGCATTGTGACCGTTGTGTGACCACTGGGCCTGGCTGTAGGACAATAGGCATTTTCCCCAGCTTAGGAAGCACCTCCTCTCCTGTCCCAGTGTGCAGCCTCATATCCTTACATGTGTGGAATGCTCAGAATCACTGAACCATCACCATCGTAATCCATAGCGTTTATTAAGTGCTTACTATGAACCAGGTGCCAAGATCTTCCAGTTATTTTTCATTTAATCCTCTTAAAACCCAATTAGATAGGGTCCTTTGGATACATGGACAATATCTGACCCTTAACGACTGGCTTCCTTCACTTAGTATGTTTTCAAGGTTCCTCCTTGTTGTCACAAGAATCAGAACTATTATCGGCCTTACTACAGACAAGGAAATCAAAGTGCAGAGGGGCTCCTTATCAAGCCCAGAGCCCTTAGATTTTTGAAGGGTTTTTTTTTTTCAGTTTGAAAGTTGATCACCAGGACTTTCTTCTGAGGCATTCTGGGTGCACTAGAGCTGCCAACCTTTAAATTAGCAGTCAAGTATGTTAACCATTTATACCACCCAGGTGCTCCTCAAAGTGTGTTTTAATGTTGTTGTTAAAGGAATGATAATAAGACCCAAGGAAGTGTTGCATGTGAAGCCTGAGTCCTAATAGCCTCCAGGGAAATCTTTAACCAGAAACCTTTTAGTGTCGGGAAGGAATTCTAACAAGTCTTTCAGTGTCAGGGATTCTAACACTCCCCATGCCTCAGGGCTTTTATCTACCCTCCGGACTCAGCATGTATCAGAGATTTCCTCCAGATTCAGCGCGTATCAGAGATTTACCTGGCTCCTGAAGCCTCCCGCGTATCAGGGCTCTGCATCCTCCCTAGATAATAATTCCCTAAGTAAACTTTGGAGCCGGGGGATTCCAACACGTCCCCCAACATCTCAGATCCCTGCCCTAAACCCCTTAGCAACAACCAATCATCTGTACCCCTTAGCCCTGGTACTACTCCACCCTATATTTTTTCCTATAAAAATGTGATAGTAAAAGAGCACGAGGTCTTTTGCCTTGGCCACTGCGTTGGCAAGAGCAGGGACCCTAGCTCGAGCTAGCTAATAAACTTTCCTTTTACTTTTGCATTATCGTGTCTGTGATGACTTCCTGGCGCCGACATTCCTTTCTGAACACGGGCCCAACATTGCAAAGTTACCAAAAGCCTCCAGTCTCCTCGTTCCTTTCCCTGAAGTTATAAGAAGGTAAATGGAGCGGAGGCTGGTTCCTTTTAGTCTCTTTTGGCTCCATCTCTAGTTCATTTTTGATCTCTGCCTTCTCTCTCTTCAGCCTTTTCTTTTTCCCTCTCTCCCTCTCTTTTTCCTTCCCTCTCCTTCCTTCCCAGAAACATTTATGGAGTATCTAGTGCTATTCCATGATAATACTAACCCACTGCCATCAAGTTGATTCCAACTCATAGCGATGCCCACTGGGTTTCCAAAGCTGTAAATCTTTACATAAGTAGATTGCCTCACCTTCCTCCCTCGGAGCAGCTGATGGGTTTGAACTGCTGAACTTCTGGTTAGCAGCCAAATGTCTTACCCAGTATGCTACCAGAACTCCTTATAGCAACACTAATGGGGAATAAAGAGATAAGAAAGAACGGAAAACTTATATCCTAAATTCCAGGGGCAGGAGCAACAGACATACATATTGTGCATATTATGTTGCAGAAAGAAATAGTTCTATCTAAGAGGATTAAGTAAGGCATAGAGGCAGGCAGAGAAGTTGTTCTACCTAGTGTCAGGGAAGACACTCAGGAAAAATAGAAGCAGTAGCAGAGTGGCAGCATTATCCTGGCACCACTAAGGACCCCATAAAGGCTCCTCTCCTCCCCTGAGGAAATTCTAGATTACTTGGCTGGTATCCTTTCCACCTGCAAAGCCTACAAATGGCTTTTAGGAATCATTCATTCATACACTGAGCACCTACTGAGAGCCACGTCTCAGGCAGCAAATGATAGCCTCCCGGCTGCTCCGTGGCCTCCCTAGGCACTTTCGTACCTCCAAGCCTCTGTTGCTTTGTGTTTTATTATTATAATTATGATTTGAGTTAAAGTTTACAGGGAAAATTGTAAACTTTGCAATACATATATACATTCTGTTTTGTGACATTGATCGCAACGCCCACAATGTAACAACACTCTTCCCATTTTCTCCCTGTGTTCCCCATTTCCATTTGTCTCTCTTTCCTATCCCTTCCGGCCTTCTGAGCTTATCCCTGGGCGAAGTTCTTTGCTCTTCCATGCCGATTGTTGTAAGGAGTGCATACCTCCCTGGTGCTATTGTTCACCTTAAAAGGCCTGTCTTTTATTTGGCTGAAAACTGAGCCACTGGAGTGAGTTCAGTTCCAGACTCGACTCTAAGGGTACCTCCAAGCCTTTGTTCACGCCCATGCGCCTGGCCTTGGATGTCCTTCTCCCTTCTCCAATCCTCCTGTGTGATGCCCTCCTTTCATTCAGTACTTCAATTTTGTTTTGTTTCCACAGCTTGTTGCTGGTCCCATACAAGGAAGTATCAGGTGGATCGCATTATTTGTGTCACGTGTATAGACTGTCAGCTCACTGGGGGTGGGTCTGTCTCTCTTGTTTGGCCAGGGCTGACCACATCTTACCTGCTACTATCATTCAAAGTCGGTGGGGATCAAGGTCTTTGCCTCTGTAGCCGTAATACTCCTTGAATCCACAAGGTGGCAGCAAAATTCTCCAGTCGCAGCACTCCTCGGAGCCGCGGAGCTTCGAAGCTGCCTGAAGAAGGGGCGAGAGGCTCCCTCCCATAGAAGGTGGTCGGGCTGGGTGCAGGGCTTTCTTCTAGCTTACCCTAGTCTTCTTTATCGGGTTCCCCTTTGGGCCGCTTGGCCCCGCATACCTCAGTTTCTCCTCTGGGAACAATGGAATCGTTTAAACTCTTAAATTGTGCTCTGCACTCCGCTTATATGAACAAATTGAATCAATTGAGAAGACAGTCAAGAACCTCCCCCCCTTTTTTTTAAATTACAGCTTTATAGAGATATAATTCACAAATCATACAATTCACCCATTAAACTGTGTAGTTCAATTTTATTTATTTATTTATTTATTTTAGCATATTCACAGTGTTATGCAACTATTGCCATAATCATGTCTGGAACATTTTTATCACCCCAAAAGAAACACCATACTTACTGGCAGCCACGTCTCATTCCCTCCAACTCCCAGGCCCCTGCCCTGGCAACCACAAATGTACTTTCTGTCTCTGAGCAGTTCCTACTGTGAACATTTTATGTAAGTAGGTCCTTTTTGACTGGCTTCTTTCACTTTGCATAATGTTTTCAAGGTTTATCTGTGTTGTAGCAAAAGCCCATATATATACTCTTCACATATCAACTATTTCATTATTTGAAATTTTGTATTTACAACAATGAAATCTACTATCTGATTATTTGGGGCATTAATGACTAGGCATTAATGGGCATTAATGGCTAGGCGAGAGTAATGCTGGTTGTGATGATTATCAGTGGTTTGGCAGTTAATATAATGACGTAATTTGGCAGTTATGTAATGATGCAGTCATCCTCCATTTTCTGATGTGATCTGATGTGAACATCCTCCATTTTCAAATAGCATCAGTTTTCACATAACCTTGTCTTTGGAACTTAACCATGTTGATAAGTGAGGAATACTTTATTCCTGTTTGTTGCTTAATACATTCTTTATAATCGTTGTTGTTAGGTGCTCTTGAGTCGGCTCCAACTCATAACAAGGCTGTGTACTGTGTACAACAGAACGAAACATTGTGCAGTCTTACACCAACCTCACAATCCTTGCTATACCTGAGCTCGTCGTCGCAGCCAATGTGTCCATCTATCTTGTTGAGGGTCTTCCTTTTTTTGCTGACCCTCCACTTTACCAAGCGTGATACATTCTCCAGGGAGTGGTCTTTTCTGACAACATGACCAAAATAGGTGAGACAAAGTCTGGCCGTTCTCGCTTCCAAGGAGCATTCCAGCTGCACTTCTACCAGGACAGATCTGTTAGTTCTTCTGGCAGTCCATGGGACTCTAAATATTCTTTGACAACACCACAACTCAAAAGCATCAACTCTTCTTTGGTCTTCCTTATTCATTGTCCAGCTTTCACAAGTATATGAGGCGATGGAAAATACCTTAGGCACCCCTTAGTCTTCAAAGAGACATCTTTGCTCTTCAGCACTTTAAAGAGGTCTTTTGCAGCATATTTGCCCAGTGCCATATGTCATCTGATTTCTTGACTACTGCTTACATTGATGTTGATAGTGGAACAAAGTAATATGAAATCTTTCACTAGTGGAATATTTTCTCCACTTAACATAATTCCTTGTAATTAATTCCCTGTAATTCCTCAGAAGGAAGGTTGGGCAATCCTACTTCTGTAGTGATACTGCCTTGGAAACCCAAGGAGGGGTCACTATGAGTCGGGGCCGACTCGATGGCAAATAACAACAACAAACAACAACAATTCCTTTATAAGGAGTCTTGGTAGTGCAATGGTTAAGCACTCGACTACTAACTGAAAGGTTTGAACCTATCCAGGGGCTCTGTGAGAGAAAGGTGTGGCAATCTGCTTCCATGAAGATTATAGCCTAGGACATCCTATGGTGCAGTTCTGCTCTGTCACATGAGTCTGCTATGAGTTCATGGCACCTAACTGGGAGCTCTGGTAGAATAGTGCCCAAGGCACTTGACTGCTAACCAAAAGACTGGTGGTTCAAACCCACCAGCCACTCCTCGGAAGGAAGGTTGGGCAATCTACTTTTGTAGTGATACTGCCTCAAAACCCAAGGCAGGGTTACTATGAGTTGGATTCGACTGGAGTGCAGTGAGTTCAGTTCATTTTGGTTTCATAATGTTCTACTGTAGGAATATACCACATTTTGTTTAGCCATTCATTTGTTGATGGGCTTTTTGGCTGCTTAAATTTTTTGGCTATTATGAATATACTGTTATAAAAATTTATGTTCAAGTTTTTATATGGACGTATGGCTTCAGTTCTCTTGGGTGTATAGTGGGAGTGGAATGGCTGAGTAACATGATAACTATATGGTTAGCCTTTTGAAGAACTGCCAGACTATTTTCCAAAGCAGCTGCAATATTTTATCTTCCCCACCAGAAGTATATGAGGGTTCTAGTAGGTGAGGTAGAGGCAAGCCTACTTTATATCTCCTCCAACATTTGTTTTTGTCTTATTTATTATAGCCATCCTAGTGGGTGTGAAGTGTGGTTCAGATTAGCACTTCTTTGATGTCTAATGTCTGTTGAGCATCTTTTCCTGTGCTTATTGGCCATTTTTCTATCTTCTTTGGAAAAATATCTATTCAGATCCTTTGCCCATTTTTTAATGAAGTTATCTGTCTTTTATTATTGAGTTATAAAAGTTCTTTATATATTCTAGGTACAAGCCTCTTATCAAATATATGATTTGTAAACAAGTTCTCCCATTCTGTGCGTTTTCTTTTCACTTTCTTAATAGTGTCATTTGAAGCACAAAAGTTTTAGATTTTTATGAAGTCCAAGTTATGTATTTTTTTCTTTGGTTGCTTGTGTTTTTGGTGTCATAGCTAAGAAACCATTGCCTAATCCAAAGTCATGAAAATGTATGTCTATGTCTTCTTTAAGAGTTTCATGGTTTGAGCTCTTACATTTAGGTCCTTGATCCATTTTTGAGTTTGTTTTGCATATAATGTGAGACAGGGGGCCAACTTCATTCTTTCACATGTGGCTATCCAACTGTCCTAGCACACCATTTGTTGATTCTTGCCCTGCTGAATGGTCTTGACACCCTTGTCGAAAACCAGTTGATGGTAAGCATGAATGTTTATTTCTGGACTCTCAACTCAATTCCACTCATCTATCTGTTTCTTTTATGCCAGGGTCACACTGTGTTAATTCCTGTAGCTCTGTAGTCAGTTTTGACATCAGGTAGTGAGTCTTCCAACTTTGTTCTTTTGTTGTTTTTGTTGTTGTTCGAGATTATTTTGCCTATTCTGGGTCCCTTGAATTTCTTTATGAATTTTAACATTATTTAGATTTTCTTGTCCATATATGTAACCATATATATAATACATGTAAAAATATATGAACATTTGCCAATTCAACATTTTTCAGGTGTACAATTTAATGATACCCATTATATTCATCATGTCATGCAAACATCACTTGAGGCAGGGACTTAAATTCCTCTATTACCCATGAGAAAACAGGCCTACATCATTTATTCATGGTCACATGACTAGAAAATGGCAGAGTGCAGGATTCAAACCACATCAGTCAGGACTCTAGTGTCTACACTCTCAGCTAGGGGTGCTGCCTTCCCAGTTCCAAGAAATACCATGCTCTCACTGAGACAGAGCTCATCACTCCCAACAGTGAGTGTACAAGCTCCAGGTGAGATCTGATAGCAATGGGCTGAGGGCATGTTGCCAGCTGAGCCACCAATTGCCATAGGGAAGGCATTAGTTTTCTAGAGTTGCTGCAACAAAACACACAAGCTGGGTGGCTTATAAAAACAAAAATATATTGTTTCATATCTCTGGAGGCTGGGAGTCTGAGATCAGGGTGTTGATCATGTTGATTTCTTCTGAGGCTTTGAGGGACAATCTGTTCTCCGCCTGTCTCCTAGCTTTGGTAGCTCCAAGTGTTCCTTGGCTCACATGGCATCCTTCCTCTGTCTGTGTAACTTCTTCTCTTTTATAAGGGCACTAATAATACAGCATTAGGATCCAGCCTACTCCAGTATGGTCTTAGGTTTATCTAACAGATAACATCTTCTAAAACCCTATTTCCAGACAGGTTTTCATACTCACATGTACAGAGGTTTGGATTTCAATTCATAACAGCCCCCATATAAGATGATACCTGAGCTGGGTATGAAAGGACAATCCCCACTGTTGCCTTCTTCTTGGGGTTCCAGTTTTCCCACCCCAGCTGCAGCACCACTAACAGGGGACTCCGTGGTCCTTGGAAATAAGACGCCAAGCTTCTAGTCACAAAACTTTTCCATTGTTTGACTCAAGACAATAGCATACTAACCATGGGCTGGACCAAAAGATTTCTTTCTTTGTGGCTTTGTGACAGTATCTTCAGTACCCCAGTTAGACAAATAGCCTTCAGTCATTCATTCAACAGTTATGCAGTGGGCATGGTGGACACAAGTTCAGATAGGACAAGATCCCATGCTCAGTAGGGAGACAGTTATTAGGCAAAGAGATAAATGCAAGGACCAGAGTAGCACAGGGCAGGAGCAGGGGGAGGAGCCTACTGAGGATGGTGAAGGGGATCTGGAGAAAGGGGCAGAGCCTGGGGTACTGTGGTGGGGAGGGGGAGCCTGCAGGCACTTTGGAGTGATGACCAGGGCCAAGGCCCTGCATAGTGTCAGCAGCACGTGGTACAGAATGACCAAGAGGCCCCTCTGTCCTTGGGAACTCAAAGTCCATTATCTATGTCTCTTGGGCTCAAGGGAGCAAGGCCCATCCCTCCTTATCAGCCTGACTCCTCCCTCTGCTCTCTTCTGAGCTTTCTCTTCTCCTTCTTTCCTGCTCTGAGGTGGCTCCTTGAAGGTCTAGAGGACCAACAGAGACCATAAACCAGTCCCCTTAATACATGTCTATGTGGGAGTGTAGATTTAAATGTCCTTCTCCCTGACTCTAGCCTGACTAGAGTTCAGGACAGCACCTCCCCCTGCCCCAAGTACTCCCTCCTTAGTTCTCTGTTCCCGCCCATCCTGAGCAGAGTGACTCCTGTGACTGCCCCACCCCACTCTTCAGGTACCAGCCTACCCCTCCATCTTCACACATGCCCACTTCCCATTCCTCCTTCCTCTCCCTGTATTTTGGGCCCTGGGGCTCAGTCCAGTTCTGACAGTCCCATGGGGTTGGGTTGGGCCAGGCAGAGTTAGACAAGCCTGCCAAGCAGAAAGGGCCCCTGGTGGATGTGGCTGTCATGGATTCTGCCTCTAACTTCCCTGTGACCTTGGCATCTGACTCACGAGGGGTCCAAGGTTCTGTCTAGCTCTGTCATATGGGACCTACCACCCCAGGTCTGTGGGACCTCAGGCTTGCATGGGCCAACTTTGCTCACTCACTCTTGACTGCATGCAAAGGTGGGAGCAGACAACAGAGGAAACATTTTCCAGATGTCTGTAGAGGCCTTGTCCCCTCCTGCCTAAGGACTGGACCCTGGAACCAATCTTCACTAATAATAGGGATGAGATTCACTAACAGGGCTTGAGGTAGTATCTGGAAGCATTTCTCAGGCCCTTCAGGCTGCCTCAGTCTTCCCTTTCCACGCACATCCCCGGGGGGGCTATTGCAGGGAGCTTTTCTGCTCCCCAGGCTCCCAGGCCCACATTTCCTTCTCCACCTGCCCCTCTTGAGTGGGCCTGTGGTAGCTTAAGAACTTGTCCATGATTCTTCAACTTTCCTTCCACGTAAAGGTGGAATCTAATACCCTTCTCCTTGGAGCTCTGGTGGCGTAGTGCCTCAGGCATTTGACTGCTAACCAGAAGGTTGGCAGTTCAAACCCACCAGTGACTCCTCAGAAGGAAGACTGGGTAATCTACTTCTGCAAAGATTTACTGCCTCAGAAACCCAAAAGGGGCTGCTGTGAGTTGGAATTGACTCTCAATGGCAATGAGTTTATGGTTATTTTTTTGTTTGAATATGGTCAGCATTAGTGACTTACCTCTAATAAATAGAATCTGGCAGAAACAACACTGTGTGATGTCCAAGGCTAGGTTAAAGATGACGAATGATACAGTTTCCACTTGGCTCTCCCCCTCAGGACATTTGCCCTGAGAACCCAGCCACCATGCTGTGAAGAAGCTCCGCCACCTGGAAAGGGCACACACAGGTGTTCTAGCTGACAGCTCCAACTAAGGTCCCAGCCGACAGCCAGCTGACGGCCAGCAACAGTCACCAGACCTGCGAGGGAGTGAGCCTTCAATGACGCCAGCCCCCAGGCTCCAAGCTGCTCCAGCTGATGGAGCAGAGACAGCTGTCCCTGCTGAGCGCTGCCCAAATTGCAGATTTGTGAGCAAAATCAGTGTTATGTCAAACCACTCTTTTTGGGGTGGTTTGGTCCAGAGCAATAGATAATTGGAATAGATTCTAAGCCCTGGCAGCTGATTTCTGCACATACATGGGGCACAGGTCTTTGGGATGTGATCTGCTTTCTGTATATAAGGAGAAGCCTTGGGGATAGTCTCTAGCTTATGGTACACTTAGACCCTGCATGTAGCTGTGTCATTGTTCAGCAGCCTGCCAAGCTCTGCTGACCTTGGAATTTACAATGGACTTGAATTAATAGCCTGCTGTGTGGTTTGGTAACATCAGGACTGTGCCTTTTTACTTGTCAACCTTGGGTTTGTCAGCCTCAGCAGCCAGCAGCTGTCTAAGTGAAGAAATGCCTCTAGCTCCAGTGGGCCTGGAGCAGGAGGCAGAGCTGGACCCCAAGGTTGAGGGGCTTTCACCCAGCCCCTGGAGCCTGCCACTTTGAACTTGGACTTAAAGCCTCCAAATTGTCAGAATAAACTCCTGTTTGTTAAGGCCATCCCATTTGTGGTATATTTCTTGTCAGAGCGGCACTAGATAACCACAACAGGTCCTCATTTGACCTTGTCCCCAGATACCCCACAGTTCCTTCCAGAGTAATAGGCCAGGAGTTTTTCTTTTTTTTTTTTTTTTTTTAACCAGTAGAATTCTGTATTCAAATAAAATCTCATGAAGAGCCCGACATATAGGAGGTGAAAATGGAGCTTCTCTGGGTGAGGGTGACCAGAGAGTCAGAAGCTCCACTAGAGAGGCTCCCCCAGGCCCCAGCCACAGCCGGGAAGGCGTTTGCAAACCCCTATCCTGGTCTACTTCTCTCAAAATGTGGCTTTGAGTACAGAGCCCTCCAGACCTGCAGAGTCTCTGGGGTCTAAGTTCTGGCTTTCCACTTTAGCAGCAGAGGAGATGTGGACATTCTAAGCAGCTGCATCGCATAGTAGCCTCTCATTAAACTTGAGGTCAGCTGAGACCTCCAGATCTTTGTCAGGGTTACCTCCATTAAGCTAAGTCTGTCTTGGCTTATCCAAAACCTTGGCAGTTCCCAAGCACACGACTTTCACAGTGCCTGGACTGTGGAGAGTGGACAATAGAGGAAAAAAGAGGCCTGGCCTGGGAGGTCCTGACCACATGACCTGGAAAGTCACTCAGTCAGAACCTTAATTCCACTTAAAAATGGAAAAGAAAATAATTCTTCCTTCTAGAGAAAAAGGAGCCCGGGTGGTGTGGTGGTTGTGTGATTGGCTGTTAACTGAAAGGTCAGCTGTTTGAACCCACTAGCTGCTCTGTGGGAGCAAGATGTAGTAGCCTGCTTCTGTAGAGATTACAGTCTTGGAAACCGTTTGAGGCAGTTCTACTCTGTCTGGTAGGGTTGCTATGTGTTGGAATCAACTCCATGGCAATGGGTCCTAGAGAATGCAAGAAAAGCCCATAGCGCTGCCGAGCACTTGGAGAGGGTTTGGGAGTGAAGGTGAGCCATTATTATCCAGCAGAGGGGACCGGACCAGGGACTTCTCCTACTGTCTTCCAAGGGAGTGCAGGGTGGTGGTCCAAAGGTAGACCCTGGAACCAGCTGCCTAGCTCAAACTCTAATCCTGCCACTAATGGGCTGTGTGAGATTTGGAATGTGTACTCCATCTCTTATTCTTTCCTCGGTTTCATCATCTGTAGGACAGAGATGACATTGGGAGACAGCATCATGAGCAGTTCATGAGACTTAGCTTGGTACCTGTTAAGTGGTGTAAAAGGGGCCTGCTGAACCCTATTATTATCCTCCTGACCCCAGATCAGGGTTGCTGGAATCTGGAGGAGGATGGTATGGTAGTTAGGGTTATGTGTCAACTTGGCTGGGCCTAGTTTTTGTGGCTGGCAGCTGGATGTAATTATTCTTCATGAAACCAAACCAAACCCACTGCCATCGAGTTGATTCCTACCCATAGCAACCCCTGTTAGGTTTCTGAGGCGGTAAATCTTTATTGAAGTAGACTGCCCCATCTTCCTTCCTCAGAGTGGCTGATTGGTTTGAACCACCAACCTTCTGGTTAGCCTTAGGCACTGCACTATCAGAGCTCCTTTATTCCCCATGATGAGACTGGCAATCAACTCCATGGTGGATTCTACTGGAGTAGCTGAATAGCTGAGTAGCTGCCTTAGGGATGTGGTTTGCTTCCAGTATGTAAGCAGCAGCTTTGAGAAAGGTCTCTAGCTTTTTGGTATGCTTGGACTCTGCATGTAGCCAAGTTTTCATTCAGCAGCCTGCCATGTTTCCTCTTGATCTTGGGATTGTTTCTGGACTTGAACTAGTGGTCTGCCATGTTGTTTGATAATCTTGGGACTGTGTCATTTTATTTATCAACCTTAGGTTTGTCAACCTCAGCAGTCAACAGCCACCTGAGTTAAGAGAAGTCTCCAGCTTCAGTGGGCTGGGAGCAAGAGGCAGGGCTGAAGCCCAAAGTCGAGGGGCTTTCACCCAGCCCCTGGAGTTTCTTGGACTTCTAGCCTCCTAAACTGTAAGAAAATAAACCCGTTTGTTGAAGCCACTCATTTGTGGCATTTTCTGTTAGAGCAGCATTACAGGACCAAAACAGATGGGTTTGGCCCGGAGGTCAAAATGGGGACAACGTGCTCAGTGGTGGTTAGTTTAGAGCAACAATTTATACTCTGAGGAACACATTATTTCTCATTTTTAGCTTTTTTCACATTTAAAAAAATTTTTTTTATTGTGATTTGGGTGAAAGTTCACAGCAAATTCACCTTCCATATAGCAGTTCACATATACTTTGTCTCATGACATTGACTGCAATTTCCCACAATACAACAGCTTTCCTCCCACTTCTTCCCCATAGTTACCTTTTTCCTGTATCTTTCCCTCCCATGCGCTCCTGCCCGAGCTGTCTCACTGTGCATACACAGCCCTTCTATTCTCCCATGATTGATCTCTTCAAGGAGTGTATTTACCTAATGTAAATGTTCAGCATATGCCTGTCTTTTCCTTGGCTGGAAGCCCCAAGAGCGGGCTTACACATTTTCTCTTTGACCAATTCCAACTTTATTTCTATAGGTATTGTGAGGCCCATATTTGGTCAGCTAGCCTCCTGCCTGTTCTCCGGGGGAAGGCAGGTGGGGCTGCCCACCACTCTGGCTACCCAAGTCACAGCATCCCCACCTCTCCCTCCCCCAGGACCTGACACAGCCACTACAAAACGAGGTTCACTTTGGCAACAGACTTTTATTCAGTCAAAATGAGTGTGACAAAACCCAAGTCAGGTCAGGTGGCCCTGCCATCTCCTTCCATCCCCCACCCCCTGACCCACCCTTCCCTAGGGAGGGGGAGGCTCTAGGATCAAGGTGGGGGTGTTGCAGAGAGAAGCCTCAGAGGGGGCACTTCCCTCAGGTTTGAGGTGCCCACATCATTTGGGAGAAAGGGAGGGACTTCCCTTCCGTGAGACCACACGGACACAACTCTAGTCTCTAGGAAAACACCACAAGTTCTACCTTCTTCAGCTAATTAACTAAAGTTGAGGGTGGGATGTCCCCAGAGGGATGGGGCAGGGACTTACTTTATCATCTAATCTCATACTTGGAATACCCTTATCTTTTTTCTCCTTTTTAAAAAAGTTTTCTTTCTGCTGTTTAAAAAAATGTTTGAGCGTAACCAAAAATAGGTATTTGCTTCCTTGGTTTTTCTTTCCTTACCTAAGTATTTAGAAGAACACAACAGAAAGGAGAAACAAAAAGTCGTAAGAACATAACCCTTAAACACACCTCGTATAAAAATAGCTTCCAGCCACATCTGTGGACCACGCTGGTTTCACTGTCCAGAGGATGGGTCGAGTAGGTGGTGTCCATGGGTCAGACAGCTGGGGTGCCTCTGCTAGGTCACATCCCACCACACATACCCATCACACCCACCCAGCACACACACACACACACACACACACACACCCATCACACATAAAGTACATTCCAGGGACCAGGCCTGCCCAACAACCAGGGGTTCTGCATCTGGGTAGGGCAGTAACAGGCTGCAGAGGTGGGGACCTTCCACCTCCCCAAGGCCCAAGTGGGAAGAGGGTTATTGGGAGCGAGGATGAGAGCTAAGAGCAGACAAACAAAGCATGGGCAGCGTGCTGAGAGGTGTAGTGTAGGGCAACAATTTATACTCTGAGGAACACATTTCCTCTCATTTTTGGCTTTTTTTCACATTTTCTCTTTGACCAATTCCACCTATTTCTGTAGGCCCTGAGAGGCCCATGCTTGGTGACACAGCCTCCTGACCGTTCTCTGGGGAGAGGCAGGTGGGGCTGCCAGCCAGGAGGAGGAAGGGCCAAGAGGGAGGGTCCAGTGACAACACAGGCTCCTAGAATAGTGAGCCTTGAGGTAGAAGCTTTGCTTTCACACCTGGAAATGGGGAAGTTTTTTTTAATTTTCTTTTTTTTTTTAAACATCTGGACTACAATGTGGGGAGGGAGTGGGGTGCCCATAAACAGGGCTTGAGGTAGGAGTGCATTTGGGGCTCTGTGGGGTGGGGGCGGCTGAGGCTCTGGCCCCTCCCCCCAAGGACATTCATTCCGGCTGAGGTAGGTGCTAAGAGCCAAAAGAGCAAAAATCCATCCTGAGAAAACAAGGTCTGTGGCGGGTGACAGTGTCGGGGGCCCAGGCACTGCAGGGCACATTTTTGGAGTCTAATTCATCTTCCTCTCTCTTCTCTCCGCACCCCCCCCTTTTTCTTTTTATTTTAAAGTTTTTTTTTTTTTTTTAAAGGAAACCATAGTTCAATTCCAAGTCATGTGGGTACGAAGCAGGGGTGAGGGGGACATCAGCCCCAAGGGAGGGGCTTCTGCCAGGAGCCCTCTGGCTCCTTGGGGGTCCCTGCTGAGGCTACCTTAGGTCTGGACAATCTGAGGGACAGGTGGGAGAGAGATATGGAGCCCTCTGGGATCACCCAAAACCCACATGACGGGAGAAATCGTGCCTTTGACCTGAGAATGGGGGACTTCCCCCTCAGAACCTGCCAGACATCAGCTACTGTCCCAAGCAAGCTGGCTGAGCAGCTGGTGGCACGGAAGTCCTGGCCTCCTATCCTTCACTGAGGAAGCCAGGGCCTGCATCCTGGGGTGTAGGGGCAGTCATGGGGCCTGTGCAGGGGCCCTCGGCTCCCACTGTTGTCTCCTCCAGAAGGTTGAGGCCCTGCAGAGGCAGCTTGGAGAGTTGAGTCTCAGCACAAGAAGTGGGGACTATGGAATCCTGCTGACGAAAAGATCAGGTTACAGAGGTGTCAGTAATGCATCCACCCTGGCCCACAAGCCACCAGATGGTCAGGCTCCAGATTCCAAATCTACTCAGGGCTTCGGGTCTCTGAGCCCTTGCCTGACTCAGGGATGCACAGAGAGATATGTTGGTGCCTAGAGAAGACCTAGAGTTTGGCTGAGGCCTAGGACTTAGGCCTGGGACCAAGGAGGAGGTCAGGATAGGGAGGTGGCCGAGGTGGAGGCTTGCTCACTGTGTGGCACTCACCATGGCCCTGGAGTCTGGTGGCCCTGCTGTCCCAGCTGCAGGAAACAGCTGCTCCAGCTCCTTCATGTCCATGCATTTCTCTTCTCGGCCCAGCTGGCCCCGCTCTCCCCGTCCCACCCCATTCAGAGCCAGGACACCAGGGTCCCTCTGGCTCCGGGGGCCCTGAGGAGGGGAGAGCTGGTTTTCAACATCCTTACACAAGAGGACCCTGAGGGGCGAGTCAACCGTTAGAGGGAGAGAGAGACCAAGAAGATGGAGTCAAAAGATAGAAACCAAGACCTCCCTTCCCTGTGGCTCTGTCTTTGGCCTATTTCCCGCCCCTCCCCAGCCCAGCCCCCTCTCCCTGGCCCAGGACCCACCTGCCCCTTTGGCCGAATAGAAGGAAGAGGACACAGAAGACGATGCAGGTAACACCAATGTGGATGCCGATGATGATACCTGTGGTGGACGTCTGGTTGGTGGGCTCCTCCTTCCGGCAGTCACATGGTGGGCTCAGGGCTGGGGGGGGGGGGGTGGGGAAGGTGGGCAAGGGCAGGTTGGGGGCTGGTGCTCTCCTGGCTTGAAACACCCCCAGACACCCAGCCTCTGGGGGTTCCTTCTCCCTCAGCTGCTTCTGCCTCCAGTCTGCATACCGTTCACTCTTCTCTACGTGACCGTAGCCCAGTCTTTTTCAGTTCTTTTTATACCATTTAATAGGTGGTCTGATGGCATAGTCCCTAAGGCATTTAACTGCTAATCACAAGGCTGGCAGTTCAAACCCACCAGCCACTCCTCGGAAGGAAGATTGGGCAATCTACTTCCGTAGAGATACTGCCTTGGAGACCCAAGGTGGGGTCGCTATGAGTTGAATCAACTCGACAGCAGTGAGTTTGGTTTTTTTTGGTTTATACCATTTAGTGGTAGTAATTTATACCATTTTCTGAGCACTAGTTTGTGCCAGGTACAGCACTTAAGCACTATACACACCTGTTCATCCTCATCAAAACTCTAATGAAGTATTATTATTCCTATTTCATGGAGAAAACCAGAACTCAGAGAGGTTAAATAACACTCCCAAAGCCACATAGCTAAGAATGTTGCACAGCCTGCATTCCCAGGACTGCACTGTTCCTCCCACCTACCTTCCCTGGATCCCTGCTGCCCCCTCTTCCACTTCAGCCCCTTGCCCACTTTCCTGAGTGCCATTTCTCAGCCCTATACCCTGTCCCTGTCCCTCACCTGTCCTTTCAGATGCTCCCCTCAAAGACACGAAGCGGACTGTGGCGTTGCCATCTCCGTGCTGGTTATAGGCAAGCAGCTTGACTTCGTACACCACAGTGGGGTCTAGGGGCAGGCAGGGCCACTGAGTGATGGTTACTGTCCCCGCCAGGTGGCTCTGTACTGGCAGGGAAACTGAGGTGGTCCCCACATACCACCCCCTGGAGCTTATGCACTGCACCCCTGTCCACTCCCCAGGTCCTGGGCTGTGGTCGTCTCACCAAGCTGGCTGAGGTTGTAGGAGGAGACAGTTCCGGGAAGCAGGATGGGGCCTGTGAAGGAGGCCTTGCTCGCTGGGCGATAAAACAGCTTGAAGCCGCCCTCGTGCTGAGCCAGCCGGGGCCAGGGCTCCCAGAGCAGCTGCAAGGACGAGCTGCTCAGGACCCTCACCGACAGTGGGGGCTGGGCGGGGGCTGCAGGCAGAGGAGTCCAAGATACAAAGGCTCAGTTGAATACTCTGCCTTCCAAACTTCCACCTGTGATCCAGACCCCCAGGAGCCAGACAGCTCTCTGCCTCTGACCTAGGGGCTCCACTTGCTCAAACAGCTTTTTATACGAATAGAAAAAGGCACCCCTTCCTCCGGGTAAAGCTGTTCCCCTCACCCTCAGAGCCAGTCCTCCTGTGCAGTGCACAGCCTGAACAAGTGTGTCTGGTGGTGCTGCTCTCTCTCCTGAGTGTCTGTGGTTATGCATCCCACACTCAGGCCTCACCTTCGCCCAGGGTACTGGCCAGGGTCGGGGCAGAGGCTGAGCTGGCCCCCCTTGGTGTGTAGGCCTTGATATAGAAGCTGTAGGCCGTGGACGGCTCCAGGTCGCTCACCAGGTGCTGAAAGGTGGTCTTGCTGACCGCTTCCTGATACTCCAGCTCTGGTGGGTCTGGGGAGGGGAAGGTGGATCAGGGAGTATAAGGGGCATGAAGGAGGCTGACAGACATTGGTGAAGTGAGGACAGCCACCGTACAGGGCGAGAAGAAAATGAAGGCGTTGGGTCAGGACATGCAGGGATGAGGAATCGTGACTAAGGGAAAGGGTTACCCAGCCAACCTCACACTTGAGAACCCCACCCACCGGCAGCCTTCCTGATGTGGAGGACATAGCCAATGATCTCCTTGGTGTTGACCAGGGGCTCACTCCAGGACACGCGGACCTCTGTGGATGACACAGAGACTGCCTGCACGTTGCGGGGGGGCCCGGGTAGCCCCTCAGCCCACAGCACGGTCAGCCTGGCACTGGCCTGCGAGGAGCCAGCACTGTTCTCAGCCACGCACTGGTAGATGGCTTCATCCTCAGGGCCGATTCCAGAAATGGTCAGTGTGCTGCAGGGGGAAGGAGAGCCTGAGATCCCTAACTTCTCCCAGAGGAGCCCTGGCTGTTGGCCACATCTCCCCATTTGAAAGATGTAGAAACTGAGTCCCTCCAGAGAACACGTGACTTGTCTGAGGTGTCCTAGCAAGTTAATGGCAGACCCTGACTCCAGACTCCCAATACAGTTCTTCCTGGGAGGGAGGTTAACAGTCTGCTGAGGTCACCCATTCCAGGCCCCTTTCCCTGTCTTCACCCTGCACATATTTATACCTGTTGTTATTCTTGAGCCTGACGTGGCCTCCTGGCCCCAGCACCTGCCCATTCTTCAGCCATGTGACATGAGGGGGTGGCTCACCCTGAGCCTGGCAGGTGAACATGGCCGTGGTCCCAGCTGGCCTGGAGATGGATTGGGGGTGCTGGACGAACTCTGCGGGGGCTGGGGGCACACAGAAGCATGAGGGGTCATACGAGTCAGATGGAGAGGGACAGAGACGGCTGTTAGAGAAAGGATAAAGGGGACAGGATGGGAGGTCCACAAAGGATGAGATGGCCTTAGGACACACATATACCCTCCCCCCCCCCCCCCCCCCAGCATCCTCCAGGTAGGCCACACCCTCCATCCTGGCCCAAGCTCCACGCCCCACTTCCCTCCTCCCCAGGCAGACCCAAGAGAGGATTCCATTTTAATGACTATTTAAAAGACTGACATTTGTATCCGAAAGCAATCAAGCTGAGCTCCCTGTTCAGGAAATTGTTAAATAAATAAATGTGCTAATAGGTTTGGCTGCACCTCCAAGTCGGCTATAATGACGGGGAGATGGATGAGCCCTCCATACCAGCCCCGCTCACCCTCACATTCAATTCCTCTCTCCACCAATCCCAGGCCTCAAGCCTCCATTAATACCCGAGAAATGAAATGCTCCATCACTTCCATTTGGACAGATTAACGGCACATGGAATGCTAAACAAACGGGGCATTTAAAGTCCTAATCCCCCCCCATCCCTAGCCCTTTCCCCTGCTCTCAGGAAAAACCCTGAAGACCAAAATCCAAGCCTAGTTCATTGGGGTAGTGGGGCTCCAGGGCAGGAGGGTGGGTGAGATGCCCCAGTGGGTAGTAGAGGCTATGTGCATGGAAAGAGCTGAGACTGCGCCAATCGTGGGAGGTGGAAAGCTGGGGTGCGCAAGTGTGAAAATGACAAACAGGCAGGTGTGAGTGTGGAAGTGCCACACGTGTGAATGAAAACAGCACCTGGGGGGAGGCACACGTATGAGTGACATAGCTGAGATTATAAAGTGGAAATTATTCTCAGCGAGGGTGGGGTAGGACTGGCACCTAGAGAGGCATGCTGGGGCCAGAGGGCCAAGAGTGTCCTCCCATCTCCCACACACAAATTCCTGGGGAGAAGGCTGACTTTGTTGGGCTTGAGGAGGGGCAGAAGAGATCTGAGGTTGGGGGCGAGGGCTAGGGTGAGTGGGGGAAACAAGGGTACTCTGGTTGGGCTTGGCCAGGAGTATTGATTGGTGAGAAGGAATGGAACTAGAGGAAGGGGCTGTGGGAAAGCCCCTTCCCTTCTTCTATTGGGGGTGGGCGGTCTGGTGGCATAGTGGATAAGGCATCTGGCTGCTAACCAGAAGGTAAGCGGTTCAAACCCACTAGCTGCTCCGTGGAAGGAAGCTGGGGCAATCTACTTCAGTAGAGTCACAGCCTCAGCAACCCAATGGGGGTCGCTATGAGTCAGAACCGACTCGATGGCAGCGAGTTTGGTTTTGTCTCTACCTTGCACCACCAGCCGGCCCTGCGCTGTCCTCCTCACCCGGGTTCCAGGCCTATTGGCTGCACAGACGTAAACACCCGAGTGCTGGACAGTTACGTCTGAGATTATAAGGTTCCCCGTGCCCAGCACCTGGATGCCTTCCACCCCGATGGGACGGCCATCTGAGGAAGAAGGGAGAAATGAGAGGAGGTCAGAAAGATTTGAAGAACATTCCAGACTATTCACTGTTGCACCAATCGCCCAGAGGCCCCTGATCTTCGATTTCACACTTCACTCCCCAGCATCACCGCCTGTGCAGGTGGCACAGAGCAGCACAGAAAACTCTCGCCTGTCAGCCAAAGGCCCAGGTTCTAATCCTAGCACTGCCACCGACTCATCAGTGAACTTCAAGTCTGTTCCCTTCAGTGTTCCATCATAATGTTGGGTTAGATCGACATTTCTCAACTGGCTTGTTGTCTTGAAAAAATATTCATCCCACTCCTGTACTGTCACAATGCCCATTGATAGAAAAACTCTGAGATGGTCTGCAAGAAAGGAACCTGGCTAACTTTGTTTCCCAGACTTGTGAGACCACCCAGCCATTCTTTCCCACCTGACAGTTCTCACTTGGGGAAATGTTAGACCAGATGGTCCTTGCAGTGTCTAGCAGCCTGTCTTCCCAGCCTGTCCCAGAGACCTGGGCCCTCCCCCCCACACCCCAGAATTAGATTAGCACAGTCCCAATACAAGGAGACAGCTCCCCATTCAGGGCCTGAAGTGGTGAAATCTACTCCATTATCCTGCCTGCTGCCCCCTCCTTCACCAATCACTCAGCTGCTACAATGTGGCACAGTGTCCTGGTGAATGCGACCCCACCCCACCCCCTCCAGAGTTTCCTTCCCCGAAATGACCTTTCCACTCACACAATGTGGGCCCATCTGCACCCATTCATTTCTCTCCTTCAGCTGCCTAGGGATTTAGGCTGGGGAACTTAGTGGGCCAGGGCAGAGTCTGGGGGGCTCAGAAGGAGGCTTTGACAACTGTGTTGAGATTCTGAGGGGCTGGGGGATTGCACCACCAGGTATAGAGGGCAGAGTAGCTGGGAGGGGAGAGAGACTAGGGGTGCCAAGAGCCACAAAGAGGTTGTGGAAAGACTGGTGCTGAAGTTGGGGGATGGGAGGGGGAAAGCCAAGCAGGACTGCCAGGCCTGGAGGAGGTAACCCAGGGAGCTAAGCCATCCTTGCAGGGGGAGGGAGAATTCAGCAGGCAGGCGGGGCTCCCTGGTCCTGCTGAGTAGCTGGAAACTTATCCCTCCCAGCCCTGCAGAGAGAGTAGACTCCCACGAAGAACAAACAGGATTCAAAGTCTCCCAAGAGCTGGGTGATGAGATGACCCTCCCAGGGGGTAGGACAGGGGTGGGAGAGGCAGGGACTGCGGGGTGAGGCTTACCCAGGCGGCTCCAGGACACAATGGGGCGCGGGTTGCCCGTAGCGACACACTCAAGCACGGCGGTCTGGTGCACAGTCAGGGTGAGGTTCTCAGGCCCCACGAGGATGGTTGGCTCCTTGTAGGCCCCGGAGCCTGAGCCTGGAGGAGTTCTTCACTTCAGCTGGGAGCCTTACCACCTCCTCAGTGCACCCACACTCCAGGACATGAAGATAGGAAACAAACACCAGCCCACAAACCAGGCCTGGTGGGCAGAGAGAAGATGCCAGGGGACCATGGCATTCTTCAAGTCTACCTCTCAGCTCCTTGCCCTTTGGGGCTTCTGTTGTTAGATGCCCTTTAGTTGGACTGTCCCATACGGTTTCCCAGGCTGTCATCTTTGTGGGAGCTGATCATCAGGTCTGTCTCCTGAGGAGCCGCTGGGGAGTATGAGCTGTCAACCTTTGGGTCAGCAGCCGGACACTTAAAACATTGTACCAACAGGGCTCCCTTTTTCAAGGCGTCTTAGCAGTGGGACCAGGCAGTGTTTCATTCTGTTGTACACAGGTTCGCTGAGTTGGAATGACAACAGCAATGGGGAAAGTCCCAGAGAAAAGCAGAGGATGGGCTTCCCTGGGGAGAACTGACCTCAGACCCTCACTGTGAGAATCATAGAACTTAGTGTTTTGTGCACTTGGCTAATAAGTCGCCAGAGGTGAGATTTGAGACTGGAGAGAAGTTAGGAGGCCGGCTGTGTGTCTAGGGGTAGCACTGGGCAGGAAAAAAGGACCCTCACCTGACACGGTGAGTCGGGCCCCATGGCTGACCCGGACGCTGGCAATGTTGGAGGCCACACAGTGGAAGACTCCACTGTCCTCAGCTCGAAGCCCTGTGATCTGCAGGACTCCTTTGGGCAGCAACGTGTACCTGTTAGAGGGAGAGGCACAGTCGGTTGTCAGCACAGCCACTGGGCCATCAGCCATAGGGACTCTAAATATCTCAGCCCCAGCCCAGTACTCGGGCCTGTCCCAATGCCACAGGCATCATCACAGACACACCCTCCCTTCCAGCCAGTCCTTCTCACAGACACATCCATGAGCATGCAGTCTGGGCCTGGCAAGCCTCGTGGATCCATTCCCAACTACAGTTCCAAAAGCACCAGTGTCTCGGGCTTCCGTGGGCACCAGCTTCAGTGCTCAGAGTTGAAGCCAGTCCTCCTCCCTGGCCTCTCCATCTTCCCACCTTTCCCCTGTGACTCACCTCTCATTGTCCGTGTCAATGGGGACACGGTTCTTCTCCCACGTGATCAGGGGTTTCGGAAGCCCATGGATTTGGCACTGGAAGCGGGCCACACCGCCCTCCTCCCCCATGGTGGCTTGAGGATGCACATGGAAGTCTGACATGGCTGGTGGAAGAAAGGAAATGTGTTGGAAAGGCGAGGGGCAGAGGATGGCCAAAGGTGGGGTACAGCTGGGTCAAAGACCAGTGTCCTGGACACATTAGTGCTTACCCCCTGAAAAATCTCCCCCATGGAAGGAGGCACAGGCCAGGTTGGGACCCGTTGAGAAAAGTCTGGACAAATCCTTGGATGACAAACCTCTAAGAAGGAAATCCGGCTGCCAGAGGCTTCACCAGGAGTCATCGGCCCCCCAGTGTTGACCTGTGAAACTCAGTCAGAGAAAGCCCTATACTCTTAAGGCTTGCTCCCCACTTTTTCAGCTGCTTTCAGATTTTTTTTTGCCAGAATCTCCCTTCAGTTAAGCATGACATAACTATTATGCTCCACGTTTTACAGAATTGGAAACTGAGGCCCAGCGCATGGGGAAGCCATTAACCCATGTCACCCAGGAGGGACACTAGTGGTCAGACCACAGTTACCAGGGCCCAGTGGCTCTTTTGCCCTTCCTTACCACCTCCCACTTCTTCGGTTCTTGTTATGCACTCCAAGAGGGTGGTGTATCCACCCAAGGTGACAAGCCTCTCAGAAGACTGTCAGAGCTACCAATCTGCATTTCAATGTGTCATAAATATTCAGGGATCCTTCCCATCTTTTGGGAATCTGATCTAAACCTTGAACTCTGGTCCAGAGAGGTCTCTGTAAAGGGGCTGTGGTGGACAACCCCCACCACCACTTCAGCTGCCTAAGTGTACCTACGTACCCCCATTTCTGCCTGTCCCCAAGCTCCACCCTGTAAGGCCTGGGAAGGGGCCCCTCCTACACTGGTTCCCAGCTTCAGCACCAAAGCTGCGATTTCATTAAAATCCACTTTGCTTCAAGTGCGAGAAGGCGGTTTACCATCTGTCCGGGCAGGCAGCTCCCTCCCCACAGGCACTCCATCAACTGGGACAGTTGCTCCCCTCCCAGAAGGTGCCCTCCCCCTACAACAGCAGGGCTGCTGGAGCTTGCACTGGCTGTGGGCGAGCAGCCCACCCGTGGCCCCCACACCCAGTCTCAGGGCCCTTCAACCTGCCTGCCTATTCTGGACTCCAGGGCAGCCCCTGAAGGCAGTGCCTTTGTGCCCTTCTACCCAGCGCCTCTGGGGGCTGACTCCTTTGTGGCGTGTTCTCCATCTCATTTGCATGTGGTTCATTAAATATAAACATGCATAAAAATCCCCCGCCCTGCCTCCTCTCTTCGAGGGCCTCCCGGGAGTGTGGCTGATGGTGTGTGCGCCTCTTTGTACATGTGTGCCGGGCTGTGTGTTTGCTGGGAAGATAGGCTATGTCTCCGTGTATGTAGCCTGAGTGTCCACGTCTGGCTGTGAATGGGGGTATGCATCCATCAGCTCCTGTGGCTGCTGCTGCATGGTTCTGGTACTGTACGGATAATCAATCACATGTCCTCGAGTAGATACAGCTCTCATAAACGGTGCCTCGGGACCCTGGGGGCTGGAGGGGGGGCAAGTGCCCCAGCTGGTGCCCCCATCAGACTCAGTGCAAGGTTCCCCAGGGACCCCATGAGGTCAGCCTGTTTGTCTTAGGCCAAAGGCTGTGTTTGGCCAAGAGCCTGCAGGTCAGCCCAGAGGATGGGGCGGGGGGCAGGCGCTGCTGGGGCCCCTTTCCTGTCTCCAGGCCTCAACCTTGAGGAGGGCAGGGCTAGACTGGGGTCTGGGGATGAGAGAAGGCACCCAGGCTCCTGGGTGGAGTAGGCAGGCTATGCCTCCGGGGCTCTGCCCATTCTCGAGCTGGGGAGCCGCCTGCCCCCTCCTCACTCCAGCTGGAGAGGAGCCTGAAGGCCCCCAGGGACCGGGCAGGGACTAATGGCTCTGCTGACTACAGATGCCTCCTCGTTAAGGAACCAAATCCTTTTGTGCATCTAGCCCCCATTCAGGGCTCCCTGGAGGTACCTTCAGCTAGGCCCTGGTTGGGCAGAGTTTCAAGGTAGAGAGGGCTGCTTCATATCAGGCAGGGTTCTGGGGATGGAAAAAGGCTGGCCTCTCCTGTCCAGCCTGCTCCCTCACCCCCAAGACTAAATAGCACCATGGGTTGAATGTGATGCTACTGAGGAATGAGCTGGAAGTGGTTGTAGCCAAGGAGCCAGGCTGATGGTCTTTACACAGTGCACATGCAGGGAGCACTCAGGTTCCCTGGGGCCCCTCAGATACAACTGAGTTCCCCACCATCAGATCAGCCCCTCTGGGTACCCCTCTATCAGCTTTACTTTAATTGCAGTTCTGCCAAACATTTCATTTGAAGGGTAGCTTTTGCTGTCTTTAAAAGTACTCAAAGCAAAGAAGAATGAAGAAAACCAAAGATGCATGGAAACAATTAGTCCAAGGGACTGGTACACCAAGCAATCCTCACCCTATATGACTATGAGACCAGAAGAACTAGATGGTGCCCTGCTACTGATGTCAACCACTTGGAGGGGGATCTACATAGGAGATCCTAGATAGAGTGGGAGAACAATGTGAAACAAAACTCAAAATCATTAAAAAAAAAAAGAAAAGAAAAGAAAAACAAGAACCAGGTTTGCTGATCTGATAGAGCCTGGTAGAACCCCTGAGACTATGAACACTAGCTGCCCTTCAGGTCTGGAATTGAACCCACTCCTGTGGCTTCCAGCCAAACAAAAGACAGGTATGTGAGCTGAACATTTATATTAGGTAGACACACTCCTTGGAGAGAAAAATCATGGGAGAAAAGAAGGGCTGTGTATGCACAGGGAGACAGCTCAGGGGACAGGAGTGCACGGGAGGGAAGGACATAGGTAAGAGGTGGCTATGGGGAGGAAGTGGGAGGAAAGCTGTTGCATTGTGGGAGATTACAGTCAATGTCATGAGACAAAGTATATGTGAACTGCTGTATGGAAGATGAATTTGCTCTGTAACCTTTCACTCCAATTACAATAAAACTAAAAAAAAAAAAAAAAAAAGGGTGCTTGAAGACCACTAATCTCAGGCTGGCTCCTTCATTTTACAAGAAACTGAGGCCTGCGCTGAGCTGGGGCTTGACTAGCCCTGAATCGGGAGTTCCATGTCTCAGGCCCTCTGCTAGAGAGTCCCTTAAATCCCTAGCCAATTTTTCACTTTCCAAATGCAAGTCACCTCAAAGATGTGAGGGAAGGTTTCTCTTGTCACTGAAAAACAGTTGGGGTGATGTTGTAAATTGCAAGGGGGATAGCTCCAGGAATGGGGCTATCTCTCTGGTTCCTCAACCCCACCCCTCAGAGTCCAGCTGACTGCATAGTGTGCTCCAGAGGAGGTGGGTGCAATAGGAGAGTGAGGCCCTCTGTGTTTCCTTCAGGTGCCTTCTCCTCCACGCCTCCTCACATCCCCCATCCAATCGCTTGGCCAGCCCTGCATATCTACCAGGCAAGTCATGAAGTGTCTGGGAGGATCAGTCTTCTCATCCATACAATGGAGGAGGTGGACGAGCTAGTCTTCAGGGTCTTCCAGCTCTGGGTCCCCCATACCTTCCTAGACAGGCCCTTGTCTAGAGCCACAGTCTGTGAGTGAGTATAGCTGGGGTCTCTTGGGATCTTTCACTCCTGGTTCATAGGCAAAAGTATTTTTCCTTCAGGACATCAAGGGAAAAAGGATCTGGGGCCACTTAGGTCCCCTCCAAATCTCTCAGGGAAGACATGTTTGGTGCACAAGTCTGTCCTTGGCTTGTGCTAGCAGTCACAATGTGGGGGAGGGGGTAGGTTTACCCCTCACTGTGTCTCTCTCTGGGGAGAGGATCTCTGGGCAACCATGGGTACTGTGGGGCTAGAGTTGCATGTGGACCTCTGAGCACCCCAGTTCCTGTACAAGTCATCACTCATCATGGAAGCCACTGTGTAGATGGGTTGCTGCTGCAGCTACAGGCATTGTGGCTGGTATTGGTGGTATTGTGTTTGTGGCTGGTGGATAACAAGATGGTGCTGTGGCTTGTGACTATGCACCTGTTGACACCTATTGGCCTGGTGAGGGCAATTTTGGGGCCTTCACTTCATGCAGGGTGATGGGAGGGGGGAATGAGGAGCAGGCTGGGAGGCTCTCCAGATGTGAGGGCCAGAGAGAGGAGCAGGAGGGATAAAAGCCTGCTTTGGGGCAGTTTGAGGGAAAGGAAGAAGAAAGTACCTTTGTCCCCAACCAATCTGGGAAGGAGTCTCCCAGTGCCTCCCTGCCCCCACCGGAGGTATAGCCAGGCTGCGGGGAGAGACAGAGGTGCAGAGAGCAAGCCCAGGATCCACAGGCAGGAAGGGAGCAGAAAGAAGCAGGAAATGGCTCTTGGATGCCCCTATAAATCACCCCGAGGGGAGGGGTCTCCTGAGAGCCAGACCCAGGGCAGGTCAGGGAGGGGAGGGAGGACTTTCCCCCAGGTTCAGGACCTCTGGTGAGGTCAGGCCTGGATGTGATTAGACAGGCTCCAGGGGGACGCAGGGGTGCAGCAAAGGGTCGAGGCAGAGTGCTGGAAAGGAAGTTTCCAGAGGCCCCCTAAGCCCAGGCCTCCTGCCTTTGGCTTCAGCCAGACTCCTATCCGGTGTGTGATGGCAAAAAGGTCTGTGGACATGTCTGGATGGGCAGTTGTGAGCATGGCCTTTGCAAAAGCCCATGGCACTTGGGGTCTGAGGGGTGACTGTCTCCACATCACACAGCCACTCAAGACAGGCAATCACAGAACCACTGATTTCCAAAGGCTACCTAGGGCCAGTCCCCTCCTTGCATCCATCCCTGCCCAGGACCAGGAACATGCAGCCTCCTGGATATCCAGCCCCTCCTTGGGCAGCTCAGATGATTATAACATTTTTCCATAGCTTCTATCACTGGCCCCAACTTTTCCCTCTATAACCACACTATCTAACGTAGCTACTAAGGGGCTTGAAATGTAAATAGTGACCAGCTATTAAGCACTTGAAATATACATCAGATCTGAAAGATGTGGCATTAAAAAAAAGAATAGAATGTAGTTCATTAATAATTTTTTAATACTGATTCCAAGTTGAAATAATATTTTAGATTTCAAAGACTTATTTTCCCCAAAAGAGAATGTAAAAGAATTCACTAACAATCTTTAATTACAATTACATATTAAAATTATAATATTTTGATATATAAATAACATTTATGATTAACATTAACTTCACCTGTTTATTTTTATTTTAATGTAACTGCTAGAAAGTGTAAAATTACCTATGTGGCTTGCATCATACTTCTATTGGGTAGGACTGCTCTAGAAAACACAATTTTATTCTTCATACAAGAGCCCTTCAAATACTTAAGGTCTGAGGTTGCCCCCCAGAGACACATCTTCCTAACTCCTTCACCTACTTGTGATGTGCAATGATCTTCTGACGCCTGAACTCCAGAGACCCTCCTTTAGCCAAGCTCTGGGTGGGCAAGGCAAGGCACCCTTACAGTGGTACCTAGAAGTGTGACCGAGTCCATAGGGCCTTTTATCACAAGAGCAAGTTTCAGACATCAGCTGCAGTGAACATAACCCTGTGTTATCCAATACAGCGGCCAGTGGGCACATGTGGCCATTTAAATTAATTTAAAGTAAATACAATTAAAAATTCAGTTCCAAAAGAAGGGTGAGAATGCTTGCACAATTTGAAGAATGTAATCAATGTCACTGAATAGTACATGTAGAAATTGTTGAATTGGTCTATGCACTGCTTTGTATATTCTCAACAACAATTCAGTTCTTCAGACTCACTAGCCACATTTCAAATGCTCAACAGCCATGAGAGGCGAGTGGCTAGTACGGACAAAACACTGCCATCATCACAGAAAATCTGATTGGATAGTGCTGGTCCCAGACCCAAGACAAGGCCTCAGGTCCCCAGCTGCCCTGTCTCCTACTCCTTCTCTCTAGCTATCCCACTGGAGAGGACTCCCGTCTCCAGCAGCCCTCCATCTTCATCCCCGTCTTGATGACTAGCCTGAGCTTGTTCCTGCCTGCTCCCTCCCCTATTGGACACTTGGACTCACAGACAGCCAACAAGGCCCACATTTCATTAAATCCTGGGGCTGTCATACTGCAGAGCCGAGAAGGCCTCTCAAGAGATTTCTGCTCCTAGTGGAGCAGAAAATACTAGCTAAGTATTCTAGCTAAGAACTTTATGAGGTAGTGGCACAGTGAAGTGATTAATGGTCCAGCCTCTGGAATCATACAGGGCTGGGTTCAAATCCCAACACCACCACCAATTATTAGCTATGTGACCTTACACAAGTCACTTAACCTCTCAGAACATCCATATTCTCACTTAGAAAACAAGGGCAACAGCTCACGTCTAGACCTGCTGGACTTGGAAGATTCAATGAGATATAGTTGTAAAGTGCTTGGCACAGTCCTTGGCAAACAGTAAACACTTGCTAACTATTGTTGAGGAAAAATAGTAGAATCTGGAGTAGGAAGGGAGCTGAGAGGTGATGGAAGAGCAGCGCTGGGGGTAGGAGATGAGCTCTCCAACAGAGAGAATGAGGCTCAGAGAGTTAGGTGCAGAGCCTGGAGCCCTGTGGAGATATGGATAAAGACAGGATTCTCAAGACTTGAATAATGGGGGCTGGGGAGGAGAAGGGGCAGCTGTATATTAATCAAAACTCTGCTTCTTTTATTTTCTTACTTCTGCCCAGGGGCTTCATAGAGGCCCCAATAGACAGCTGTCAGTTGGAAGAGGGCACTGGGTAATTGAGGCCTTGATTTCTCTAGTAAAATGTTTATGAAGCTCATAAACTCATGTCTTTATTGGCCAGGCTCATTCCGAGGGTTGGATGTGGCTCTCCAAGGTGTAGTTAAAACACCTGTCGAACTCAAGCACTGACGGCTGCCCTGTTCTCCACCAAGACCCACCAGGCAGAACGACTGGGGGTACCACAGGGCGAGAAGGCCAGCCAAATCCTGCTCACATGCTCTTTAAACTTCCCAAAGTACTCGTAAATGTCCAATCCCAAATCTATGGGAAGGACAGAGGTGGTAGCAGAGAACCTGGGGAGCCTGGCGACCTGTAGTCCTGGTCCCAGTGAGGTATAGGTCTTGTTACCAGGGTTCTGACCCAGGCTCACCTTCCCAACACTCTGTCCCCATAGCCCACATCCACGTCTCCACCCTGCCCCTGAATTTGGCTCTGTTAGGGAAGAATCCCACACTGATCCGGCTGTTGTCATTTGAAAGCATGAATCTGGAAGATCATTATTTACCTCCCTGAGCCTCTGAAGGAGGATTTCAGAGTTGAATTAAGGTTCTGAATGCAAAGAGTTTTGAAGAGAAGGGGAGGGGACCATGTGGGGCATTCCATCAGAGAGAATGAGTGCAGGTTTAGGTGTTGGAATGGGTGTGGGTGGATGGGTGTCTAGCATTTACAAACAACCTCAGTAGACTGGGATGGCTCAGAGGCCCTGCCCGGCCTTGCTGGGGACGATTGATTCATCTGAGCCTGTGCCTGGTGACCTTGCTCTGAGAAGCCTCTGGAACCCTTTGTCTGCCTCCTCAGCCTCCTGAAGCCCCCCTACCCCCACCCTGCGCACCAATTCCAGTCCCTCCCTCCCTACCACCAGCTCTCCACTCCCTTGGCCCCAATGCTAATACAAAAGGCAACTTTGTCTTTCAAGTCAGCAGCCATAAATCCACATCTCTCCCCTCTCTGCAGCCACCTCTGACAAATGGGGACCTGGATGGGGAGAGGTGGGGGTCAGTGGGGGAGCCAGATTCAGCTTGGGAAAGTCCCTCATCCAGTTGTTGGTCTGCTGTAGGACCAGCCGGAGCACCACACCAACCCTTTATGGCCTGATCTTGATTCCAATGGACTGTAAAGCCCAAGGAATGGCTGCAGGGGAAGCAACAGGAGCTCTCCATTGCCTCTGGGCTGGGCTTTTACAACCCAAGGAGGATAAAACTTCTCAAAAAGCCCTGCTTTTAATCACTGGGCCCCATAATTCGGAGGACCCAGTTCCTCTACCACATCAAGCCACCATGAGGCCCCCACCCCTGCCAAGTCTTCTTTGGTGGAGGGTGTGAAGTGTGCCTGGGTGAGGGTGTGTTGGGGGACACCGGCTGTATGCCTGCCTTAGAGGGAGTGTGGGATGTAGCATGGGGTAAGTGTGCCCACTGCCTTCAGGGAAGGGGGAAAGGAGGGAAGTGCCACCCACTACAAGCAACCCAGGTTTTAGAAAGCAGTTCCAACTTCAAATATTTTGCCCTGTTTTCATCCCACCTAACAGACTGTGAGTCAGAGAATGTGCTTAGGCTTTTGGCTTGGCAAATTGTCATCTGTCCTACATACATAGCAGACCCACTGGGAAGAATGAGCATTCACTCATTCAACAGATCATCTACTGAATGCTAGCAATTTGTCAGACAGCATGTTTTGGCACCCCAGGGGCAAATTTTCCTCACCCCACAGGCCCTAGCCTTAGATGTTCTCACCCATGCTCCTAAGAGACATCCGAGGGGTGCAAGCAGTCGAGGCCGGTAATACCACAGTACTATGGCCCTGAGAAACAAGACCCGTAGAAGCCACAGTCAAATGTTAGATATTACTTTCATTGATATAACCCTGGAATGTAGGGATTATTAGCCCTCTCAGGGAGATTAGGTAATTTGCCCAAGGTCACACAGCTAGTTAATGATGCTCAGGCAAGCACCTGAATTCAGAGCTGTGCCCTGTTCCTGCATCTGCAGCTCTCTTTAGTGGAGAAACACATCCAAATGCTGCTCAGACATGACCAATGATGCCCACAGACACACACTCAGAAATAACAGAGACACACAACGTTCAAGACTTCACAACCACCAGGCATGCTCATTTAGAAGCACCCATTACACAGTAGATTTCACATTAATTTAATTCCCCTGGGGGTTTGGGGGTAGGTTTTATAGAGTGTAACTAACACAGATAAGCACTATGATAAGGTGATGTTACACCCCACTAATGTGCCATGCATGTTTCCTCTGTTCTATTAACACAGGTAAATTAACAACCAAGATGCTTGTCCCAGGATGGCTCCTTAGTTGTGAGTGCTTTCAACTCCGCCCTCCAGGAAATTCAAGCTCAGAGCTGTGAGAGGCTGGGAAAAATAGGAATAATTCATTTTTCTGGTTTTGAGGGGACAAAGCATTATGAAATGCTAGTGGCTTCATGGGGTAAGTGGGATAGAGACGAAATGAAGAGGAGTAAGGTGGAAATGATAAAGGGAGAGGTGGCTGTGGGGACCAGAACCCAGCTCTTTTAATAACTAAATGTGTAATTTTGGTAGGGTCAAAGCCCTTCTTTGGGCCTCTGTTTCCTCTTCTGTAAAATGGAGGAGTTGAGCTGGATGAATTAGAAATCTTTGAGGCCAGCCAGGGATACAGGTTGAGGAGCTGGGAGTCATCTTGGGAATCCCTCTCTGCCTTGGACTTGAAAATGTCCAGGCCCAGCTGAGCTCTCTCCTCAGACTACATGTCTCCGCCCATGTCAGGGTCACCAATCTTCCTTATGTAAACCTACCCAGTCCCACAATATCCTTAACTTCATCATTCTGGTCAGGATACCAGATTTCCGTCACCTCCCGGAAGGGTGTCTGGTTAGGGGGCCCAGGCTGGAGCTATTAAGTAAATTGCTTTCAGATGACCACGAGGACAACTCAACAAAAACAGATACTTCTCCCAAATTTCCAGAGCCATACATTAGGAATGTTAGGGACTAATACAGCAGGGGCTGTGTTAATGGCGAGGCAACCTGGGTCAAGCCTGGCTGTCACAGAACTCATATGACCTTTCAGATCCAACCTTGGGTTTCCCATCCGTGAAAACGAGAGGACAGGGTCGACAAGAATTCTCTAAGGTCTATCCCAACAATAAGATTTTAGGATATAACAAGAACAATTGGGGAATGGATAAGGGAGATGGTTGAACAACATGATGAACAAAGTTAATGTCACTGAATTTATACATGTGAGGACTGTTGAAATATCAAATGTTTTGTTACTTACATAATTAACAGAATAAAGAAAAAAAAAGATGCTAGAATAACAATGGGTAAAGTGGTCCTTCTCTGTGAACAGACTCTCCCACTCTTTAACCCTGATTCAGTCCTGCATTTGCATCCCCTGGTACATGTTGCTTGGCAGAATCTCTGGTGGCTTAATATCTGATCATAATAGATCAATTTCCCACAGCCCCTCAACCCCAACAACTCTCTAGAATAAATTTTGTCTCTTCTAGGGAAGAAGGAGGTCTACATTCCAAGGAAGGACCACAGAGTTTCTTGGCTACTATGGCTCCCTTGGTGGAACAGTTAAGTGCTCAGATGCTAATGAAAGGTTGGCTGTTCAAATTTACCCAGAATGCTTCCTAAGGAAAGCCTGGTAATCTGCTTCCAAAAAGTCACAGCTATGAAAACCCTATGGAGTTCTACTGTGCAACACATTGGCAATGGATTACCGAGCCTGGAACTCAAGGAAATAGACTTATCTGAGGAACTCCATTGCCATCCTCTAGTGCTTGGAGGTCTCCTAAAGCTACCTAAGAATCATCTGTATAACCTTTTAAACAGTTTCCCATAAAATGAGGAGAGTGCTAATGCACTGTTGGGAATGAAACCACTATCATAGAATACTTTATGTGCATACTATTGAATGGGAAACTAATTTGCTCTGTAAACATCCACCTAAAGCACAGTAAAAATTTTTCTAAAAACACAGTTACTCTAAAGCAAAGGTGAAAAACTAAGGGGGAAGGAAACCAGAATATCAAACACAGAACAACCAGAATACAATTAAAGAGAATGTTGATGCGTGAAAAATGTAACTAATGACATTGAACGATTTGTAGAAATTGTCAAACAGGACTCTAATTTGCTGTGTGAACTTTCACCAACAACACAATATTATTTAAAAATAAAGTCTAGAGGAAAAGAAAAAAGGAGCTCTGGTGGTGTGGTGTCTAAGGCATTTGACTGCCAACCGAAAGGTTGCCAGTTCAAACCTACCAGCTGCTCCATGGAAGGAAGATAGAGCAATCTACTTCTGTAAAGATTTACTGCCTCAGCAACCCAACGGGGGTCATTATGAGTCAGAATTGACTCAATGGCAGTGAGTTTTGTTTTTTCAGAGGGGGAAAAAATTAAGCTTTCACATATATTCAAAGGAACCACCACACCTACTCCTAACCTAGATCCTCTTTCTGTGTCTCTTATTAAAAGCCCATCATGTACCAATTGCTCAAGCTATAAACCAGGAATCAATGCCCCACTCTTCCTCCTCTCTCCCTCAGCTAACTGGACACTAAATCCTAGTCTGCTCTGTTTTCCATTCCTTTACGCTCATCATTCACAACTATTTAGGTAATAGCTTCCCTTCTTCAGCCTTCCCACTTCCAGTTCTCTCTCTCATCTTCCATCCTGAAGCCATAATTACCTTCCAGAATATCCAGTCTGATCATTAATTTGATGGTTTCCCATTGCCTTCAATTGTCCCTCCATGGGATGAAAATTCAGGGTTCTAATTATTAGGTCCCTTTTTATCTTTCCAGTCTCAGATGACAACTGATTATATTTTCACACGATTCATACTCCAGTTGTGCTAGACAGTGTCTTCATTGGACAATAGTTGTTTACCATCACATTCCTTTGTTCCTGCCATACCCTCTGCCTGTAACTTTTTGTCTTTCTCGCTCGCTCTCTCTCTCTCTCTCTCTCTCTCGGCACCCCCATCCTTCACACCACCCAAACCAGGCAGAAGTAATTCCTACTTCTACTTCTAATGTGTTGCTTGTGCCTCTATCCTAGGCCTCATCAGACTGTATTAGAGTGAGTTGTTCACATATCATTCTGCCTATTGGCCTATGAGTCCCAAAAACGCATGGAAAGGTTAATTTAGCTTCCCATCTCCAGCACCTGTAACAATATTGTTAGGTGCCGTTGGATTGGTTCCAACTTGGCGACCTTATGTACAACAGAACAAAACACTGCCTGGTCCTGTGCCATCCTCACGATCATTGCTTTGTTTGAGTCCATTGTTGCAGACATTGTGTCAATCCATCTTATTGATGAGGGTCTTCCTCTTTTTCACTGACTCTCTACTTCACCAAGCAAGATGTCCTTCCCAGGGACTTGTCCCTCTTAAAAATATGTCCAAAGTCTGTGAGACAAAGTCTTGCCATCCTTGTTTCTAAGGAGCATTCTGACTTTACTTCTTCCAAGACAGATATATTTGTTCTTCTGGTAGCCCATGTATATTCAATATTTTTCACCAACACCATAATTCAAAGGGATTAATCCTAATTTGGTTTTCCTTATTCATTGTCCAAGGAGCTCTGGTAGCTTAGTGCCTAAGGCACTTGACTGCTAACCAGAAGGCTGGCGGTTCAAACCCACCAGCCACTCCTCGGAAGGAAGATGGGGCAAAT
>NW_006921602.1:10873846-10886210 GCF_000298275.1 Orycteropus afer afer | reverse complement strand
GGGTTTGAACTGCCAGCCTTCTGGTTAGCAGTCAAGTGCCTTAGGCACTATGCTAGTTGAGATATAATCCATGCTGAAGGCTGTTTGGTTTTTGATCTTCACATCAGGAAGTCCTTCAAGTCCTCTGGTTTCAGCAAGTAAGGTGTTACCTGCATATTGCAAGGTGTTAATGAGTCTTCCTCCAATCTTGATGCTGCATTTTTCTTTCCATAGTCCAGGTTCTCAAATTATTTGCTCAGCATATGGATTGAGTAAGTATGGTGAAAGGATACAACCTTGAGTCACATCTTTCCTGATTTTAAACCATGCAGTATCCCCTTGTTCTGTTTGAATGACTGTCTCTTGGTCTATGTACACGAGCACAATTTAGTGTTCTATAATTCCTGTTCTTCCCAATGCTATCCATAATTTGTTATGATGCACAAATGCTTTTGCAAGGCCAATAAAACATAAGCAAATACCTTTCTGCTTTCAGCCAAGATCCATCTGACATCAGTAACGATACCCCTAGTTCCAAGTCCTTTTCTGAATCTGGCTTGAATTTTTGGTAGTTTCTGATCGATTTATTGCTGCAACTGTTTTTGAAATGTCTTCAGCAAAATTTTACTTGCATGTGATATTAATGATATTGTTTGATAATTTTCACAGTCTGTTGGATCACCTTTGGAATGAACACAAATCTGGGTCTCTCTCCGTTGGTTGGCCAGGTAGCTGTCTTCCAAACTTCTTAGTATAGGTAAGTGAGTGCTTCCAGAGTTGCATCTGTTTGTTGAAACATCTCAGCTGGTATTCTGTCCATTCCTGGAGCCTTGTTTTTCACCAATGCCTTCGGTGCAGCTTGGATGTCTTCCTTTAGTACATCTCTTCTTGATCACATGCTACCTCCTGAAATAGCTGAACATCGACCAATTCTTTTTGACACAGTGACTCTGTGTATTCCTTCCATTTTCTTTTGATGTTTCCTATGCCATTCAGTTTCTGCCTTATAGAATCTTTCCATATCACAGCTTGAGGTGTGAAGTTTTTCTTCAGCTCTTTCAGCTTGAGAAATGCCAAATGAGAAATGCCAAATGAGTTCTGCCTTTTTTTTTCCCCCTAACTCCAGGTCTTTTGCATATTTCATTATAATACTTTACTGTGTCTTCCCAAGCCGCCTTTTGAAATCTTCTGTTCAGCTTTTACTCCTTCATTTCTTCTAGTCACTTTAACTAGTTTCAAAAGCAAGTTTCAGAGTTTCTTCTGACACTGATTTTGCTTTCTTTTGTCTTTCTTTTTAATGACCTTTTGCTTTCTTCATCCATGATGTTCTTGATGTCATCCCACAAATTGTCTGATCTTTGGTCCTTAGTGTTCAATGTATCAAATCTATTCCTGAGATGGTCTCTAAATTCAGCTGGAGTACACTAAAGAATAATGCCAGCTATATAATGAGGCCTCATAAACTGTTACCTTAATGCTGACTTTCAGGGTTATACAGTTGGAGGTCTTTCTCCATCCTCTTCTCCTTCATGCAACTCCCCTCCCCACCACAATTCAATGTCCATCATTGGGCAAATCACTTTTTCTACCTGAGTCTCAATGAAAATTAAAGAGTTGGACTAAACCTGTGATTCTCAAATTTTGCTCTGTATCAGGGTGCTTGGTAAGAATGCAGATTTCTGGGCCCCAGGGCCAGAGATTCAGATTCATTGGTCTGTCTTGCTATCCAAGAATGTGTATGTGTGTTAAAGTTCTTGTCACCACAGCCATGCATACAGCCAGCACTGAGAACTCTTGGACTAGATGGTTTTAAGAATCCTAATCTTCCCTAAGACTCAGGCATCCTACAGGGGCATTTTCTCAGCAGGCCCTCAGCCCTCAGCCCTCAAAACCCTTACTGCTGGTCCAGGCAGTCTGACGCCAATGCCAGGAGACCCCGAGTGGGGCAGTGGTGCGGTGGAGCAGAATGTGGGGGCCCAGCCCCCACAGGGCCCCCAGTTCAGGCATTCGGATGGCGGGCGGGGTCAGGGACCCGAGTCTGGGGCCCTGAGAGCCGCTCGCTGGGCGGCAGGAGTAAGTGGGACCATCTGCTCCACTCCGCAGAGGTCAGCGCTTTGTGTCAAGCTCCCATCCCCCTCGTTTCTCCCCCTCCTTCCCCTCCTTTGCCCTTTGACTCCCCGGGCTCAAAAGAAAAAAAGCACTCGAGGTCCTGATGAAAGTGGGAGTGTGATGGGGAGCGACAATGGGCGCTGCAGCTCCGGGCGCAACCAACCCTCGGGCCTCGGCTAGAGGGGAGCCGGCCCGGCGGCTGCAGGGCGGCGGACGAGGGCCGGGGTCCCATACCAGCGGCCAGGGCAGAGCAGCGGGCTGCTCCGGCCGCTCCGGCGGGAGGCAGGGCCGGTTCCCACCACCGGCCGGGTTCGCCAGGCCCCTTTGAAGTGGCCGCAGCTGCACAGCTCGCCCGGCGGCTAATCCCCGCCGACGCGGGCGTCCTCGCCCCCCCGCATAGCAATGGTGTCCGCGCTGAATGGCGCTGGCTAATTACCTCGCTCGCACCACCGCGGGTGAATGAGAGAATCCAGCATTGTGCGCGGCGAATGGAGAAAATAAGACAGCCATTGTCCTCACACGCCAAACGAGGGTTTGATGTCGCTGGGGCGAGCGAGGCACCATTTCCCGCCACCCCCTCCCCCTAGCGGCTCAAATTCCCCAGCTGGGCCTCGCGTCCCGCAGGACTCGGCTGGAGCAGAGGGAAACTGAGGTAGCACTTCCTGTCTCTCCGGGGGAAGAAGCCCTCTCCTTTCCGTGGGAGATGGATGGACCCACACCTGCCATCGGTTCCCCCCCCACACACACACACACATACACTCACTCCCTCCTTGGGGCACCTACTGTGCTCACCCAGTTCTCTCCTTGACACAGAAAAGCAGACATGGCCCTGCATTCAACAGCCTAATTAGATTTCATTGGGGACGCACGAAACAGTTGGGAAACCAGTTGGGAATTCATATACCTTGTTGTTGTTATGGGCCATCCAGTTATCTCTGACTCATAGCGACCCCTAGTGCCCAAATATATGCCCAAACTGAAAGAGCTGGTAAAGTTTAGAGAATAGAAAGAGATTTGTCAGTAGAAAAGACAAGGGAGAAAGAATCTGAAAAGAAGGGGAAGGAAGATGGGGAACCCAGGACTGATGAAGGAACTGGCATATTCAGGCAAATTGGGTAGAAAGGGGGGAGGGTCCAAATGATTTAAGGTTTGAAAACCCAGGCCAGGCCTCAGAGTTTGGACTTAATGTCCAAAGTACTCGGGCTGCTGTTTTGATGGAAGGGAGGGTCTAGATGAGAGTGGTGACTAATCTCTTCTGATCGGCTCTTAAACTATTTCTGCCTCAAGGAAAAATGTTATATGTATGTTCCACTGTTCTATCAGGTTTATCAAATGATGAAGAGGTCTGGTTTGATGCCCAGATCATATTGATCTGTTTTCACAGCTCTGTCTCAGTAGGCTGTTGGGTTGAACCTTTAGTTAAACCAGTAAACCAGCTACCATCGAGTCGATTCCAACTCATGGTGACCCGTGTGTTTCAGAGCAGAACTGTGCTCCACAGGGTTTGTGATGGTTGTGATCTTCTGGAATTGGATCACCAGGCCTTACTTCTGGGGTACCTCTGCGTGGATTTGAACTACCAACCTTTCAGTTAATTAATGCATATCCCAGAGCACCTTCTGAGGCTGCAGTATTTTCTAATGTCTGTGTCACCACAAATAAATTGTGAGCCCTTTGGGTGGCCTACAAACACTTATACATGACCAACCACCCATCCACCCCTCCCTCCCTCCCTCCATTTTATTTGAAAATAAAAAAATGGACAACACTTGTTGAGGGACTGAATAAACAGCAAATAACTCCTTGCTCTGACCCACTAACAGTATCTAAGTTACCAAGCACTAGTTGTAACAGTGATACGTGAAAAGGTTGCTTTTAAAGGAAAGAACAATGTCAATGTAGCTTATTGTTTTGCTGACCCAATCCTGAACTACTAATCAAGGTTTAATCTAACCCTAGTCATAACCTCAGATATGTTCATAATGTATTTCTTTATAACTCCTAAATCTTCCTCTAACAGTCCTACCTCTTTTGCCTGAGACTCTAAGATCCCCTTGGCACCTGTAGATGCTGAACTGCTCCCCTGGCTCAGGCCTTTCTGCCTGGTTAGTGGGTTTGCCTTAGTTTGGAAAATTCCAGAACAAAACAAACTTGAGGTTGGGCTGCTGTGGATGAGGTAGAGGTGGAAGGCCTGGAACCCATCAATCTGGCCTCCCTTTTTCCCTCACCTCCAACCCTTCCAGAGACTCAAGGACTCCAAGGATGCTTAAATATCCCTTGTTCTTCTAGAAAGGAAAAACATTTATCCAAGGAAACAACACCTACTTAGTAGCAGATCAAAGACCATTCTAATACTACACAGGCCACTGGTTTCATCTTACAAGACTAAAACGACCATTCAAACCAAAATCACAAAAATAATTGACACTATATATTATATATGTGTACCCTTATGGTTTGTCCAGATTTCTGTAAGGGTGTCTGAATGTCTAATCACCAGATAAATTATACTCTGCAAAAATGGTCCACTATTCAAAAAACCAAATGACAGACTTGGTACTTTAACTAAAAAGGTGTTTTTAAATGACATCTATTCCTCCTCACATCTTTCCCTTCCCCAAATCTGAGACCATAAGTAACTTTTAAAATAATGTTCCATGGGTGAATATTCTTCCAGGATAATAGAGTGTTTTTCTCCCCTTCTCCATTTCCACAGTCACATACATTCACAGAATGCTTTGTTGTTATTATGGTTATGACTTTAAAAGATAGCAGGGAGGCAGGCATGTACATGCAGGGATAGTACTTCCATAGAGGTACAAGAAGCTGGAGGTAAGGAAGCGGCTTCTTAGCACAGAACCTGCCCTGTTAGCTCTTTCTAACTGACACCCTGATGTCTCCAGCTTTCCTGGAAGGAGTCCCATTCTGAGATGACTGAGGAATGGAGGCCACCTCTCTTGAGGTGGCAGCTCACCAGGCCATGCCCTTCCCACCCAGCACTTGGTAGGAGCTTAGTCTAATCTCCATCCTCCCCCAGGCAGCCAGCGGTGGAGATCTGGAAGATCGGTGTCTCAGAGAAAGGTTATGGGGTACCTTTTAAGAGCAGAAGAGGCTAGGGTAGAGGAGATGGGGTACAGTTAGAGGCAGAGAAATACTCAAGAACCCTTTTAGCTCCTATTAAGCCAAGAGCAGTCAGACACAGTTGTTCTCAGCTCCTGACAACAGGGGTTCAGAAGCCTGCTGTGAATGGCTTGGGTGGGATCATCCCTGCAGGCCCTTGGGAGTAATATCTGGCTCAGTTTTATCTGCCCATCTTTACCCTTCCTCAGCCCCAGCCTACTGAGTTCCTGGAGTGAGTGACCCACAATAGATGGGAGGTGTCTACACAGCTATTTTATGTGTCCACACAGCTCCCCATTCCTTCACCCAGCCAAGCCCATGCTCAGCACTGAGGATGCGGAAGAACTAGACTCTCCTCTCAAGGAATCTGCAGACCAGTGGGAAGCATAAGCTATCTACTCACTGTCCAAGAATGAATGGTGTCTTCTTCTTGCCCCCACCTCCAGAAAGCAAAGCTGGGCACATAGCCCAGTGGATCCTTCTTGAGTTGATGTGATAAAAGCAATATTGCTTTATTTTAGGAAAGCCTTGGATCCAGTCGACATCACACTTACCAGCTTTCTTGTAATGAGTTTGATTTTGTCAGAGTTAGCAGGGAAATGATTGATTTGAGAAGCGAAATAAAAAACACAGGAGGATAGGAATATCAAACAGGCTCTTTCTATATAACATCTTTAGTGGTGATCTGAAATAATGAAATCAAGAATATTTTAATTCAATCTGCACAACAAAAAAACTCACTGCCACCGAGTTGATTCCAACTCATAGAGACCCCCATTGGGTTTCCAAGGCAGTAAATCTTTACGGAAGCAGAATGCCTCATCTTCCTTCCGCTGACAACTGGTAGATTTGAACCTCTAGCCTTCTAGTTAGCAGTCAAATGCCTTAGGCACTGTGCTACCAATCTGCAAATGGGACTCAATTAGACACAGTTTCTCTAAGGTGCTAGAGGGCTGGAATACAATTTTAAGAGACCTTAAAAAAATTAGGGTGAAGGAAACTGTTGCAGAAAGAGGGTGGCATTTCATATAAGTTGGGATGTAAGAGACAAAACAAAAACTCAAAAAGGGCACTAAGAAAAGACAAACTAGATGTAAATGGCAGAAAAAATCTGATAATCATTTACCACAAACCAAATTAAAAAAGCAAACAAGCAAACAAACAAAAAACCTCATTGCGGTGGAGGTTGATTCTGATTCACGTGAAATGACAAGCCAAATGCTGGGTTTCAATTCTCTAGGATCCTATTCAGTTTTGGGCTCTGAAGATAGAGCCCAAATCTCATTTGACCAATCAGCAAGTTGGAAAGAGCATCTGCCCCGCCCCTTCCCCACATAGTTCTGCACAGCCAGGCTTGGGGCTTAGGGCAAGACTCTCTCTGGGCCTCAGTTTACACAGCAGTGATATGAGAAACATGAGCTAGACAGGAGACTGGGCAGAGGGGCAAGGTGTTACGGTAAATCGGGAAGGCCTGAGGAGGTATTCAAGCATGTTCAGCTCTCGCCAAAGGTCCTGGAATCCTCTCTGCTTCCTCTCCCTCCTAAGGCTGGTTTGAACAAAAATTTGTCTACAATTTTTTGTCAGAAATCCTTGGCCAAACCCCAAGCCAACTAGGAGGAAGGGAACCAGGATCCTGAGACCTCTACTCTCTGGCTCCATTTTTTTTCCCCTCCAAGGTTAGTTCCAGGCTCCAGGCTGTGGCCACCTGTTACAGAGGAGCTCCTGTGCCCTGGCATGCAGTGGTTAAAGCGGTAGGCTGTGAACCGAAATGTCAGGGGTTGGAACCCAACAGACACTCCATGGAACAAAGACCTGACAGTGTGCTTCCGTAAAGATTTCAGCCTTGGGAAGCTCAAAATGAGTTGGAATGGACTGACAGCAGTGGGTTTGCTTCCCCCCACCCCCGCCGTGTTACCAGGTGAAAATGTGAAAATGTCCCTTTTCCTCCCCAGGGCGGACCAGTAATGATTCCGAGGCACCGCATCCTGGATGCTCGCAGTCCTAGAAGGTAAGTGCACACACTTACATACATACACTCATACCCACATGCACACACGTTCTCACTCACACCCACACAGATGCACACGGTAGGGTCGGCGTGGAGCGGTGACTTGACAGCCGAGCGACTGCGTGGCGCGGGGTTAATTGAATGCACATTGATTCTGCCGCCCGCCCGCCCTGGCTGGGCCTCGCAAGCGGCAGAAGCAGTTGCTCTTTGTGCTGTGGATGGGGGTCGTCTCTCCTCCCTGAGCCAGGAAGAGGGATTGTTTTTGGAGCCCGGCTCCTCCCGAGGAAACTCCGGGTCCCACCGCGCTCTGCCTGCGACTGCAAAGCTCTGGAGGCCGCGCCACAGGCAGAGAACGCGGAGCCCTGCGCAAGCTGCCGCTGCTCCTGAGGCCCGGCGCGGGATCGCTTGCTGCAGCATAAAACTTCGCCTTGGCGGGCCCGATGAGCCTCTAAAGGCCAGGCCAGTCGCTCTGGACATGTGCGGGGTGGGGTGGGGGGCAAGGAGTGAGGAAGGCGGCGACAAGGTGGGGGCGAGAAAGAGGGTGAGAACGACAAGAGAGGTGTTCTGCAAAACTTTGATCCTGACATTTAAAGCGGACAGAGGCCAAGGCCAGTGCGCTAGGAGAGCACTGGAGGAGAGATCTAGCGGGAACGGGAGGCAGGAGAGACAGCTAGAGCGAGCCTGGAGAGAGGCAGAGAGGGAACAGCCGGTGGTGGTGGTGTATTCAAGGGCAAAAACGAGCCAGTGTCTCAGAATTTTGGAACTGGAAAGGGGCTTTAAAAATCTAATCGCATGCTGAGGTGGAGGGTGTAGAGCTAAACAAGATAGTGTATGGGTCAAGTCCAGGCTCTTCCCATGAGCCTCAGTCAATATGGTCGGGGCTATAGGTGTTCTCTATTCAAGCAAGGCACCTCTGTGGGGTTCTGCCTTCAGAATGCTGCCCTCCCCCCAGTTCTCTGCCCTGCAACACCAACACCCAGTTAAGTCTGAACAAAGAATGCCCCTTCTTGATGAATGGGGGTGGGCAGGACCCTATACTCTACAAATGTCTGCACCCTACTCACTAGCTCCCCTTCAAAAGACAGGCAAGGCCCTGATCCTTCCCATTTCCACAAAGACAAATTGAGGCCCAGCAGTTTTAAGGGAGGGAGGAAATTTGAATCCAGAGTAAGTCTTTAGCTCCCAAAGGGTGTCTGTAGTCCTACCACAGTACCAAGTGTATTGTGAGCACATGGGGATTTCGTATAGGTAGGGTTTGGGGATGAATTCTAGCTTGTCACAAGTGTCCTTGATTTCTCCCCCACAAAAGCCCACAGGGTCTTTGCAGATAGAAGCCCAGAAGGGAATGGGTTAGGTTGGGAAGGGACAAAGAGAAGTGCCTCAGAGCAGGCACATGCCCTAGAAATTATCATCTCCTAAAACCAAGGGCCTGAAGGCCAGGGATGGGGGGCAAGACCCAGGAACTTCATCAGAAGTCAGGTTGCCAGGGAGTGAGTGCAAAGATGCATTGAGGGTCCAGGTCTGCTTGCTGGATCCCTGACAGTAATGGTCCCCCATATTTCGACTCTCACCCTGCAGATCCAATGCCCATCTCCTGTTCCAGGGGCCCCCTTCCACAATTGCTACAGTCCCCAAGAATAAGGATCCTTGACCTGTCCTTAGGTCAGGTGCCCTTCCAGCAGCCACAGAGGGGTCCTTCCTGCTGGGCTGCTCAGGTTACCAAGCAGCCTGCCTGCAGTCCAAGCCTTTGTTCAGTGGGGCCAAGAGGGCAGAGGACCCACCACAGACCCCTCCCCCAGATGGAGGGGCAGATCTTCCAACATCCTCAGCAGGCAGCCTGGGAGGGGCAGAACTCCACTATGCCTTAGGCCACTTTGCCCTGAGGCTATAGCTACATCCAGGCAAGGGACAAAACAAGGACAATCAGATGCCTCAGTTCCTCAGGGCTGATTACAGCTCTTCCCCACTCCCCCCTCTCTTCCCACAGGACCCCTAGGGAGAAGAAGCCTTCTCGAGCCCCACCAATTCCTCTCCTGTGATTTGTTCTGAATTTTCAAACAAAGAGTAATTATGACAGATGTGGAGCAATCAGCATCATTATGCGGGGAAACAAGAAAGAGAAAGGGAACTGAAGGGACCCCAAGGGGGGAGGGGAGCTTGTCTTTCCTCCTTGGGAAGAAGCAACTCCCATCTCAACCTCTAGCAGCTCCAGCAACCTCCCAACTTCCTTTCCTCCTGGAACCTGCACCAGTTGGCTCTGCCCCACCTCGAAGGTAGGGCAAGACTCCTCTACATAGAGTGGCCCAGGCCACTGGGCCCTTGAGATTTCCTGGGGCCTTGGGCAGCAGCTGAGAGAGGGAGCCCAGAAGTGGCTCCCAACTGGGCCAGGATTGTAAGCTATTCTCTGTTCCCAAAACTCCCTGGCTCAGGCTCAGGCACTCTCCCCCATCTCCCACACCCTGCTTGTCCCCAGGTGTCTGGCTCTATTTCTAATATGTTCTCATATTAAAGTGACTTTAGCCTCCTCCTTAACACCTGAGGAGACTCAGGCTAGGGAGCTTTGGAATCAAGAAGTCCCTGCTTACTGTATGCCCCTGGGCAAGTTAATTAAACTTCGGAGTTTCCATCTACTCATCTGTAAAATAGGACTAGGAGCCTTGGTGGGAGCTCTGGTGATGTAATGTCTAAGGCATCTGACTGCTAACCAGAAGGCTGGTGGTTCAAACCCACCAGCCACTCCTTAGAAGGAAGACTGGGCAATCTACTTTCACAGAGATACCGCTTCGGAAACCCAAGGAGGGTCGTTATGAATCGAATCAACTCAATGGCAGTGAGTTTGGTTTGGTTTGGTTTGGAGGAGTGTGGTGGTGCAGTGGTCAAGCGCTCAGCTGCTAACTGAAAGGTCAGTGGTTTGAACCCACCAGCCACACAGCAGAAGAAAGATGTAGCACTCTGCCGTTGGCAGTCTGCTTCGGTAAAGATTTCAGCCTTTGGAACACTATAGGTCAGTTCTACTCTATCCTATAGGGTCGATATGAGTTAGCATTGATTGGACTGGCAATGGGTTTGATTTTCTTTTTTTGTCATTGTTTAAAACAGAACTCATAATACCTATGTAGGGAAGCATTGGTGGTTCAGTTATAGAATTCTCACCTTCCATGTGGTAGATCCAAGTTCAATTCCTGGCCAAGGTAACTTATGTGCAGACACCATCTGTTTGTCACTGGAAGCTTGCATGCTGGTTTTATGCTGAAAAATTTCAGCAGGGCTTCTGGACCAAGACAGACTAGGAAGAAAAGCCTGGTGATCTACTGTCAAAAACAGCCAGTGGAAACCCTAAAGATCACAAGGATCCAGTTTGCAACCAATTGTGGGGAAGGCACAAGACCAGGGTTGCATTTAGTTCCATTATATATAAAGTTGCCTTGGAGGTGGGGACAGGATAGAGAGTTAAAGGGAGGCTGGCTCTATAATATATAACAATTACATATATAATTGTTCTGGGATTTAACTAAATTAACACACATAAAGGGCTTAGAACAATGGAGCCTCATAATATGACTACATATACAACTGTTAGTCTACCACAAGGCCCAGCACATAGGTAGCCTTCAAACCACTCAGCTCAGCACCTAATGTGCTTAATGTGGAAACTCAGAAGCTTTCCATAATATATGATGGCAGGAGCCTATACCTGAGATTTGCTGGTTAACAAGCCCAGATCCAGACAAAACCTAGGGCAGACAGGACAAAAGAAAAACAGACACTTGCCTGCCAGTCTGCCCTCAGCTAAGGGAGATAAAATATCACCCTTTCTGAACCAGAAGGCAGTGAGGCACTGAGGAAGACCAGAGGCTTCCCCAGGTGAGGTGCTCAGAAGTATGATGTACCTGAGAGTCTCCTTTACCTGCCCAGGCTAGAGGACCAACCACATCCTTAGGCAGGTTACCCTCTCAGGGCCTCAGTTTTCAAATCTGTAAAATGAGAAGGTTGGAGCAGATGAGCTCCAAGGTCCTAGGTGGGCTGGGAATTTTAGGATTCTTCTGCTGTAGCCTGAACTAGTAAATTCAGTGAAAGGGCTAGGACTTGGTTCTCTCACATGGTGGTCTGCCCCCTCCTCTCCATTTAGGTGGTCTGGTCTCCATCTGCCCACCCCAAGTCCCTGGGGCCTCTAGCCGGTGCCCCCCCCCCCACTACATTCCAGTGGCCTTGAGGGCAGCAGCCAGACCAGAAAGTCCAGTTCCTGCCCATTATCACTGCTTGCATCTGCACTGCAACCCAACACCAGCATTCCAGACAGCAGCCCTGGGCTGCCCCCACCACCCACTGTGGTCAGTGTCCTGGCTCATAGGCAGGCCCCAACCACAGTCCAGGGTTCTCAGATTCCTCTCCAAAGGAAGAAGGTCTCAGAAGGTCTGCCCCCAGGGAGGCCTTGGCTTGTTGGAGAGGCCATGGACCCCCTCCTTTGGGGCCCTCTTTGAATCTCACCCTCTCAGTCTCTCCTTATCATCCCTGCTCTCTGCAGACGATTGAGCTCACCTACTTCTGCTCCTGAAACAGAGGGATCTCCCTCGCAATACAGCAGAGTGTGATGACCACAGAAGTTCCCACAACTGGAAAAAGAGGTAGGATGAAGGACAGAATGAGCAAGAAGGAAAAAGGACAGTGAGAAAGCCAGAAGACAAGAAAGACACTAGGACTGTTATTGTCAGGTGCCACTAAGTTGATTTTCGACTCACAGTGACTACATGTGACAGAGCAGAACTGCCCCACAGGGTTTCCTGGGCTGTAATCTTCACGGGAGCAGATCACCAGGTCTTTCTTCTGCAGACTGCTGGGTGGGTTCAAACAGCTAAACTCTGAGTTAGTAGAGAGTACTTAACCAGTCATTGTACCACCAGAGGTCCTGAAATTAGGACTAAACCAAAACAAACCAAACTTGATTTGGACTCAAAATGACCCACACTGGGTTTCTGAGGCTGTAAATCTTTACAGTAGAATAAATTGTTGTTGTTACGTAATAAATTGTTGTTGTTACGTGCTGTAAAGTCTGACCTGACTCATAGCGACCCCTCCTTGGGTTTCTGAGGCAGTATCACTATGGAAGTAGGATTGGTGCCCTTCCAGCAGCCACAGAGGGGTCCTTCC
>NW_006921602.1:10868651-10873746 GCF_000298275.1 Orycteropus afer afer | reverse complement strand
GACTCATAGCGACCCCTCCTTGGGTTTCTGAGGCAGTATCACTATGGAAGTAGATTGCCCAACCTTCCTTCCGAGGAGTGGCTGGGGGGTTTGAACCACCAGTCTTCTGGTTAGCAGTCAAGTGCCTTAGGCACTATGCTACCAGAGCTCCAGAATAAACTGTAGAAGTAGATTATAGTAGATTACCCCATCTCCCTTCCGCAGAGTAGCTGGTGGGTTTGAACGGCCAACACTCTAGTTAGCAGTCAAATGCTTTAGGCGCTACAGCACCAGAGCTCCTTGAAACTGGGACTTGTTGTTGTTGTTGTTGTTAGGTGCTGTCAAGTCGACCCCGACTCATAGCGACCCCTCCTTGGGTTTCTGAGGCAGTATCACTACGGAAGTAGGATTGCCCAACCTTCCTTCCAAGAGACTAAGAGATGTTAAAGACAAAGACCCTTAAATGTGGCCTCACAGGAAGGTAGAGGTGGGGGGTAGCGTGTATGTGTGTGTGGGGGGGTGTCAAAGACCCAGGGGCATTGAGATGGAGATCCAGAATAGAAGAGATGGAGGAAAGTTGGGGATATAAACCCTCTGCGTTAGATTTACCTCCCTTTGCCTGTACCGGGTGAACCATGTCCTGGCCCCACCAGTTTACCTGGATTAAGGACCCACGTCCATCGCCTCCATCTCCCTGTGTTCTGGGGTCCTACTAGGAGCTCCTTCTGCTTGCCCTCCTTTGAGTCTTTGTTCAATCCCTACCTCTCCACCTTCACTGAGGATCCCAATATCACTGGTGCAGGCCTTCCTCCTCAGGAAACCACTGGCATTGCATCAGCACACAGATATTACACTCTCCAGCTCTCTGTTCACATTTAAGGGCATTAACAGGTTAACCAAGTTATGGACAAGGGGAGCAAGCTCAGAATCAAAGAGAGGTTTTTCGTGGGGTTGGAGCAGCACAGGCTGCTTGCAGCCAGATTCAAGGTCTCATGAAGGAAGTTTTCGTTTTAAGAATAAGAAAACTATGGCCAGTAGTACTATGGCTGTGTTCACATGCCCATGATGTAAGCCCCCGTGTGCACTAAATAACCAGCTGGCTGGGTAAGGATCAATCCCTTGTAGGACCCAATAAAATTATCTATCACTGCTTCTTGCCTTACACCAGTTCAGTCCACTCTAGCCCTATGCTAGCAACATTGCCCAACAGAAGCAGGGTTCCCGCAGGAAGGCCCTTTGATGAGAGATGGGCAGGCCTGGATCCTGGGCTCCATGTACATCTTTTACATACAAGCACACACTAGTATGCTCAGATACCCACACAGGTCCACATGGACACATGTGTGCATATACACACACACGCACTACTGGTCTCTACTGTGACTGGAGGATACATTCCATTTTTATGACAAGGCTATAGCCAGAGAATCTTCGGGGGCATGGGTTAGTTACATAAGGCAGAGATTTTTGGTTTAAACAAAGACAACAGTGAGCTGTTGGGTTTTCCATCCTGGGTGCCCTTCTGTTCCATTCTGCTTTTATTGAAGGCTACGTAGAACAGCCTGCAAGCTACTGTGGAAAAGTCTTTTTCTCTCTCAATCACACACACACACACACACACACACACACATCCTAGCCTGCCTGGACTCTGGAGAGGAGAGGGGAGAGGCAATACAAGAAGGCCAGGAGTGAAAAAGTCCTTTCTCCCTGGGAGTGGGGAGGGGACAGAGGGTTAAGGGGGGCTGGGGGGCCTGTTTCATTTGCAGGCTGCAAATGCCTCTCCTATTCACCGGCCCACATTCCCAGCCAAGGCGCCCGGCCACGGACAATGACGGGAACAGGAACAGAGAAGATTTGCACATTGTGTTCAAGAGGCCAGCTGGCTGCCTGCAACAGCAGAGCCAAGGTATGGGAACCAGAAGCGTTCCACTTCCACACTCAACTCCTGCCGGTGGGGGTAAAAGGAGGCCTCCCCCAACAGTTGAGGCCATTAGGCCAGGGACACAGGCCTCATCCAGCCAGGGAGTTAAGGGCCAAGGCAGGAGACCCTGAGACCTAGGCATGGGCAGGGAAGTGGGACATTGGGGGTGGGGGCATCAGGCAATTTAGTCTCTGATTCATACCCCATCTGGCAAAGAGGAGAGATTCTCAGTTCTTCAAAAGATAGCAGCACCCGCTACTCCATGATATTGCCCATGTGTGTTATATCCCACCACTGATCCCCCTGCTCACAATCTTCTGTTCTTTTGAGCTATACTGTCAACTATGAGACAAGGAAAAAGAGAGCGAGGGAGCAAGCTAGAGATCACAAAAGTGAAGCAGAGATAGAAACAGAAGAGAGACAGAGACAGAGCTTTGTGCCCAGGAGGCCACATGTTTATTTCCTTTTTACCAAGCTCTACATGCAGGGGATGTGAGATGTACAAAAGAAATAGAAGCCCTTCAGGAGCTCAAAATCTGGTTGAGGAGAAAGATTAGCTACAAAACAGTTACTCAACAATGCAAGTAACCATCTCTGAGATAAAGGTTCAGCCTGAATGCCACAGACCACAAACGCTATTCACATGAGGAAGGAGAAGAAGAGATTACTAAGCTAAATGGTCTTTGGGGAGAGATTGGATAAGAATAGACTCAGAAAAGGCCCTGTGAAGGCAGGCATGTCCTAAGGACAGGCTGGTGGGGAAGGCCCCTGGAGGGGAATACAGAGCCTTAATACTAGAGTAAAACTGAACTCTAACACATAGTTTTACAGTAAGGAAAGCAAACCCCAGAGAGGGTGACCGTTTTGGTTACCTAGTGCCACTCTAACCGAAGATACCACAGGTAGAATGGCTTTAACAAACAGGAGTTTATTCTCACAGTTTTGGAGGTTAGAAGCCCGAGTTCAAAGTGCCAACTCTAGGGGCTAGGTGAAAGCCCCTCAACCTTGGGCTTCAGCTCTGCCTCTTGTTCCTGGCCCACTGAGGCTAGAGGCATCTCTTCACTCAGGCAGCTGCTGACTGCTGAGGCTGACAAACTCGAGGTCGACAAGTGAAAAGGCACAGTCTTGATATTACCAAACCACACAGCAGGCCATTGATTCAAGTCCATGAAAAGTCCCAAGACCGGCAGAGCGTGGCAGGCTGCTGAATGAAGACTCAGCTACAATGAAGGGTTTAAGCAGGCCAAAACACTAGAGCCCTTCCTCAAAGCTGCTTCTTATATACTGGAAGCAGACCACATCTCTAAAGCAGCTACTCAGCTGCCCCAGTAGATTCCACCATGGAATTGATTGCCAATCTCATCATGGGGAATAACTACATCCAGCTGCCCAGCTACTCAACCAGGCCCAGCCAAGCTGACAACAACCTTAACTACCATGGTGACTGACTTGTTCAAAGCCACACCTGACTTCTGGTGTTGAGGCAAAGCCTTTCCATCACAGCTCACAGCTTCTCAGGTGTGTCAAAAAGCGTTGATCTGTGGGGTCCTAAACCTCTTTACAAGGAGCTCTGGTAGTATAGTGCTTAAGGCATTTGACTGCTAACTAGAAGGGTGGCGGTTCAAACCCACCAGCCACTCTATGGAAGGAAGATGGGGCAATCTCTTCCATAAAGGTTTGCCATCTTGCAAACTCAATGGGGGTTGCTATGAGTCAGAATCAACTCGATGGCAGTGGGTTTATTTTTTGAGTTTGAACTGCTTTACACGATCCACTGGGCTATGGCATATGGACATGTGAGCTCCTAGGCATGAGGGAGGGCCTAGGCACAGGACACTTACTCCTTGTGCTAGTGACATGTCAGCTGTGGTACCTTTCTACCTTAATGGCAGGGAAGGGAGCAGCATGAGGAGTAAAACCAGATGTGTGTGTATGAGGGTCAGTGAGGGGAGATTTTCTCAGGGTCACCTCAGATGAGCTCCTTCAGGGAGGAGAGAAAAGGTTGGGCTCCACACACAAGGCCTGAGTACACAACCTCCACATGACAAAGGCTTCCAGGGTATCAGCCACTGTCCCAGGAACCACTTCCTTCTACAACTCATGCCCTGCACAGAAACATCCCAGGGTCCCCTACACTGAGCCTCTCATGTGAGTTGTACTTCTCCACAGCAGCTCCAGCCCAAAGTTCCCCTGCCCCCACCGAGACCTGGTTCCACAGAGCTCTGCTTAAACCCAACCTCCAGATCCACACAGCCATGGATCTTGCTGCTGAGAGGGGATTCCAGAATGTCTGGTTAAAAACATCTCACACATGTTGGGATAATTTAGACTTTAGAAGCAAGTAACTGAAGCCCTGAGAAGACAGGTGACTTACTGAGGTGGAGAGTCCAGGGGACTAGAATAGACTTCCTTCCCTTTTATCATACCATACTGCCTTTTTCCAGAAGCCTGGAATAACTGGTGTCCTTCCTGGGAGTCATGAGGTTATTGTTGGGTACCTGCGGTGTAGTAAATTACTTTGTATGGCTTTTCTACCCATAAGTCATTGTAAACTCAGTGGTGAAATGAGCAACTGAGGAGCTCCTGATTGCTGAAGCTATCCACCTGGAGTATTTCTGTTGGGCTTGGCACAATACAGTGTTCTGGGAGGTTCCCACTCTCTCTCTCAGGTGCTTAGAGTTCTGATGCTGTGATTGGCTAATTTGACTACCCTTCCAGGCTCAAAAGGAGGCCTCCTGGAGGCAGGACTCTCTCTCTGACTGCTGGTTGAGGAAGATGGGCTGCTGAAAGAGACATGCGCCCCTGAAAGAGACACGCGCTGCTGGGAAAGAGATGCAAGAGACGTGCATTGCTGAGTGAGACACCAAGGGACCAGCACTGCTGGGAAAGAGACTGTGAGAGACTGTTGGCTGAGGGACGGTGGGCTGGGAGAGAGACTGAGCATTTTTTCCTGAACTTGAATTGTAGCCTGTGGTGCTTCCCTAATAAACCCCATAATCTGTGCGCTCTGTGTGGCCACTGCAGCGAATTATCGAACCCAGGAGAGAGGTGGTGGGTGCTTTGGGAGGAACGGTTGGAGAAAGGGCTGGAGGGAGGCAGCATGTCTGGCCTTGTAGGAATAGGCCTTGGGTTACTGCTGGTAATCCTGTCTTCCTCTTGTAAGGTTAGAGGAGGTCGGAACATGTGGCCTCCTTG
>NW_006921602.1:10866958-10868240 GCF_000298275.1 Orycteropus afer afer | reverse complement strand
GGGTTTGAACCGCCTGCCTTCTGGTTAGCAGTCAAGTGCCTTAGCCACTATGCTACCAGAGCTCCCATATATAACACTTATTTTTCAGGTGTACAATTCAGTGGCACATTACATCAGTCATGTTGTGGAAGGAACACTTTTTAGCTGTCCACCCCATACTAAGCTCATTACACACATTATCATAAGTGCTCCTCACAACATTCCTCTTTTGTAAGTATTATTTTCCCCATTTTAAAAATGAGGAAACTGAGGGTCAGAGAGGCTCCACAACTGGTGGAGCCAGGACCCAAGTCTGTTTGCCTCAGAATAGTATTGGGTCCTCGCAGTCATGAGGGCTCCAGGCTAGGGGCAGTCCTGGCTCCTTTGGAGTCTAGCCAGGATTAAGACTGGTTGGACATCATCCTAGATTAGTAGCTAACACCTCACACTAAAAATAATACATAAGAGCTCTTCTAGATGCAAGGCTTTGAACCAGTTCATTCTGGGTCAACTCCCTGCTGAGAATTTGCATGGTAGTGCCTAAGGCATTTGACTGCTAACCAGAAGGCTGGTGGTTCAAACTCACCAGCCACTTCTAGGGAGGAAGACTGTGCAATCTACTTCCATAGAGATATCGCCTCGAAAACCCAAGGAGGGCTCGCTATGAGTCGGAACTGACTCAATGGCAGTGAGTTAGAGTTTTACCCCAGATACACTGAGTCAGAATCTACAGTTTAACAAGATCCCCAGGTGGTCCTGTGTATACATGGGGATCTTGTTAAAAATGTAGATTCTGATTCAGTATATCTGGGGTGGAAATGCAAATTCTCAACAGGGGATCGAACCGGAATGAAACAGTTTGAAGCCCAGCCTCGATGCCAAACCCTCTGCCAGGTACTTTATATTGCCTCACTGAATCCTCCAACAGCCTTGACAGGTTAACAGGATTATTAAGCCCATTTGTTCAGATAAGGGCACAGAGGCTCAAGAGGGTTCAGTACTCATGCTAAGGGCACATGATCAGTGAGGGGCAGAGCTGGAGGTTCAAACCCATATAATCTGGTCCTGAAGCTCATGTTTTATGGATTTCATTATGCTGCCCACAGACCCCAAACTCAGGGATGGGGGTCTCTACTCCAGCACCTTGTTACCCAGAGCATGGCTTGTGGACCATCAGCGTCAGCATCATCTGCACGTTTGTTAGAAAATCCTGGGCTTTGGCTTAGGCCTATGGATTGAAAGGGAGCTCTGGTAGCATAGTGGTTAAAGCACTTGACTGCTAACCAGAAGGCTGGCGGTTCAA
>NW_006921602.1:10860113-10866858 GCF_000298275.1 Orycteropus afer afer | reverse complement strand
CAATCCTACTTCCGTAGTGATACTGCCTCGGAAACCCAAGGAGGGGTCACTATGAGTCGGGGTCGACTCAACGGCACATAACAACAACAACAACATGGATTGAAAATCTGAATTTTATCACGATCCCACAGTGGTTTGTAGGTGGTTTCCCCAAAGCATCCCCACTGCTTGCAGCTACCTCAACCTGCTTTGTAGTTACCCAGGTTGCACAGACCTCAACAGGTGTGAGTCAATGCATGTGTTCCCACTGGGGCAAGCAACCCATGTACCCACCCCAGACCCCCTCCAGAGGGAATGGCAGAGTGTCTCAGAGCCCAGCCCAGCTTTAGCCTGTGCCCTGAGGCTTAGAGAATCCCCAAGCCCTCCCAGGAAGGACTTACAATAGAACAAGTTGCACTCTGGCTCTAATAATTCCACTCCTTGATAGATTTCCCTGGAGTCCGCCCTACATGAATCCCAGGGAGGGAGACAGCTGGGGGCTGGGAGTAGATTTGGTGTTTCCTTTTGCTGGTGATTAACCTCCACCAGCAGCCAAGATTAAGTTTAGAAGAGGTATCAGTGAAACCGCCTTTCAGTAAAGAATAAAGAACAGACTACCATGACTAAATTCCTCCTATGTGTGAGGCCACTTAGAGGTATGTCAGTCCTCACAACCATCCTACAAGGTAGGATTATATGCACATTTCATAGATGAGGAAACAGGGCCACAAAGAGGTTAACTTGTCCAGAATCTCTTCATTACCAAGCACCTCAGTTTTTAGCATCAAACTACATGTACGTGGAACTGTATATAGTGGAGAATGCAGAAGTCCTGGAAATACTATTAGGACTCTGAGCCATTACATCCTAAAAGGGAGATGCTAGAAACAAGCCCTCAAAGAATCAGCCTGTGGTTTAGCCCTGATCAGCCCATCTCTCCTCAACAGCAGGTGAGCCCACTGGCATGGGAGAGAGGGCATTCCCAGACATAAACTTCTGGGAGCTCTAGGGCCCCGGCAGATCCCTCTGCAACCGGACCCACATCTGTCTCACTGGGTCAGGCCACTGGGTGGACTGTGTGTCTATGGGGATGCTTGGCATCAGCCCCAGTGGAGCAGGCAGGGAGGCAGGGGGCTCCACAGGGCTCCTCACACCTTTTTAGAAAGGCATCCTCCTGTGTCACACAACATCTGCAGTGCCTGCGGGCACATGGACAGGGAGTTATTACTGAGGGAGGAAACCTAGGCAGCTAATCAGCTTTGGAGCTTTCTAGGGGCATCAGCCTGTGAAGTGAGAAAAGGGGCTCCAGTCACACAGTTGCTTGGCATCCAAGCATTTCCCCACGGGCACACAGCCTTGTGGAGGAGAGAGAGGCGACGTCCTAGGAGGCAAAGTCCCCAGCTGTCCCAGGATTAACCAGGCCTACCCTACCCACCAGGCCCTCCCCTAGCCAGAGCCCACAGCTCAAGTTCTTATATTATTAGGAGTTTAAGGAAACCAAACATCTTGAAGGCATTACCATTTATAGAAAAGCACATTTACAATTAGCTATATATAAGCACCTGGGGGTTATCTCCCAGCATTCTAGCCCCACCATGCAGAGGCCTCAGCAGGGACCATATATCCCTCACAGGACAGGCAGAGCGTGGGGAGCTTGTCCTTGAGAAGTTGCATTTCTCCCATCTGCAAATCTTCCTCGAGTGGACACCCTTCGTCCATGCTTCTGTTCCTCACACCCAGCCATCTGCTCTGAGGCTGCCCTAGCCTTCCACCATAGCGATAGCGCAGGCAGGCCTGGGGGGTGGAGGGGTGGCTGAGCCAGAAGTGATTTGGTCTCAAAGTCCAGGGCTGCCTCCCAGCAAGCTCCATATGGGGGCCTGGATCAGCCTTCCTTGGAACAAAGGGGTATCTTAAACCCATCGCCAGGGCTCCTGCCTCAGAATGATTTATCACTCACCAGCCCAGCCTGTTCAGAGCAACTGCGCGAATGCCCTCAGAGCCAGGAGGAAAGCAGTGACCTGGCAGGAAAGAGGCAGCATGCCACAGGAGTTAAGCAGGACAGTGTGGGGTTCACACTGCCCACACTACAGTCCTGGCTCCTCTGGTTACCAAAACGTCATTTAACACCCCTAAGTCTGTTTTCTCATCTGCAAAAGGGGGATGGAGGAGCCCTGGTGGTGGTGCATCAGTTTAGCGCTCAGCACCAAGTCAAATGATTGGCAATTTGAGCCTACCCAGTGGCTCCTTGGGAGAAAGATCTGGCAATCTGCTTCCATAAAGATTACAGCCTAGAAAGCCGCCCTATGGAAAAAAACAAAAATTCTGTGGGGCAGCTCTACCCTATCACATGGAGTCACTATGAGTCAAAAATTGACTTGACAGCCCCCAACAACAACAAAATTTCTTACCTCCTAGGTTCACAGTGATGACTAAAACCAAACCAAACCCATTGCCATTGAGTCGATTCTGGCTCACAAGGACCCTATAGGACAGAGTAGGGCTGCCCCATAGCATCTCCAATGCTGTAAAAATCTTTGCAGAAGCAGACTGACCCATCTTTCTCCCATGGAGTAACTGGTGGGTTTGAACTGCTGACCTTTAGGTTAGCAGCCCAGTGCTTTAGCCACAGCACTACCAGAGCTCTTTCAGAGTGATGACAAAATGAGATAATTCATGTAAGGTACTTAGGTGGGGTATCCAGCATGCAGCAAATGCTTACTAAGTGTTAGCTAGAATTACTACAAACAAAATAGTCTCAAAACAGCCTGTTTAAGCACCCCTCCCCCAGAGTATGCTGTTGTTGTTATGTGCCATCGAGTGGGACCTGACTCATAGCGATGCCTTCTTGGGTTTCCGAGGCAGTATCACTACGGAAGTAGATTGCCCCCATCTTCCTTCCGAGGAGTGGCTGGTGGGTTTGAACTGCCAGCCTTCTGGTTAGCAGTCAAGTGCCTTAGGCACTAGGCTACCAGAGCTCCCCCCACAGGGTATACACCCACAGATACAGGCTGGAGGACACTTTCCATTTGCCAAATGGTTCTCAACTATTCCCCTTCACCCTCCCCAGATTGCCACCTCCCCAAGACACACAGATAATTTTGATTTATGCAACACACACACATGAGTGTACACAGATTAAAAGAATAGCAACAACCACAGAATTTTTGCAGGGCAGGGCAGTAAAGCATGGCCATCCTTTCACCCCCGTAACCATTGGTGGTCCATTAGTGCAAGCAAAGCACCTTGCTTGGCCTTTCCTCTCCCATTCAAAACAACACATCGGTATGGAGGCAAGTGGGAGTGATGCCATAATTCCCAAATTATTGAACTATATTTATTTTTTTAAAGTTAAGTGTTGACAAGCTACAAAACTTTGTTGTTGTTTTTAGTTGCCATCACTGGTATATATTAAAATGAATAAATAAATAAAAGCTGCTGATTTAGTCGATTTCAACTCACAGCAACCCTATGTGTGTCAGAGTAGAACTTGTTCCACAGGGTTTTCAATGGCTGTTTTTTGTTTGTTTGTTTGAAGTGTGATTTGGGTACAAGTTTACAGAGTGAATTTGTTTTCCATTCAACAGTTCACAAACATTTTGTTTCATGACATTGATTGCAATCCTCACAATTTAACAGTTCTCCTTCCATTTATTCCCCACAGTTACCCTTTCCCTATGTCCTTCTTTCCTACGCATTTCTGCCCTCTGAGCTATCTCCCTGCGCAAGTGCTGCCTTTCTGATCTCCCACGATTGACTGTTCTGAGGAGTGTACCTCCCTGGCGTAATTGTTCACCTTGTAGGCCTCTCTTGTTTAGCTGGAAGCCACAGGAGTGTGTTCAGTTCCAAGCTCGAGGGGTGACTAGGGTCCATGGTCTTGGGGGTTTTACCCGTCTGAATCAGGCCAGTAAACCTGATCTTTTTTTTTGATGATTTTGAGTTTTGTTCTACATTTTTCTCCCACTCTATCCAGGATCCCTTTTCGAGTGCTTGGCAGTGGTAGTTGGGTACCATCTACTTCTTCTGGCCTCAGGGTCAAGTAGGCTGAGGTTTCCATGGTCCACTAGTCCCTCAGACTGATTGTTTCCATGCATTGTTGATTTTGTTCACTCTTCTTTGCTCCAGATGAGGAAAGACCAATTGTTGCATCTTAGATGGCTGCCTGTAACCTTTTAAGACCCCAATTGCAACTCACCAAAGTAGGATGTAGAACAATATTTTTGTACAGTGTATTAGGCCAGTTGAGCTTGATGTCCTCTGCGACCATGGTCCTGAGCCCACAGGCCCAGTGACTCACTACCTCACGGTGTTTAGCTGTGGCTAAGAAATTGTCCTAGGAGCTCTGGTGGCATAGTGCCTAAGGCATTTGACTGCAAACCAGAAGGCTGGCAATTCAAACCCACCAGCCACTCCTCGGAAGGAAGATTGGGCAATCTACTTCCATAGAGATACTGCCTTCGAAACCCAAGGAGGGGTTACTTTGAGTTGGGATTCACTCGATGAAAGTGAGTGTTTTTGTTTGTTGGTTGGTTTGAAGAAGTTGTCCTATCTTTTCCCAGTTAGCTCTATTATAAATATGGACATTCTTATGACATGTACAAATACATATGTAGAAATAATGTCTGCCAAACTTATATCTGGTCATGGGTATATTCTCTTTTCAAAGCTGGCTTTTTGGAAGTAGGTCACCAGGCCTTTCTTCTGAGGCACTTCTGGGTAGATTCAAATCTCCAACTTTCTGGTTAGCAGCTGAGCACATTAACTGTTTGTACTACCCCAAACCCCCAGGGACTCCATTATTGGTGTAATGAGATCTTATCCTACCCAAGGATTAGGTTTGAAAGTCAGCACATAAAGTAAAAACTACATGTGACTAAAATTATCCTTCAAAACTGTCTTAAATCATCCACAAAGTATGACAAATGCTTATCCTTAAACACAAGAATCACAATGGGCTGGGATGCTCATGATATGACACCAAGACACACTAACCCAGAGTTGGATAAAGCCTGCTTTCATTCATGCTCTCAGTTCTTTCTCTCCCTCTCTCTCTCCGGCCACAAGTCTTTAGCTACATTCTTATTAAATGATGTTCCAGTCAGTCAAATAAGCATATGCTCTAATTCCACCACCACAAATCACAGCCACGCATCTCTCAACAGACCTGTGCTTGAGAAATTAGTCTTTCAGAAAGCTGCATAAGATGGGACTTCTCTTCCTGTCTCTGTGTTCTAGCCACGCCCACTGACCCTGGATCACCAGCCTGACTTACATGCAGGGAAACTGAGGGATATCCACTTACTTGCAGCCTGGATGCGAGCCTTCCGGCTGATCACCAGCCCAAAGCGGTTCTGAGCCACACACTCGTAGTCACCCTCATCTGAAGGGCTGCCTCCCCGATCCAGCCAGAAGTGGCGGATCATCAAGGACCCATTGGCCAGCACAGTGGAGTGGGTGCTCTCTGCCAGCTCCACTCCGTTCTTCCTCCAGGTGATTCGCACTGGAGGAGTCCCCTCTACCTTGCAGCCCAGCACCACAGGCTGCCCAGGGACTGCAATATCATCACTTGGTTCCACAGCAAATGCCAGTTCAGCTGAATGGCCAAGACCTGCATTGGATCAGAGGAGATGGGAGGAAAAGGAGAGGTTAGTGTGAAATGAGCAACCAGGAAGAACTCCACACACACAGGGTTCCAAGTTCCCTGAATCAGTGTACCCCATGCCCATCTTTCAGTAATGTTAATAAAAAATCAGTTGCTGTCAACTCCAACTCATGGCAATTTCATGTGTGTGAGGGTAGAACTGTGCTCCATAGGGTTTTCAATGGTTGATTTTGGGGAAGCAGATTGCCAGGTCTTTCTTCCAAGGATCCTCTGGGTAAACTCCAACCTCCAACCTTTTGGTTAACAGCCAAGTACATTAACTGTTTGCACCAGCCAGGAACTCAAAATGTGAACAGGAATTCCTATTATGTATAGAACCTTATGCATTACAAATCCATGACAAGCAGTAGTTTATTTAATCATCTGCCCATCTCAGAAAAATAAGTATTATCTTTACTATTCTCTCTTTTGCAGACAAAGAAACTGGAGCCCAGAGATATTAAGTCACTTGTGCCCAGGGTCTCACAGTTACTAGCTACAGATCTGTGGCTCCAAAGCAAGACTGACTCAAATATAGCTGCTGCCACTTCTGTCGTCACTCTGGTTAGGCAATGAAGTCTCACAGACTTTCAGGATGTGACTTCAGATAAAGTAAAGTAGTCAACTTGTCCTAGCTTCCCATTCCTCAGGAACAAGGGCTGTTGATGTCATGTTGTTGAACATGGTTAACCAACTCAGAGGCACTATAAAAAGTTAAAAGTTCTAAATAAATATAAAGTGAGACAGTAATGAATCACTGCTTCTTTTTACTGGCAATATCATCTCAGCCCTGGCCCCATGACTGACAGGGAGCAGGTGAGTGGGCCCAGTACTTAAGGCAGTACAGGATAGACGGAGGGACCCACTGACCCTTATCAGGTGGGAGGCTCTCTGGATGCTGGTCCTTTTGAGTTGGCCATAGAACTCAGAGTTCCCAGAACTCAGAAAAGAACAGAGATTCCTAGAAACTTTACTCCCAGCCACTTCATCTATCCTGTTGTTGTTGTTATGTGCCATTGAGTCGGACCCAACTCATAGCGACCCCTCCGTGGGTTGCCGAGGCAGTATCACTACGGATAGCAGATTGCCCAACCTTCCTTCCAAGGAGTGGCTGGTGGGTTTGAACTG
>NW_006921602.1:10858250-10860013 GCF_000298275.1 Orycteropus afer afer | reverse complement strand
ACTCATAGCGACCCCTCCTTAGGTTCCGAGGTGATATCACTATGGAAGTAGATCGCCCAACCTTCCTTCCAAGGAGTGGCTGGTGGGTTTGAACTGCCAGCCTTCTGGTTAGCAGTCAAATGCCTTAGGCACTACGCTACCAGAGCTCCTATCTTTCCTGTAGAAGAAGAGAAACTATCTGGAAGAGGAAGTGGAGAGGAAGACAGTAGCCAGCAAGCAGGCAGAGGGTGATTAGAGAACAAAAGTCTGACAGAAGGGATAAGCACTCCAGTCCCAGGCATGATGCCAGGTGCCAACTTCTCCAACAAGCAACTTACCAGACCAGTTACAACTTCACTCCTGGACGAATGAGCCCACCTGCCTGAAGGGGAAGGAGCAGACCCCTGCCTGCACTGAGAGCAAATTAGCAATGGGGGGGGGGGTTCCCCAACAGACCAGTGGCCTCTGGTTGCTAGGAGAGAGAGGGGAAGTAGAAGCTGAGAAAGGAAGACTGTGGGTTATGGGTGTTTGCTAGCCCAGTGTGGCTGAAAGAGGGGGTGTGCTTTTTAAGTAAATAAGACAAAATTTATGGTGTTAAGGGATTTTATGTATTTCTTCAGGGAAATGTAGTATTTTAAGACACTTGAAGCTAGTGGAGTCGAATGGCCAACCTTTTGGTTAGCAGCCGAGCATTTGACCACTGCACTACCAGACTCCTCACTTTTAATCCCTATCTATTTCCCTACGTCCTGTGTTTCAGCCGCCTCAGCCTCCAACCCACCCCCACCCCGCATAGCCATTGGGGGTAAAGTTTCTCCTTGGTGAGGTCGCGAAATCCCACTTCTTGTAAGGGAGAGGAGAGGGTGTGCTGAGAACTTGGGGTAGAAGGAGGAACTAGATTTGCACACACCCCCTCATAAAATAAGCTCATCATAGCCACTGAGGTAACAGGGGTAATAGTGCCCGAGCTCTGGGCCGCAAAGCTGGCGGGTCCCGCAAGCTTGAGATAGAGGCACCGCTTCTGCTATTCAGGGCAGGGCGGGGCACGTGGGCAATCCCGCAGCCCCAGGCTCTTGGTCCGCCTCCTTTGCTTGCGGGCTGTCCTCCGGCGCCCCCACCCTCCACCCCCTCGCACAGTCCGCATGGAATCTTCCTCCGCCTCTTCTAGGTCTCCCCAGCGCACTCCCAGTCTCAGTTCCAAATCCGGGACTTGCCCTCTCCGTCCAGCGCAGCCGGCACGGATCTCCTGTCCCTCTTGGTCCAGACCTCCGCCCCTCTCCTGTCTCGGCCGCCTCAGGCTACTCGTTCGTTGTCCACCGCCGGGCTCCGCGCATCCCAGCTCGCCGCCCTTGGACGGGGCTCAGCCCTGAAGTCTCCCGTGGCTCGGTTTCCCCTTCTCCCCAGAGCCCGCCTGCCCCCTAACCCCTGCTTCGCCGCGATCCTTGTCCTTCGGTCCAGGTTCCCTGTCCTGCCCTGAGTTCTGGAGCCACAGCGGGCCGAGCCCCGCCTCCCTCTAGATTAGGGGTATGTTCTCCCAAGCACCCACCCCTGCCCCCAGCAACCCGGCCTCGGTGCCTTCTCCCCGGGCTCTGCTGCGTCCCGCTCGGCTTCTCTTGCCCAGCAAGTCCTCCTGCCGGGGATCCGCCGCATCTCCGCGTCGCTCTCCCCGGGTCCGCCCGCTGACTCCCTCCTCGCCCTGCCCGGGCTCGGTGCACAGCCGCGGGGCCGCGGTCGCTCTCGCTCACCATCGCTCGACGCGGGCAGCAGCAGCGGCAACAGCAGCG
>NW_006921602.1:10807015-10857933 GCF_000298275.1 Orycteropus afer afer | reverse complement strand
CCGCCCCGCCCTCCTCCCTCCGCCCGCAGCCCCCCTTCACTCCCCTCCCGGCCCCCTCCCCCAACCCCCTCTCCCCGGAGGCCGGGTCTGGGGAACAAAAGAGCCGGCGAGCGCTTTAAGCGGCCGGACATTCCCGGCTGCGCGGCGGACGCGCCCCCTGCGCTTTGAACTGCTGCTGGAGCGGCCCGCGCTGTCCGGACCTCAGCCCCGCACCCCGTCCTTGGACTTGCCAGCCTTGGACTTGGAGGGCTCAGGAAGTGGGGACCAAGTGGGTTGTGGAGTGGGTTTGGGCTGAGAAAAATGCAAAACTGACAGATTGGCTCGGACCCACTCTTCCTATGCGCCACCTTCTACCACGACCACGTCTATATTTAGAGAAAATTCCCTAAAAGCTGTTTAAAGTTGTCAGGGTTTCCCTGGGTTTCTGGTCCTTCTACTCAAAGGATAGGACGTTTAGCTGCAAGACTAGACTAGCCTCGCTAGACTGAGGTGTCCTGGCCGTTGGGTGGAAAGACGGTAGGGTGGCCAGAGGCAGGTTCCTCCACTTCCAGAGAGCACATCCACCAGAAGACTTCGGAGCGCTAAAGTAACCTGGTTTCCGATCCTTTGCTTGCTGTCTAACCCAACCAACCTGGGAAGTCACTATCTTAGGTCATCTGAAAGATGAAGATAACCATATCTCTCCTACTCACTGCTGTAGTTGTTATGTGCCCTCGAGTCGGATCCGAATCATAGCGACCCCTCCTTGAGTTTCCGAGGTGGTGTCAGTACGGAAGTAGATTGCCCAACCTTCCTTCTGAGGAGTGGCTGGTGGGTTTGAACCGCCAGCCTTCTGGTTAGCAGTCAAATGCCTTAGGCACTACGCTACCAGAGCTCTCTAAGGACTTTTAAAAGAGACAGGCCGGGACATATGACCTGGTAACTGGAAACACACATTGAAAGTTAAAATTCCCAATAATATTTCTATGCCACAAATATGACTCAATGTTCCATGTCAGAGAACATATAGAGACAACACAGGTTCCATATAAGAATGTTAAAAAGGCAAGCAAGCCTCTTAGGAGGTACATGCCCATGCTGACTCCCAGAGATTGTCAATCTTGGCAAACCAAGAGCCCGTTGCCATCCAGTTCAGTGGATGCAGATTCTTAGCAACCTTATAGGACAGAGAAGAAGTGCCTCATGGGATTACCAAGGCTGTAAATGTTGACGGAAGCTGACTGCCATGTCTTTTTTTTCCCCTGTGGAAGGGCTGGTGGGTTCTAACCACTGACTTTGCGCCACCAGGGCTCCTTACATTTTGGTAACTCACTAATGATCCTCTGTTGAGTCCATCTAATTGTTGAGCATCTACTAAGTTCTAGAATCTGGAGATTTAAAGATGGCAGTCTCCATCTCATTCAGCTATTCTCTCCTCAGATTGGGTTGGATGACAGAGGAATTACTAAATATCTCTGTTGATCCCAACTCTGGAAACTTGGGACCAGGGGTGTTAACTCTAGTAAGGAGCCCTGGTGGCACAAATGGTTAAATGCTTGGCTTCTAACTGAAAGTTTGGCTGTTTGAACACATCCACCTGGTGGCTCCTCAGAAGAAAAGACTTGGCAATCTGCTTTAGGAAAGATTATAGCCTAGGAAGCCCTATGGAGGTAGTTCTACTCTGTCACCAGGGTTGCTGTGAGTCAGAATTGACTAGAGGACACCTAACAATAACCACAAGACTAAGTTTGCCAGTGAGTCAATAAAGTGCAGCTCTCCAGAAATCAGACTGCCAATAGGTGGACAAGTTTATTAATGATGAGGTTTGCACAGTCGTGAGGCGCCTTTATTCTGCAGTAGCAGTTGGGAGATGAACTCGAGAGGCAGGACTGGAGCAGTGGAAGGCAATGGAGAAATTCACTATCAGGGGACACCAGCAAGCCAAAGGCCCAGGGCTTTCATTGTAAAGAAGAGCAGGAATGATGGGTCTCTATTGACCATCAGAAGGGGGAGGGAAGGGGTGTCTTCCCTGCTGGGATTCCCTCCTGTAGGTCCTGAATTCTCAACAACCCCTTCTTGGTTTGTCCTTTGGAGAGGTCAAATTGGTGTCCTGAGTTGCTGTCATTTTAAATTCATTTTGACAAGTGTTTAATTCTTCTTTATCACAACCCTTGGTCTGAGAGTGATATGCAAATAATGGCCATTCTGCCACATGCAAAATGTGCAGTATCTCCCTGTATGATCTGTCAATTAACTAGGGGTCTGGCCCACCCACCACGTTGGGGGTGGTCCCAGGCAAGGTAGCCTCTGGCTCTCTGCTCTCTCCAGGAGACAAGGGGGTTCCAGGCTCTATAAAGAGAGCCACTCACTATTAACCATATCCCTGAGATGTATGTGGTGTACGAGCATGGACTTACTGTGTGTCAGCCCACGTGTGCATGTTTGAAAGTTTGTGAAGGTGAGTGTGAGCATGTGGGTCTCTGAGCTTGTAGGTTAGCTGTCCGTAATTGTGAAAGTGCAGCCATGAGCAATTCTGGTGGCCCAAATCTTTGGAGTTGTTCACTCTTCCCTTGCACCTAAGAAAGTTCAGAAAAAATGCGAGGTAAAGAGATCTCCAGAGCCTAAAAGAGCCCCATCAAAGGATTCATCTTCCTTGAGTTTGTCTTTTTCATAAGGGCCTGTTGAAAGAGGAAGATGCTTCAGTTCTTTCTCAATTCTGAAAATTCCAATAGAGAATTTCACCTTTTTGGAAAATAGTTTATTAATTCATTATAGGGACAGATACATGATGAATGTCTTGGCTTAACACTAAAGAATATCATATTTGTAAGGAGGAAAAAAAAATGCTGGAGAAATAATTAAATAATACAGCATAAACTACATAAAGACAAATAAATGAGCAGGTACCGATTACACTTGTCATGCATCAAAGAGGAAGATTTTTTAAATGAGACTTTTAAAAAAATAAGGCTTCAGTGGAAGGTGACAAAGAAATTATTACCCTGTTAAAGGCCAAAAGACTTTTTTCTAATAAGAATACTGCTACAAAGACACATTCCTAACACTTCCAGAATTACCCAGACCCTAAATCATATATAATGCTAGTGAGTAATGGCCACTTTCTCATCAAGTGTGAGTTTATTACTTCTTTGCTTTCGAGAAACAATTTTCCCCCTAACCTAAAACAAAACCAAATTCCTTGCCTGTTGAGTTGATTCTGACTCATGTTGTTGTTGTTATTTGCCATCGAGTCAGCCCGACTCATAGCGACCCCTCCTTGGGTTTCCGAGGCAGTATCACTACGGATAGTAGGATTGCCCAACCTTCCTTCCGAGGAGTGGCTGGTGGGTTTGAACCGCCAGCCTTCTGGTTAGCAGTCAAGTGCCTTAGCCACTATGCTACCAGAGCTCCCGATTCTGACTCATAGTGACCCTATAGGACAGAGTAGAACTGCTCCATAGGGTTTCCAAAGTCATAATTTTTATGGAAGCAGACTGGCACATCTTCCTCTGGAGAAGCATTTGGTGGGTTTGAACCTCTGACTTTTCGGTTATCAGGGGACCACTGTAACCACTACACCACACAGAGCACCTGTCCATCCAAACTAATGGGTTATATACTATCTCATTTGCAGCCGTTTAATTTAAGCTAGAACCCCAGTGCCTGTTAAACAGGAACATGAAAAATGACTGCGTCATGTATTGCTGAGGGCCTACTGTTACAGCAGCCATTGAACTCAGGGCAGTTCTTTTTCTTTAAAAGAAAAAAAAAAGAAAGAAAATCAAACCAGCAAAATAGAAGAGGCTTTTGACCTTCAGAGCAATGATGAAACATACACAGTGGTGTTAGCCACAGCAATGGTGAATCCCACAGAAAGGACAAGTGAGAATTCTGTCCTTAATGAGATACAAAACCAACATTAATAATCTTTAGTGTTATCATAGGCCAGTGAAGGAGGGGGAGGAGGAGGAAATGTAAGTGCCGATGTCAAACATGAGTGACATCCGAGTGTAATAAACACAGATGCTTTCAGGGTCTGAGGAAGCTGCAACTCTGCTGAGAGACATTTCACCATATATATAAAAGGAAAGATAGACTGGTTATTTCCTATTTGGCCCAGAAGCCAGAGTTAATCCTTGATGTGCTGATCAGTTTGAAAGACACAATTAGAGAGAACAGACCCCATATTCTATGCTCCTATGAGGGGGCTAATGTGAAAAATCCAATAAATGGCATTGTTTTCTCCACTAGGAAATAGAAGTCAAGCTGTCCCTGTGTGACAACTCAACAGAAAACGACTTCAGGATTAATATAAAGAAAAAAAACAAAAGGAGCCAACTACTGTTGTCCTGTGCAGACCTCCCTCCCAGCACCCCAGGGTGGGGGGTGGGGTTACAAAGCATGAAGGGCCAAGAGCAGATTCGTGAGAGTTCTCTTACCCCCACCCAAATCAACACACGTTCAAGGCAGGCAGAGTATGAAGGGGCTGGCCTGTGGCTCTCTTAACCCCAGTCTCCCTTCTGTCTGCTTTCAGCTGGGAAAAAAGGTCCAAAACCACTTAGTTCCGGCAACCCCACCTCCTGGCAAAAGGGAGGGAGTAATTTCATCCAGAGCCCCTTGGGCGGGGGCCAGTGGGTGGGGAGAGGTGGGAATCTTGTTCTCTTTCCTATCTCCAATATCCCCTTCAGTGACTTGAATTCATCACTCCCAAGGAGAACTCTCTTACCCCAACTCCAAAGTGAAGGATGCCAGAAAAGCTGGAAAGTTTTCTCCCCACTGGCCCTGAGGCTGGGGAGTCTGTATGGAAACAAGAATTGCCTGGGAGGGGGTGTGCAGAGGCTTTGAGAGAAAAGGAGGTGGGAGGATGCTGGCGCATGAACGCAGGAGTCACACCTTGACTTGAACAGACATGAGGTAGTCATGTTGTTAGAGAGGATACGGACATTGAACCCAGGCAGGAGAACTAATGACACAGTCTGGGAGAGGTGTGAGAGACAGGAAGAAATACAGCAGAGAAAGACAGACAGAGGCAGAGACAGACAGACAAGGAGAGGCAGAAAAATACAGAAACAGAAGAAAGGAAAGGAAAGGAGAGCCACAGGGAGAAGGGAAGGGCACTAGAACTGGGACAGTGAGTTGACCAGACACAGCAGCAAATGGAAAGGGAGGAAAGAGAGAAAAAGGTAGATAAGCAGATTTTCAAAACCAGGCACTTCACACATTACAAAATGAAACGCAGAGTTGCTCTGAGGGGAGCCAGGGTCACCGTCTCAGTTTGGCCAATGGGGGCATGGGAGGCGATGCAGCTAAAATGTTAGGCATTTAGAGCCTGCGTGCACTCAGCCCAGCCCGACAGGAAAATGGGCTCAGGTTGTCTTTGTCAGACAGGGCATTGGAGACACTCTCAGAGTGTGTAATAAAAGGCTGGGGGATGGAGATGGGGGCCCACAGGGCTGGGAGTGACCACTCTGGGCACTGTCCTGACCTGGAGGATAAATTAGGCTGGAGTGAGCACTGCTTGGGTCCAGGTTCCCCAGCTCACCAACCAGGACACATACATGTGCCCCACACGTGTGCACATCACATGTAGCTGTGTCTCGCTGTCTCTCATATATCACATATGTGCTGCAAAGAATATAGGAGGAAAGAATAATCCATTTCTTCCTCTCCTTTCAGCCAAAGCAGCCGAGAATGCTCCAAATCCTACAGGGCTCGATGTACCTTCGGGTACACATGTGACATGTATGGCCACTCATGCCATTTCCCGTGATCCGCACCAGCCTACTCCAAACTGCACCCTCTAGGGCCGCTAAGCAGAAGAGGAGACTGGAACTCTGGGCAGGGCTGGGCTGGCTGCTAGAGGGCAGGGGGTCGTTTGCTGGTAGCCATTCCCAGGGGCCTCCTCCAGAGCCTCGCTGGCTGGGAGGTCTGGGTAGAGGCAGGAAGCACTGTCTGCCTCTGGCAGGCAGGTAAGTCTGTCTGACCCAGCGGCTGCCTGCTCGCACCCTCCCAGCTCCTGGTTCAGCCAGTCTGGCCCTTGCCGTAGATCTACAACACCCGAGGTGAGGCTAGGAGCCTCTGAAGGCAGGGCAACCTCAGGTTCCAAGTCTTGGAGATGGAGGTCAGGGTTCCCATTGGATGCACGGAAGTCAGAGTGGACAATGACTTCGGCCTCCACCTGATTCCTGCAGGTTGGGGGTGGTTTCTTCCTCCCATTGCCCTGGTCAGAGCAGAAAACACAACAAGGTGACTGTCACCGAGAGCAATCATCCAAATCCAGGTGAAACAAGATTCCCACAAACTGGACTGCTGACCACCAACTCAACGGTTGGAGTCTTTAGGAGTCTCCTGGCAAGACTCCTACCCCCAGGGAAAAATACCTTCCCGAGCTCTCCAGAAATCTTACTGCTTCCTCTTTATAAGCATGGGGACCCTTCCCTTCTTTCCTCCTCCCTCCCCCTCAAAACTACCACCAAAAAAAAAAAAAAAAAAAAATCCATTTCACTTGAGTCTATTCCAACTCATAACAACCCTGTAGGACAGAGTAGAACTGTTCTATAAGGTTTCTAAGGATGTCAATTTTTATGGAAGCAGACTGCCATATCTTTCTCTTGGTAAGTTCGAACAGTGGATCTTCTGGCTGGCAGCCAAATGTTTAAACCACAGTGCCACCAGACCTCCTTTCCCCGGGAAACAAAAAAATCTAACCAGTTGCCTTACAGTAGATTCTGACTCATGGAAATCCTATAGGGTTTTCAGTGGCTGATTTTTTAAAAAGTAGATTGCCAGGCCTTTCTTTTGCCCACCCAGGGGCTACTTCCTCCCCCAGAACTCTAACCTTTATGGCATCATACACCAGAGCCTGCAGCAACAGCGTCTGCCCAGTCCCAGCAGGTGGAAGCAGGGCTCGGGTCAGAGAGGGCATGGGGCCCACCTGAGGTAGCTCACAGCCTGCCCAGGGGCCTGCCCAGCTCGGCCCGCCAGGCTGACCCCAGGAGATCTGTACAGAGAAAGAAGGGGGAGCATTAAGGGGCAGGACCAGCCTTGTCTGGGGTTGGGAAACACAGGAAGGAATGTGGATGGGGTGTGGGGAAGAAGGGGACCTTGCCTCCTGGCCCCTGCTATGTCCCTCTCTAACAGGTTCCCTGCTAAATCCCTTCCCCAAGACTCTGGGGAGGAGCACAGGATAGGCTAAGAGTCAGTAGGGGAGGTGGAAAAATCCTCAGAAAAGCCTGATACCAGATGCCCTGTCAAAGTCTGGAGGCTTCCAAGCAAGGCGAGGTCTGCTTCACCACGGAGGCAGGGAGAGGATGAGGGAAGGGCTCGGGTTCAGAGGGCTGGTCAGAGTAGGGCGTGATGTGCTATCACTTATGGTCCTGAGGGGGCCTGCCTGGAGGGAGGCTGGCCTTACCCTAGTCCTGGTCCCACTTGGCCACAGCCAAGTCAACTAGACTCTTCTCCCGGTGCTAGGGAAGGCTACGTCTCAGCGATTTCCCCAGCCCAGTAAGGAGAGAGCTGGGTTTTCTAGCCTTCTGAGTCACCTAGAATCTACTGGGGGCCCTCCCCTCCGTGAGAACCAGGCTGACCTAGTCTGCCAGGGGATGAAGGCCCATCTGCTTCTTACCCTGCCAACCCTTTCAGGGAGGAGGGAGCTTCTCTTCTGCAGCTGGCCTAGGACTGGGGGTGGGGAGGAGCTGGGGCGTGGCTTCTTTCACAGGGTCACAAGCTGTGCTCTGGTGCCCCCTGGTGTCTTATTTGGAATGAGCCATAGTGTGGGGCTCTACCTTGGCAGGAAACCAACTCAGGTTTGGGTTTACCTTTCTCTTGGAGTGACTCCGGCAGTCTGAAACGCTGCCACCCATAAGGCTGTGCACTTCAGCCCTGTCTTCGATGTCTGAGGGTGGTGGGGACCAGTCTTGAGGACGAGGGTGCACGAGGGACTCCAGTTCATGAGCAGCTGGGGCGTTGGGGGGGCCAAGCCGGGCTCGGGAATACAGTGCTGTGTTCCCAGCAGTGGTTGTAGAGGAAAGACCTGGGAGGGCTTCCCTGGAAGAAAAGATGGAGAGAAAGATACAATGGTCAAAAGGTAAGGAGGGTGGGGGTGGGCCCGGGATCTAGTCCAGCTTCCTGCCCCTCTCTGGGACTTGATTTCCTTTATCTGTACAATGAACAGAAAACTTTGATTATTCCAAATAGCTGTGTTCCTGCTAATGGGACTCTCTTTCCCTTGGTTCCAGGCATCTGGAAATTCAGGGCCCTCTTTCCCAGATCATGGTAGCTTTTGGAGGAAGAGGGAGAAAATGGTTCCGCTGTGCCTGCCCACACTGAGGAGGTGGGCTGGGGCCTCCCTCCTCTACGTCCACCTCCCCATTCTCATGAAGACCTCATCCTCCACCCCTCCATCCCAGAGTCCTAACTGTAATGGGGCTCCAGGGTGTGTGGGGGTGCCAAGGGGAAGGTATGGCTACTTTCCAGCTCTCCCATCTTTGTAGCCCTTCCTGGCAATCTCCCTCCTGTGGTTGGACTGGCTCCCTTCCCCACCTGTGGGGGCTGCGGCGCAGGCCAGCACACATGCAGGCCAGGAGGCAGAGGAGGCCCAGGCAGACACCCACGATGATGCCCGTGACCGAGTGCACGTCCAAGGAGTCTGGCAGGGGAGAGGGAAGGGGAAGAACAAGTCAAGGGCAGGAAGGGGCATTGAATCTCACCCTCTGGACACTCACAAACTTCTGATACGTGGGCTGATAAGGAAAATGACGCCCTCTCCTTCCTCTCTGCCTCTGGAAGTTGTGGCTTTCCCTATCAAACTGGCCTTTCAATGAAACACACCCTTTCCTGCCCATAAGGAATGTGGAATCACATGGGGTTCCATGCTCAGAAGGGCCCTGCACTTGGTTTAATGTTCTGCTGTCACCAACTTAACATTATTAATAATGTTTTAATAAAGGGACTTGGCATTTTCATTTTGCACTGGACCCTGAAAATTATGTAGCTAGTCCTGCCGCCTGCCTCTATCCATAAAGCCTGTCACCTCATTAAGCCAATCCTCCAATCAAATCAGTCTCCCAAAGAAACTGGAACCTCTCCAAGAAGGTCTCTAAACCCAATCCTCCCCACCCCCCACCCCCACCCAAAAACAAAATCCCACTGCTGAAGAGTTGACTCTGACTCATAGAGACCTTACAGAGCAGAGTAGAACTGCCCCATAGGGTTTCCAAGGCTATCAATCTTTAAAGACCAGACTGCCAGACCTTTCTCCTGCCAGAATAGCTGGTGGGTTCAAACTGCCAACCTTCCAGTTAGCAACCAAGTGCTTTAACCACTATACCACCAGGACTCCTATCCAAACCAAACCAGTCTCTCAAACATCTGGCCTGCCAATAAATTCTTCACTCACCTGCACCAACTTCCCCTTCAAATTTGCCTTCTTTCCACCAAATCAGCAGGGCAGCTGCCCAGAACAATGAAAATATAGTTGTGCCCAGAGGCAGGGGCTTGGAAGAGATGACTTTGGGGGCTGGAAGCATCCAAGTCAACTCCAGGGTCCTCTAGTGACCCCGGATGGACCCCGCTGTGCCCTCCCTGCCCTCATACCTGAGAGCTTCTCCTGGAGAGTGATCACATCCTGCAGGCCAGAGAAAGGCCCAGGTCCCACCTCTGTGCGAGCCCCCATCTTGAAGAAGTACCGAGTGTCACTTTCTAGGCCATGTACCTCAGCACTGAAGATGTTCCCTGGGGGGAGGGGACAGCAGGTAGAGCAGAGTTTGTGGACAGGGTAGGGATGGGATGCAGGGATGGACAGGGAAACAGGACCGAGAAAGGCTGCTGAACTCCCACCCTGCCCTGCCCCACTTGGGTAGTAGCATCTCCCTACTTGGTTCCTCTCAGAAGCCTCTAGAACAAATTCCTTTGGTACTCTCACTGCTAATCCAGTCACTGGGGAGGTTGGAAAGGAGGGAGAGGGTGGAGAAGCTCTTGCTTGATGCCCTGGGGGCTGGTGAGCTGAAGCAGAAGCCCCACCCTCCGTGGTGACCAGGGTCCACTGGTGCTCCGGCTGGGTGTGGTTGTTGCTGTACAGGATCAGGTACTCCACGATCTCGCCGTTAGGTTCTGTCGGGGGGCACCAGTGCAGCCGGACGGTGGATGGTGTCAGGGGGCTCAAGCGCAGGTCAGATGGGGGTGTTGAGGGCCCTGAGGTTAGGAGTAGAGATGGAAGAGGCAGGGTCACTGAGAGCCCTGGCTCTATGGCTGCTGGGAGACAAAGTGTGAGGACATGGCCTCCCTTCTCCACCTTTCACTGAAATAAACCACACACTCTCAAGGGTCAGGGAAAGACAAGGTCTGGAATTTCTGGAAAACAGTAGGGGGAGAAGGGGCTTTACCACTATCCCTCTTCTCTCAGAAGCCCTATTCCACTCAGCGCTGCCCAATCCTTGGAGCACAGCTCCTCAAACTTCTATACCTAAATGCTTTTAAGGGTTGAAGAGACCGTCCCAGTATCGTAGGGACTTGCAGGGCACAGCTCAAAAATATTTGGAAGGCTTACCTTTTCCTTTTAACTCTCGTGCTATGTCTGCACCTATTCCTTACTAAAGTGTAACATTAAAATAACATTTACAATTATTTTGGATTTCAAACTCCAATTTTTCCCAGAAAATTTACAAGTAAAAGTGGTTGTACATGAAGCTGTCCTATGTAGCTTTTGTCTACATGCCTACCCCAGCCACAGGCTCCCAGAATCACGAGAACCTCAGTTTGAGAATTACCATTGTAAAAAGGTCTGTGTTTTATTTTAAAAGAGAAACTAATCCTGGAAGGTGGGAAGGGGAGATGGATGAGAACAGTGAGAGTTAGGGACTCTAAGTGATAAGAAGGGAAAGGATTCCGATCTTTAAGAGTGTGATGGGGTCCTAGGGTTCTAAGGCATAATAGTCACAGCATGGGCCGCCAGGAACCTCTGTGACCCCAGGTGACTTTCCACTTCTCAGGCTCCCAGCTCCCCATCTGCAAAAGGAGAAGAGCATCCCCCCTCTGTAGCACCAACAGTTGAGATGGGGATCCAATGACATAAAGCTTCCTCTGAGAAAGCATCAGGAAAGTCCCCATGCAGTTTTAAAGCTGTAACTGAGGTTACAGGTAGGTGAGAAACAATTTGTAATCCTACAACTCTTCACTTATTGACATAGTTAGGTTCCAAGGACCAGGTCATTATGCAACAATGGAAGATGCCCACATCAGATCACAAAGTGGAAAATGACTACATCATTACATAATTGACACATTGCATCATGATATAATGGCCAAGCTACTGAGACTAAGGGCCCTGACAGTTGACACATAACCTTAAGCATCACAACCAGCGTCACTCTCTCTTCACAGCTCGTGATTGTTACTGCCAGATGTACATTGTTAATGCACAAAATAGGATAGCGGACTTTTTACTGTTGTTGTAAACACAAATGTTGGATAACGAGATAGTTATAAGTAAGGAGGAGAGGTATTTTTTAAAAAATTAAATTCATGAGAGCTGAAGGGCTTTCCATTCCACACACATCTTCCTATTTCAGATCCTGGGACAGAGGACAAAAGTCTCCTGTTGATTGGGAAGGTAAACAGCCTTAAGGCCAGCTGAACCAAAGAGCTTCTGCTGTGAGAAGAAAATTCTATCTGTCCTGAAATGTCATTTCTGGATGGTTCTTATGGATCCAACAGACAGATTTGCAGATTGAATGGTCCTATCTTCTCCTTTTACAGATGAGGCCCTGGGTGGGGAAGGCACCAGCCCAGAGTCTCACGGTGTGTCAGGGGCAGGATGGGGATCAGAATGAGAAGCCAAGAATTCTGCCTCCACCACCTGGCCTCATCAGTGTTAGAGGGGTCTTGCCTCGGCCTCTTAAGAAGTCATTCACCTAAATCCTACCTCACTATGTTTGCAGGTAAATGGTTAAGACCAGCACAAGGACTGTCCCATATATGTGCAAAGCAAATGATTGACACTTATAGGTTCTAAGGTTTCAGAAAAGAGGGACGCTGCGGGGAGAAGTTGGGTAAAGATGGGTTGGTGGCCAGGAGGCCAAAGTTCCACTCACGGTCAGGCAGGGTGGAGCGCTCCACCACAGAGCCAAAAGGCCCATCCATGTCCACACCATGAGACTGTACTGCAAACTCATATTTGGTGAATGGCTTTAGCCCGCCAATGAGAATGTCTTCGCCAGAGCTGTTGAGGCAAGAAATGGTGACTTTCAGGCCTACTGATCCAGCAGAGTAAGCTGCTCCAAATCTACTGCCCTGGCCCCAACCCCAGCTTCAGGCCCAATCCTGGAAAGCATAGCTGTTCCCTGGCATGAGGGCACACATACCTACTCAGAGAACTTACAGAGACGTCTGGATATATGGGTCGCCCTGGTATCACTGGTTCCACGTCTAATCACAAAGCCAGGCCCTTCCTCCAGGAAAGTTATTTTCCACCCAAGGAACCATTTCTGATTCATCTTTCCCTTGGCTTAATCTTGCTTTAGCTGTAGCTATATATTTCTTTTGCTTTTTAAGCAATTTGTTTCTTCTGCCAAAACAGCAGCTCCTCAGGGCAGGGGCTCTGTCTTGCCATCTGACTAGGGACTCTCTGAGGGCAGGGGTGGGTTGTCTTATCCCCATCACACTGGGAGCTCCCTGAGGTTGAAGAAATAGGTCTGTCTTGCATCTCACTCTCCAAGGCTTAAGTAGAAGGCTCTATTGTGAGGGGATGGGATAAACGGACCTGCCTTTTCTACGTGTCACTATCAGGCCAGACAGTAATGAAGTGGACCCTGTGCAGACCCTCGATGTGCCCCGAGTGTTAACAGGTAAGCAGTGCAATGACCCCCTCACCATCTGCTGCCCTGCCCCCTACCTCCATCTGTTCCTTCCCTTTTATAGCATCAGCCTCTCTCTCCCACCTGGTATAATAAGTGACCAGGGAGGCATTCCTGAGTCCCCAGGGGCTGAAGCGCACTGTGTAGTTGACAATCTTGACTGTGGTGAAGTCCGGCTTTTTCCACCGAAGCCAAATGGATGTGGAGCTGTTTGATTCTGCATGGACATGGGCAGGTGGCAAGGGTGGCCCCCTCTGGATGGGCAGGTCTGGAAGGTGAACATTAGAATGTAGGAAAGGGAGAGAGGACATTCGTCCTCAAACATGTATAGTGGTTAACAGTTTTACTCTGTCTCTTTTGATCCTGTGAATTGGTGGCATCTTTCCCACATCACAGATGAGGAAACTGAGGTTCCCACAAGTTAAAGTGATTTTTGCCAAGGTCATACATATAACAGACCATGGAACCCTGGTATGTAAGAATGTGACAGATAGAAGTAGCAAATCATGGCAGTTAAGAGGACAGACTCTGGAGCCAGACTGCCTTGGTTCCAATTCCAGCTCTGCCACTTGTGTAATGCTAAACAAGTTACTTAATCTGTGCCCCCATCCCTTGTCTATAAAGTGGGGCTGATAATAGTACCTACCTCATAGGGTTGTTATGAGGAATAAATTAGTTAGTATTTGTAAAGAAGACAGAAAAGTGTCTGGCATACATAAAGTACTATATGATAAGTATTTATTACATACACATAAAATAAAATAAACTCCATGAGAGCAGGTACCTTATTTGTGTTGTTCACCACTAAATTCCCAGAACAGAGCTGGCACGTAGTAGACACTCAGTAAATATTTGCTGAATGAATGAATGAACAAACTGGAATTAGAACCCAGGTTTCTTGGCTCATGGTTAAATGCTCTTTCCACTAAGCCACACAGTTGAAAGTCAGCTTGGGGAGTCAGGGGTGAGGAAGTATCTTGACGGTCAACCAAGCTGTTCAATACAGGGCCATGAGCCACATATTGCAGTGGAAAGACTTCTGCCTGGAAGCCAGGAATCCTGGTTCTAGTTTCGGCTCCATGTGCCCTTGGATGAGTCCCTTTACCACTCTGAGCCTCAATGTCCCAGTTGGTCACATAGGGACACTTTCCCTGGTTATCATCCAGAGTTGAGTGAAATCTGATAATGTGATATTGCTGAATGTGTTTTAAGGCCAAACTTGAGGTCAGGAGTCACTGATCAACCATGGGGCTTCTCTCTGTCCAAACCTTTTAAATTAGCATCTGCTCATGGATAGTGAACCCACAGTAGCAGGCCTAAAAGATATTGCACAAACTTTACAGGGAGCTTCTCCCTATGACAGAGGCTATCTGGAGCTACAAGAGGATCACAGATCATAGGAGAATAGGTCTGAGGGTAGGTCTGAGGCTACCAGATTGCCTCAGAGGAAAGGGAAGAGAAGTAGCACACAGATGCCTAGTCTGGAGCTGTGCCCACCCTGGTCACCCTGCCCCATACTCACCTGGGGTAGGAGCCTTCTCTGTCTTGCCCTTCCACACTGCTGCGTAGCCATCCTCATGTTTGTTGAATGCCACAAGCTTCACCTCATACAGGCGGCCAGGAACTGGGGAAGGTCACGGGTCACTCACCTGGCTAGAGGTACCTCTGGGATCACTCCCCCACCCCTAAAGAGACTTCCTGCACTTAGCTTGCCCCTTTGTCTGCCTTTCCCACCCCCCAAACCCTCCTCACCTAGCTGGGTCAATTCATACTGCTTCACTTTCTTCTTGAGCCGGACAGGCCCTACATCCCAAGCCTGGTCTCCACGGCCCCCTGGGGGGCTCTCACCATTGGCCTCCTCTTCAGCCCCCACCTCCCGCCAGTACAGTTTGTAGCCAGAGATCTGGGCAGGGTGAGGGGGCGGCTGCCACGACACAACCAGGGACTCCATCCTGGCCCGCACCTTCAACTCTGCAGGGGCGAAGGGGACTGCAGGCAGACCAGCGGGATGGCAAAGAAGATGAAGAGAATGGGAGAGGACAGGAAAGGGGACAGGGATGGAAGGAGGGAGGAGGCAGGAGAAAACAAAAAGCAGGAAGACATTCATACAGTGAGAGCCTTGCCAGTGTTCTCCCAATCCATCACCATTCACAGACCTGAAATGGGATCAGGTTTAAAGTGTACAGGCGCTGAGTGCTGGTGATGCAACATTGTCTCTTGGGCATTGACAAAGAGCACCTGGGGCAGACTGCTGGTACCCAGCACAGAGCAGGGCTCTATTTAAACAGAATGAACGGGTGTATGGATACTGGCAGGCAACCGGGGTTTCAGGGGTTGATGAGACTGGGAGGAGGTGTAGAGCCAGAGTGGGGAGCTTGCTAATGCCAGCCACTGTTCTGAGCACTCTGTCTTGACCACTTTGTCTACGTGTTTTAACTATATTTTCACAACTCTATAAAAGAACTAAAATACTATTATTTCCATTTGACAGATAAGAAAACTGAGGCTCAGAGAAGTTAAGTAACTTGCCCAAGGCCACAGGTACTATATGCACCAAGTTTTGTATTCATTATCAACCTCCTGTATTTAATCATTCTATTACCTGGCCTCTCAACAAAAACAATAATCATAATGATTGCAGCAGCTATTCTCTAATGGGCTCTTATTATGTACTAAGCACTTTGTTTACATTGCATTACTAATCTTTACTCCACCTCTTGAAGTAGACAGAGACTCAGAGTTGTGATTGGTTTGTCCAAAGTCACACAATGGGTAGAAGGGAGACTTGAGCTGGCTACTGTCCTCTGTGTCCCAGCCTCTTTTACCTGGTAAGCAGTGAGGAGCCCTTGGGTGGAAGGGGTGCGGGGAGGTGGGTTCCAAGGGCACACATAAACACACATACCCAGTCAGTCACATCACTCGTCTCGTCCCCCAGAACCCCGTACCGTGGCTCTGGTTGTGCACGCTGGGCATCCTGTGCTGGGTCCACTGGGAGGGAGCTCCATAGCCTGCACCTGTGCCAGCAGAGATCCGTACTCGGTACACCTTATTGGGCTGAAGTGAGTTCAGCGTAAGCTGTGTCTCATTGCCTGGCACCTCGGTGGAGAAAATCTGATCTGCTGGGACAGGAAAGGGGCTGCTGGGTGGCCACCTAAGAACTATGGCTCCCAAGTGCCCCTATACCAACTCCTCATCTCAGATCCTGGTTCCTCTGAGGCCCTCTCACCACTGACCACTCAGTACCTGGGCAGACACCACAGCTCTGGGGGCTGGACTCCTGGGTCTCCAACTCTGGCTGATGCAGGCGGCTCAGCCAGAGTGGGAAGAATCACATCACACTCTCCCTTCTTCCCTGTGAGGTATTAAGAACCCCCTCCCTCCTGACACACCAGGGTGAAAGCACAAGGGGTTGGCTGTGAAGGCCTTCAGGTACCATCTGCCTCCCAGAGCTCTAATAACCAACCTAAGACCTCACCCACCCACCCTCACCCTGGGCCTCTGTCTACCTTCCTTTTCCCAACTCTCTATCCCTTTCATACAAGCTCCGCTAGATTACTTGTGTCTGCCCTAACACTTCCTCCTCAATGCCCATTTCCTACAATCCCACAAGCACACTTCCCACCTCCTCATATGTCTTTTGAGCTAAGAGATTTTGTGGATTACCTAGGCTACCTGTTTCATTTCACACAAGGAAACTGAAGCAGGGTTATAAAGTGCAACTGTAGAGGAGGTGGGCATGGGCTAGCAGTCTTTGCCTTCCCTTGTCACTCCTGATGGCCCCATTCCCAGCCCATCTTCCCAGGTGCACCTCTCCACCCTCTGCTTAATTTCTTTGGACTCCCCTCACTCAGCTCAGGGATCCAGCTGCTCTAGCTAACCCTTCGCATGAATGATTCTCAATCATGTGATGCCTGCATCTTGTCCCCACTCACCTTCCTTTCCCAAACCGTACTCTATCTTGTACTTCACCACGTGCCCATTGCTCAAGCCAGGAGGCAGAGGTAGCCACGCCACCCTGATGTCCGAGGGGTTGGGACTGGACAGGGAGAGCTGGGGTGCTGTGCTGGGGACTAAGACAGAGAACATCAGCGTGAGCCCTGGATGTGGAAGGTGAGTCCCAGAAGTGGTCAGACATTGGTCCAGGTCACACAGCAAGTCAGAAGCAGGGCCAGGGCCAGGATCTGAGGGAGCAGTAGGGACTTCTCTGGAAAGCCCGAGCTGGAGGGTAAGGGGACTGGGCCCTAGAGATTCCAAAAGTCCTTGTGTGGTATTGCTTATATGAGGAAGGTATTCCTCTCAACCTGGAGCTAGAGCAAGGTTTAGGGCACAATCTTCCACATACAATGTGTAATGTCACAGGCCTCTACCCTGACTAGGTGAGTACATGGGTAGTGAGGAGACGGGCTGTATGATACAGGGAAGCACAAGACCTAGGCTCAACTCCCAGGTGTGATACTGACCCTGGGCAAGTCACTCTCATTTTGCATTCTCAGCCCCAGTGTGAACTGGGAAGAAGAATCCCTACTCACCCCCTTAAGGGCACAAAATATGACACAAGGCAGGTAAAAAGCACCTTGGTATAAAGAGAAACCAGAGATACTATCCCCGTGGGATTCTCTGGGTCCTCACTCACAGTTGCAGGTTCAGAGCCCCTACCGTCATCCAGTGTGTGGACCAGCACTGGGGCTGAAGTACGGCTGGCCCCCAGCTGGGAGTAGGCAACCACATAGAACTCATAGTCAGTGTTGGGCTCCAGGTCTCGAACTTGTAGCTCTGTGGTGTCATTGTTCACTGCAAACTGGTACTCCACATTGTCCATGCCTGGGATGGTGACACAGGGGACAAGGAGACTGTCATGGGGCAACCCCAGGCACCAGCTAGTTGGAAGCTTTCTAGGTATCCCTTAGATTGTCCCAGTCTCGGGAGTACTTTGTTTATAGCTAAATCATCCCAGATAATCTCCTGAACTAGAGCATATAAACTCCCCTGGCTTCTAGTCTCATTGTATTAATTCCTCTGCTGGTTAGGAAGTTCTTTCTGACCTCTAATTAAAGTGGCTCCTACTGAAATTAGAAAGCAGGGATTGGAGGTGGCTCCTGACCTTCCAAGGCACTTTTCCTGGGAGATGCATCTTCTTCCTCCTCTCTCCTAACAAACATGACTTAAAAGAAAATATGCCACACAGAGATCCTTCCAGCACCAGGCCGAAGAACACTGCTTAATCTATATCTACGTGTGTCTCTCCTGGGCTCCCACCCCATCCCATTCCATCTCCAGAGGTACCTAGGAGGCAACCCTTCAGTCACTCAACCCAAATCCTTCCCCAGCTCCCACTTTCCCCGGCATCATACCCCGTGCCTTCTGGTAGTGGAGGGAGAAGCCGATTATCTGCTCGCTGTGCAGCTCAGGCCGCTCCCAGGCCACTAACACCGCGGAGCTGCTCAGCGGCGTGGCCGTGACACGCGTGGGCGCGCTGGGCAACCCTTCACGCACCACCACAGCCAGGGGCGCTGCGGCGCACGCCGTCCCTACGCCGTTCTCGGCCACACACTGGTAGTAGCCGGCGTCCTGCAGGCCGATCTGTGTGATGACCAAGCTGCCGCCGCCACCCTGCACCTTGACGCGCCCGTTGGGCCGCAGCGGCGCCCCGTTGTGCAGCCAGCGCAGCGCGGGCCGCGGCTCTCCAGACGCGCGGCAAACGAAGCGCGCTGTGCTTGCCCGCGTCCGGGACAGCGCTTCCGGAGCCTGAGAGATGGCGGGGGCCGCTGGGGAGGGGGGGCGTGTCGCTGACTGCGGGGCTCCAACCACCAGGAGCCCCGCACTTCCCCTTCCACTCTATCCTCTCCGATTCACCTCTCCCCAATATACTCTAGTTCCCGCCAATCTTCCACTCCAATAGTCCCCAGGCCTTCTCTGCCTCCCCGAAATACTACCCCAGTTCCAGTTGGATCTAACCCACTTCCTCAGTTTACACCTTTCTCTCCTCCCCTCCAATGACTCCCACACCTCCCAGATTGACCCCTCTCCCCCTAGTTATCCCAGCCCAGAGCAAACCCCATCCTCGTCTTCTTAGTACTGCCCAGGCTATTCCATTATCTCCCCCAATCACCACTACAGTCCCACCCTTCCCCCTACCTAGATCCCACCCTGACCATGGTTTCTTTCCCCAATATCTCAGTCCCGTCCAGACAACGCCTCCTTACTCCCCAATCACCCAAGCCATGCCCTATATCACCCTTATCTTCCCTCCTTGACTCAACTCCCCCCTCCACGCCATCCTCCAATCTCTTCCCACCATTTCTCCTCCCCCAATTATCCTTCTCCACTTCCTTCAGGGGAGCTCTGGTAGCAAAGTGCCTAAAGCACCTGACTGCTAACCAGACGGCTGGCGGTTCAAACCCACCAGCCACTCCTCGGGAGGAGGATGGGGCAATCTACTTCCGTAGTGATAATGCCTCGGCAACCCAAGGAGGGGTCACTATGAGTCGGTCCGACTGGACTGCACATAACAACAACTTCCTTCATGGCCCCCTTCCACTAAGGACTTCCCCAAGAGTTCCTCCTCCCTAACACTTATCCTCCTCCGTATTCACCTCTCAGCTCCAGCTAACAAACCCCAATAACGTCTCCCCTACAGCTTCACGCCTCAGTACCCCCTTCTGACCGCCCTGCCTCACCCAGCACGCGGAGCTCTGCAGCTGCGGTAGCGAAGTCACGGGTTCGGGGCTTGTTGGCGCGGCAGACATAGACGCCAGAGTGCCGGGGCTGCGCGCTGGAGATTAGTAGGTTCGTGCGGCCCAGGACGATGACGTCTGTGGAAATGGGCTTCCCATCTGGAAGGGGGAGGGACACGCTGGAGGTGGGTGGCGCTAGAGACTGCCTTTCCATCCACTTTTCGGAATTCGGGGTCCCTCTACACCCAGGAAAAGTAAACACAACAGTCCGGGGTTGGAATCTTGGTTTCTCCACTCCCTAGCCTGAGACTTTCCTAAACCTCAGTGTCTCTGTAGAATGGGAGATAGTCACTAGCAAGAAGAGCTGCTGTGAGGGTGGAAAGAATGTTTGACAACCTTTGACACTGTGCCAAGCATACAATATGTGCGCTCTCGCTCTCTCTCTCTCTCTCTCTCTGTATGTATATGTGTATAAATATATATATATATATATATATCTCCTCCAAACTCACTACCATCAAGTCAGTTCGACTGACTTACAGTCACCCCTCCTTGGGTTTCCGAGGCCATACCTCTGCAGAAGTACATTGCCCAACCTTCCTTCCTAGGAGTGGCTGGTGGGTTTGAACCGCCAGCCTTCTGGTTAGCAGTCAAATGCCTTAGCCACTACGCCACCAGAGCTCCTTTATCATTACTGTTAAATTTATTTCTCTCCAGAAGGACACACTCCTTCCCCTTGTCCTCAGCCCAGTACCATGAGGAAGGTATGGCTGGTAAGAGCTGGCCAGGGCCTAAGATTTAAATATGTGCAGGAACCTTTATCTTGATGTAAAATGAAAAAAATTTTAAGAACCCCTGCCTTCTGGACATGAACAGAAAATCCAGAAAAGAAATACAGATGGCTGAGAAATACAAAACTGTTCATCTCACTAGTAATCAAAGAAATCAAAGCATAGGTACAATTTTTCATTAATCAAATCAGGAACATTTTTAAAGCATTAATATGCACTGCTTATGAGGGTGCAAGGAGTTCCCCCCTTGATCTTGAAACCAGTTGATTTCACTTGTGGAAACCTGTAATCAGAATTACAGGCAAGAATTTCTGAACAAGGACATCACTGCAGCATTAACTGGATTAGTGGACAACTGGAGAGGGCTTAAAAATCCAACATCAAACAGAACATTACACAGTCCTTAAAATTAATTTTTAAAGAAGTTTTAAAGATGGAGATATATTTATGATATACTGTTGGATGAAAATAAGATTCAGAACTGTAAATATAGTATGCTTTCGATTTTAAGGGAAAATATGTCTATGCATTTTAAAAACTGGGAAGAAAATACGCTTGTATATTAACAATTTTTATCTCTGGGTGGTAGGTTGTTTTCTGGCTTCTGTTTCTTCCTAGTTTTCTATAATGAATATGTATGGCTTTTGCCGTTAGAGGAAAAAAAAAAATTTGCTGACCTTCCTTAACTGAATGGAGTAAGGTCCTAGAAGGGGAACAATGCCTGAGATCAAGAATACAGTCTTCTTCCAGTTCTCTTTCCCAGAATTGCTAACCAAAAGGTCAGTGGTTCAAACCCACCAGCTGCTCCATGAGAGACTAATGAAGCAATCTGTTTTTGTAAAGATTTATAGCCTTGGAAATCCTATAGGGCAGTTCTACTCTGCCCTACAGGGTTGCTATGAATTGGAATTGATTCATTAGCAGTGGCTGGTTTGTTTTTTTTTTGTTTTTTTTTTTTTGGTTATCCAGGGAGCCCTCATGGTACAGTGATTAGAGTGCTTGCTTGCTAACTGAAAGGTTAGTGGTTCAAACCCACCAGGCTTGGAAACCCTATGGGGGCAGTTTTACTCTGCCCTATCGGGTCACTGACTCAGAAAACTAGTGGGTTTGGTTTTTGGTTTGATACAGGAGGGCTGTTAGCAAAGTTTCTCCAAGTGAGTTCCTAGGACCTCAGGTGTCAGGACTGTCTGGGAGAGCAATTCTCTAATCCTATGACACACACAAATCACAGAATCCCAGGGGATCTTGTTAAGATGGAGAGGCCTCGGGCAGGGCCTGAGATTCTGCATTTCTAACTAGCCCTCCTAGGTGGCAGGCCCAAGCAAGGACCTAGGGCAATTGTTAAACATTGAGATTCCTGGGTCACAACTCTCTGGGGAAGAAGGCAGGGAGCCTGGAGTTTTAATAAGCTCCCCGGGTGATTCTGACACACAGTCTGGATTTGAAAAACATTGATATTAGGACTTCTAGGTGACACTCTAGGCTTACCCCAATAATGGTGGGAGGGCCCTGCTGGCCCCTGGGATCCCACTAACTAGGCAAGTGTCACAATTCCCATGAGGGAGATAGGTCAGGAAGGTACAAAGATAATAGCATTCTTCTATTTCATCAACTAGTGGTGGGTATTAATTGTTCAGCTATTATTTTCTTTAAACTGTAGATATTTATTATATATATTCTCTTTTGAATGTGTGATGTTGTTGTTGTTAGGTGCCATCAAGTCAGCTCCAACTCACAGCGACCCTATGTAGAACAGAATGAAACACTGCCCAGTCCTGCACCATCCTCACACTCCTTGCTATGCCTGAGCCCATCATTGCAGCCACTGTCAGTCTCATTGAGGGTCTTCCCCTTTTTCACTGACCCTCCACTTTACCAAGCATGATTTCCTCCGGGGAATGGTCCCTTCTGACAACATGACCAAAGTAGGTCATGTGTGAATGTGTGACAGACTTATAAAAAGGAGGCTGAGGAAAGAGAATGAGGCAGGGAAGAAGGGCAAAGAGAGGGTTCAAGACCTACTTCTGCCATTAACTTGGGACAAAGCTAAAAACCAAACTTGATATCATCAAGTTGATTTCAACTCATGGCAACCCCATGTATAACAGAGGACTGCTCTGTATTGTTTTGTTGGCTGTAATTGTTATAGAAGTCTCCAACCTGCAATTGTTACACAAAGCCTCCAGGACTTTCTTCCATGGCATCACTGAGTAGGTTTGAACGGCCAACCTTTGCATTAGTAGTCTAGCACAAACCACTTGTACTACCCAGGGACCTTAACTTGGGACAAGTTACTTCCTATGGACAAACAGAAACAAAAATAATCCTCGTCTTCCTTTCTGACAGGACTGTAGGGAGTGGTGTATCGGAAACATAATAGGCTCTAAAGTTTGGGTTGTGGCTCTGTCATCTGCCTCATCTGGGAAAAATCGTCCTGGTCCCTGCACTCAAAGGGCTCTCGGGAGGCTCTGACAGGAGAGTGGGTGTGACATGCTCAGCAGAATGCAAAGTAGTATTTGGCCTGGTGCTCTTGTTACCCTGATAGCATCTCCAGTAACTCAGTCCCACTTGGCACTTATCACTCACTGCCTGATACTGTCAAACCTCTCCTCCTGGATATGTGCTTTATCTCCCTTGGTGAGACTATGTGTTAGGAAGGTAGCATGTGTATCTTTCTCATCTGTGTATTTTATTCACTGGGCCCAGCACGATGCCAGGCCCACAAAGGCTGGAGCGTGAGCACCAGCTTTGTAGTTGAACAGAACACCATTGGAATCCTGATTCCACCTGACTTGCTGGCTGTGAGACACCCTCCTAGCTCTCACTCACTCACTTGCAACACTGTTGTGAGGAACAGAAATAAGTAAGATGGAAAACCTAGCACAGTGCCCGCCCTGTTCAGGGTCTCAAGAATGATTTTGTGAATGGTAGACTCCAAGTGCTTTGTAAAAGAAAAGTGCTACACAGGTGGGATGATTAAGCTTGTTCCTGAGCAGCCTCAAACCTTGTTGTCTGGCCACGCTTAGTCCTGGGAGAGGGGTTCCTGACATATCAGAAAGTCAGTGTTCACCAGAGTGGTCCCCTCTATAGCTCCCTAACTTGGGGTGGTGGTGGTATGTGGGGTTCCACACCCTTCCCTTCCTATGCCCTCCCACCTTCTGCCCCTTCACTCACCCTGTCGGACCCAGGACACAAAAGGGGTGGGGTCAGCCGAGGCCACACATTCCATCACCACACTCTGACCAGACACCACTGTGGTGTTCTCCGGGGCTGCCACAATTACCACGTCCTGCTCCCTGGTAGACGCAAGAGACCCTGGAGAGAAGGCAGGCCAGCAGACAGTCTTAACATTCTGTGTCTCCACATGCCATGCCTCAACTGATGCTCACTGTACCCTAGTGAGGCAGGTGGGCAAGGAGAGCAATGGGAGAGTTGATAGATTTGATGGCAATTTGACAGATGGGGAAAGTGAGACCTAGGGTCACATAACCAGATAGTTCGGTAGAGCTGGAATTGGAACTCAGAGCCCTTTCTCTTAGAGCCAGAGGAGAACAACCTGACCTCCCATTCAGCATAAAAAAAATGACCAGACAGACTATACCTGACACCATTCTTTAATCCCAAATCTAACCCACCCGCCAGGCAGAGGACCATCAGGATCATGGATAGAGCCCTGGACTTGAAGTCAATAGCCATAGTTCCTAGTTCCATCACCGTCATTAATGTGCTATGTGACTGCAAGAGCCCGTTGTCAAAGGCCCTTAATTTCTGTGAGGAAAATTGGGGGTGGCTTAGGCTCAAAGGGCAGCATGGTGAATACTTTGTCCAGCAGATGGCAGCAGAGCTCCTCTAGGCTCAGGAGAGCCTCAGTGGTCAGAAATCCCCAGGTGAGAGAATAGAAGGATGCCGTGGCAGAGGGAGGCCAACGAGGGGCCCTTCTGGGAGGGCTGAGGTAAAGTCTGTTGAACAGCTGCTGGGTGCCAGGAACTTTATACTCTTATTTCAGATATTCTCACAACCACCTGGGGACTGGACACTTGATAAAGAGCTCAGAGTCGTACAGATGGTGAGTAGAGAAGTCAGGATTCAAACCAGGTCTTTCTGACCTCAAAACCTGAGCCCTTCCTACTCCATCACACTGGGACAGCAGCTTGTCAGCAAAATGGAGAAAAGGACTGGAGCCCTAGGCTGTGGAGGCTTGGGTCGCACTGCATAGCTGGCATCCAGGGGAGAATCCCCTAATGTCTGGGACCCTCTGGACACAGAGGGGCTGTAGAGAAAAGGCTTCAGGGCATTGACACCCCTCTGTCAGATACTTCCCCTCCCCACTCCTGTGCCCAGCCTTGGATGTTCTTCCTAACCCAAGGGAGCAGAGGCTCCTCAGGAAGGGAGGAGCCCTGGGCTGAGATTCCTGAGGCTTGGGTTCTAGCCCTTTCTATCCCCTACTTGCTGGGTGGCACTTGCCCCCACTGGGCTTCCTTGCCTCACCTCTCCAATGGGACTAATACCTCTTTACCTCATTAGCCTCAAAGAGGGCCGATATCTTGATATATTTTCACCTACTTAAATGCAGGGGCTTCTTCAGGCCCATCCCAATTCTCAGGTGGCAGTCTCAAGAAACACCCAGACCCCTCTAGTCCTTCCCCTGTCCCTTACCTCTGCGTGCCACGCTGAGTACAGCCTCCTGGCTGAAGCGCTGGCGGGCTGAGTTGGTGGCCACGCAGCGGTAGGAGCCTGCATCGCTCTCTTGAACATCCAGGATCTGGAGGACGCCATTGGGAAGGGTGATGAGCCTTGGAGGAGGGGAAGAGGGCAGCTGTGAGATACACAGGGTCCTGAGGGCAGGGTGGAATTCCAAACTGTCCTGGGACTATCTCCCACTCAATTCTGAAATACCTACAGCGTTTCACTTTCAAACCTCACTCATAATAAAAGAAATGCAAATTAAAACTACAAAATAACCATTTTCACCTATCAGATAGGCAGCTGGTCAGAAGGTTTGGTAACACACGCAAAAGAAGGGAGAGGGGACGGGCTTTCCTCCTTTGTTGATGGCCATGTCAACTGATGAATCCTCATTCAGGAACAAGTTGGTGAGACCTCAAAATCAAAACTGTACCTGACAATGAATGTATTTTGGTTGTGCATACAAAATATTAAAAAGAAAAAGAAACCGCACTTAGCAATAGCTATTGCTAGGACTCTATCCCACAGATACTTTGATATATGTGTGCAAAAATGTATGTTTAATGATACTTTGGCATTGTATGTAATAGCAAAGGACTGGAAACAACCCAAGTGTCCATCTGTAGGGTGGGCACTGGCTAAATCGTTTTTGGTACATTCATACAATGGAATGCTAGGCAGCTGTTAAAAGGAGGCATGAAGAGAAATGGGAACCCTCATCCATTGCTAAAAAACAAAACAACAACAACAAAAAACTCACTGCCATCAAGTCGATTCTGACTCATAGTGACCCCCATTGGGTTTCTGAGGCTGTAAATCTTTACAGAAGTAGATTGCCCCATCTTTCTTCCACAGAGCGTCTAGTGGTTTTGAACTGCTGACCTCTTGGTTAGCAGCCAAATGCCTTATCCACTACCCCACCAGAGCTCCTTCATCCATTGCTTGTTGTTGTTGTTATGTGCCGTCGAGTCGGCCCCGACTCATAGCGACCCCTCCTTGGGTTTCCGAGGCAGTATCACTACGGAAGTAGGATTGCCCAACCTTCCTTCCGAGGAGTGGCTGGTGGGTTTGAACCGCCAGCCGTCTGGTTAGCAGGCAAGTGTCTTAGCCACTATGCTACCAGAGCTCCCTCATCCATTGCTAGAGGGTAATAATAAAGTGGTACAGCCACTGTGGAAAACAGTTTGGCCATTCCTCAGAAAGTTAAGCATAGAATTACCATATAACCCAGCAATTCCACTCCTAGGTATACACCCCAAAGACTTGAAAGTCGGGACTCAAACAGATACTCGTACACCAATGTTCATTGTAGCACTATATACAAGAGCCAAAAGGTGGAAACAACCCAAGAGTCCATTAACAGATGAATGGATAAACAAAATGTGGTATGTCCATACAATGAACATACCACATTCTTAACCATAAAGAGAAACGAAGTTCTGATACATGCTATTACATGGATGAATTTTGGAAAAGTTATGCTGAGTCTACTGACTGTGATCCCTGTAGAATCAGCTCCAGGTTGAGTCCTACCTTCTCAATAAAGCAAATGGTGCTGGCCTCAGGAGGGAGTGCTGGGCATGGTCAGAGAGGAAATGAGGCGGTTGTATGCTTGGTGGAAATCCCTTAGCTAATGGGGAAACCAGGTTCTTCCCCATCTAAGTACGAGGTAATCTAAACATGAGAACTAGCTCAAGGGTTGGGAGAGGGAAGAAAACAGAAAAAGACAGTTGCTGTTGAGTTAACTCCAACTCATGGCAATCCTAGATGGGCAGAGTAAGAACTCTGCTCCATTGGGTTTTCAATGGCGATTTTTCAGAAGTACATCGTCAGGCCTTTCTTCCAAGGTGCCACTGGGTGTACTTGAACTTCCAACCCTTCTGCTGAACTTCCAACCCTTCTGCTAGCAGCTGAGTATATTAACCATTTGCACCACACAGGGTCTCCTGTGGGAGGAAGGGTGCTGAAAATTCCAGCCACAGGCCCAGAAACCTGCTGTGGCTTGACAAGGATTTAGAGGAAAAAAATAAACCTGTATCACTTCATCCCACAGACAAACCCACCTCTGCCTGCAGCCTCTTACCTTTAGCCCCAGTGACTGCCCTTATGGATTTGGCCACATCTGTGTTTGGGTCAGAGTGGGAGAAGGGGATGGGGAGGCAAGGGTAGTTGGAGGTAAAATCCTGGGCCAGGACTCAGCCTACTGTCATGGAAAAATTGATAGGGAAGGTCAGGTAGGGAAGGACAAGCAAGACCATGTGGGAAACACGGTTCTTCCACGCCCACCCCAGGCCTCTGCCTCCTCATATACTCTGGCTCCAGGACCTTTCTTTCTCCCCTCCCCCTGTCTCAGTTTTGCTAACTTGACCCCACCAGGAGCTGCCCACACTTCCTAAACCCAAAGTTCCCTGGTCTTTCTAGGGAAATTGTGCTCTAGGTACCCAGGCTAATATCTCCTTTGACAAGCAATATATCCTTAATTATGTATATTTAATGAATGAATGAACCACTGATGAATGAATAAATGAATACCTTTCCCCGGACGTGGTACTGTTGCCACAGTCAACAGAAGCAGCGGTGGAACTGCTGTTAAGTGTTCATCTAAAATCTTTTCTGTTTTGTTGAAATGTGTTTTTAGAATTCTATCCATGGAAAGATGTCTAAGATACATTGGTTAGTGGGGGAAAAAAAAAGTCACACTGTTCATGAAGCAATTCCAGTTGTAGAAAAGAAAGAAATGATATGTGTTAGGATATGCACAGAAGTCAAGGGGTGATAAAGCTCATATAATTCCTGGGGGTTTTCTTTGGCATTGGGATTACTGGGAACTCTTATTTGTTGTTGTTTTTCTTTACAATGAATATGCATTAATTTGGAAATATACTAAAATTAAAACAGCAAAGTATGTGCCCTTGTATACTTTATTTTATAACTCTGGCTCTAACACAGACACAGCTGTGAGTATGTGGAGAAAGAACTGGTTCCAATCTATCTGGTTTTAGCAAGTGACATCACATGTCTGGGCATCAGGCTTCTCATCTGAAAAATGGGTTACATCCTTCCTGCCCTGCCTATCCATATTCCTAACTCTCCTAATGTGTTATGTGGCTCATGCACCTAATGGACATAAACACGATTTATGAACTGTAAGCTCTGAGCACATGTTTACAATGGTGTAAACCATATACATATTTTAAAAGACTGGAAGAGAACACTCAATATGGTCATAGATATGTTCAGCTGGTAGGTGACTTTTTTTTCCTTTCTGTAAAGTTGGTATATTTTATCACTTAAAAATAAATTCAAGTTTCAAATAAAATTAAATAACTACTTACAGAATGAAATCAACCTCTATTGAAAAGTAAGGGATTACTCTTTTTGCAAGTCCAAGCCTCAGCCTGCTACCCTCACCTCCAAAAGGCCAAGTGTAGGGCTGGAACGCAAGGACGCAAAAGAAATGACGCAGCTGCTCTGAGTTTCCTGAGGGCCAAGGAGGCCCCACCCTGAGCCCTTGAGAGATCCACCCAGGGAAAAGGAACACTAGCCAAGGGTCACAGGAGGTAGACACGAGGAACCCTGGGAATGGGTAGAACAGAAGGCTGGACTAGGGAGCCTACGTTATTCAAGTCTGTTAGTTCCATGTTTCTTAAAAGTGTGACTGAATGGTGATAACAAAACAGTTTCATGTGGATTCATGTACACATTTTTTTTTTTTTATTCCAGTGCTTATGTGTTTATTTGTATGGCTACCTTCTATTTATGGCATGTGTTGGTGGTTTTCCATTGACTGCAGTGAGATAATGTTCCCTTTTAATATGTGTTAAAGTTATGAAGGAGTGAGTTGATTTAAAGAAAAGAATTTAAAAAAAAAGAAAAAGAAAAGTATTAAGCAAGTGATTATATAAATGGTATAAGGGTGGCCAAAAAGATGAAGATGTTTGCGAATGCCTTGAATTTGGGAAATGTTGATTTCATCAATTACTGGTTCCCATGGAAGAAAAATTATGCCCTATTACAAATTAGCATAGGAGCTCTGGTAGCATAGTGAACTCCTAAGGCATTTGACTGTTAACCAGAAGGCTGGCGATTCAAACCCACCAGCCACTCCTTGGAAGGAAGGTTGGACAATCTACTTCCGTAGTGATACCGCCTCGGTAACCCACAGAGGGGTCGCTATGAGACGGGTCTGACTCAAGGGCACATAACAACGACAACAACAAAAGATCAGCATAAGTACAAGGAAATCGCTTCAGGATCTAGTCTTCACCATCAGTTCCAAAAATATTTACATCCACTCTGCCAGAGTGTGTTTATTAACTGCACATGTGAGTACCCTACACTAAGGCATATGGTCTCTTTCAAACCACTGGGCTGAGTTTATGAATAGCATATTTGTACATGTACTATATCTGGGCATGTGTAAAAATACATACCTTGGGCATAGTCAAGTTGCTGTTGTAGGCATTTCTTTATTCCCCCACACAATGTGCTGGGACATGTGAACCTGGTTATTTATAGATGAGGATCACTTTTCAGAGGACTTGGGGGCAAACACTCCAGAGCCCAGGAACTGGCAGCACTAGCTTCCTGGGATGTCACCCAAACTAGATGTTGGGGACAAGGTCTGATCCCCGCTGATTTGCTGAATGACTTTGGGGAAGTCACTTCTCTGTCCTGAACCACAGTTGGACTGCTTTACTAGCAGCAGGAACTTCTTCAGATCCTGTGGCTTCCCTGCCCCAAACACCAAGTCATACCTTCAAAAGCCTTAGGGTCACACACACACACACACACACATCCATACACACACATACCCCTCAGGAGTAAATGGGCCTCAGTACTGGTTATGTGACCTGGGGCAAGTTACTTTCATTTCTGATCCGCAGTTTCCTCATTTAATACAAATAATAGTATCTCCCATATCCATATGTACAGACCTGGAAAGATGTTCATTACATATTGTTGTTGTTGTTGTTATGTGCCATTGAGTTGGTCCCGACTCACAGCGACCCTTCCTTGGGTTTCAGAGGCAGTATCACTATGGAAGTAGGTTGCCCAACCTCCCTTCCTAGGAGTGGCTGGTGGGTTTGAACTGCCAGCCTTCTGATTAGCAGTCAAGTGCCTTAGGCACTATGCTACCAGAGCTCCTGTCAAGTGTCTTGTTGTTGTTGTTATGTGCTGTGGAGTCGGACCTGACTCATAGCAACCCCTCCTTGGGTTTCCAAGGCAGTATCACTATGGAAGTAGATTGCCCCATCTTCCTTCTGAGGAGTGGCTGGTGGGTTTGAACCGCCAGCCTTCTGGTCAGCAGTCAAGTGTTTTAGGCACTACGCTACCAGAGCTCCCATCAAGTGTCTTAGGCACTATATATTAAGTGTGAAAAAAAAAAAAATGCAGACCAATATAATCCCATATTGTTTTTTTTTTTTTTAAAGATGATTTAACAAAAAAACAGTAGGTACAGTATGATCCAAGTTTTAAAAGAGAATAGTTACAGCAAATATAGGAAAAAAGTCTGAAAGGACAAATGTCAAAACTAATAGTGGTTTTGTATGGGTAGTAGGATAATGGGTAATTTTTGTTTCTTTTTGTTTATCTGCATTTTAAAAACATATCTGCTAGGAAGACAACCTAAGAGAAAATAGAGGAGAAATATGAAAAAAATTTAAAAAAAACCTACCTTGAAGGATGATGGGAAAGATTAACTGAGAAAACATATGTAAAAAGCTTCGCCCAGGGTAAACTCATTAAGTGGTGGCTATTGTGACTTTTAACACGGGGAAATTTTTCTGCTACCTCCCACCCTTTCTGGGTTGCCAGGAGTAGGCTCTCACTTGTTTCTTGCCCAGTTCATTTGTTTTGGGTTCATGCAACTCCCAGGAGGCACCTAACAACAGTGGCTCCTGCATTTACAAAGCCACAGAATTTAAAACTTCACAGCTCGAAGGGCTCAGGCAGCATTTCTCAAGGGTCACTCTCTAGAATGCTCATTCATGGGAAGGCCTTCTGTTTTAAAAGGGGTTCATGGACAAATGAGTCTAAGAAGCACTTGGTAAAACAAATCCTTCTTAAGGACTTGCTAACTCCAAGTTATAGGCCAAGACTTTATTTGATCATAGAATGCTTTTTTCAAGAAGCATTGTATGGGATGAATATTCTACAAAGAACTTGACTTAAATCCAACCCTTCATTTTATAGGCTGGGTGAGAAGTGACATGTTGAGGGACTATGGGGCTAACTGGTCACCAAAGTCAAGAGCATCTCTTATGTCTTGACTTCTTGCTCTTCTTCTTCCCTCACAACTATCACAGGGATGTGTTCAGTGACTTTCCTTTAAGTTTCTCCTACATGTCCCACTTCCATCTAAACAGGGGAAAAAGATGACCCGGGACAACTCAATACAGTCATGAGAAGGTTAGTCCAGTCCTAGGAGAGGGGAATCTGGAAAACAGCATTTCTGAACCTTTGGAACCCCACCTCCACCCAGGAGGGAAGGAAAGCAAGCAAGCTGCGAATTAAGCTAGAGAGATGCAGGGAAAGGATTTCAGGGCCCAAGGGCAAGACCCTTGAGACACATTTCCAAAGATACAAGAATCCATGGGGCAATGACCCAGTCATGAGACCAACACAGAGACCATAGATGCAAATCAACAGTGAATGGTCACAACAAATGCATATCTGGTTCCCAAAATAGGGATCAAGTCTGAGGTTTGGCTTCTGCTTTTCTTCTACCCCAGAAACTCCACACTGGGATGGCTCTGCCTACCACTGATTTTGAGAGGAGAGAGGAGGATGAGACAGGAAGGACTTCCATAATCCATTTGTCAGCTGGCTGCTCTCTACTGAATGGGACCGTAACAAGAAGAGTAGCACTGCATCCAGGATGGAAGCATTGAGCTGGTCCCACACTCTCTGTGACTCCAGGGACAATGAAATGAAATGCTGCCCAGCCTATCCCCATGATTGGTGGCAGACTAGATCATTGTGATCCATCAAGGTTTCATTGGCTGGTTCTCAGAAGTAGATCACCAGGCCTTTCTTCCCAGTCTTAGTCTGGAAGCCTCACTGAAACCTGTTCAGCACCATAGCAACACATAACCAAAAAGCAAACCAAACCCACTGCCACTGAGTCAATTCTGACTCACAGTGGCTCCCACTGAGTTTCCAAAGCAGTAAATCTTTATGGAACTAGATTGCCAGGTCTTCCTTCCATGGAGGGGCTGGTGGGTTTGAACCACCAGTCTTCTAGTTAGCAGCCAAATGCCTTAGGCACTTGCCATCAGAGCTCCTTTAGCAACACATCAGCCTCTGTCAAATCAAACCTGGTTTCCTGCACAGAAGGTGAGAATTCTACCACAGAACCACCACTCTCCACTCCTCACCCCGCTGGAACCTCTGGAGGAATATTTAAAAGGGAAAACCCTCCCAGAAGCCTTGGGGCCCTGAACAAACAAGGAATATTCTGCCAGTGACTCACCATGTGGCCTTGGATAAATCATAGCTCCTCTCTGGTCCCCAGTTTCCTTCTCAATAAAGCAAGTGATTGGCTTAGACATGCTCTGAAGGACCCCACCACTAGTCCCCATCTAGGCGCCAAAGCTTGGTGGGCGGCTTTCCTCTCAGGGAGCAGAAAATTTCTTGTCTAACATATCTCTGGGACCAGAAATGAGCGGGTGTCAGGCAGTGGTTGGCTCCCAAGCTGGTTTGGGCAAATGGAGTTACTTGGATTATTGGACCCCAGTTCCTGAGCACATCTCAGAAACCCCTCTGATCTTCCCACCAGGACCCAACCCACACTCCCCTTTAGGGCACTCACCGAGGCTCCTTGGGCACTGTCACCTGGTCCTTCTCCCAAGTAATGACTGGTGCTGGCAGCCCTTCAATGTGGCACTCAAACCGAGCTGTCCCATTCTCTTCCACTGTCTGAGACTCCGGGTGCAGAGAGAAGCCTGCGAGTGCTGGGGATGAGGACAGTGAGACACAGGCAGGGACAGGAGAGGAGCAGAGAGAAAAAGAGTAGAGGCAGCAAAACACACACACACACAGAGACAGAAACACAGAGCAACAGACACAAAGTGAGCAAATTCAGACCATAAGGACACACGCAGTTGGAGAGAGGTGGCCGAAGGGATAAGAAGCAGGGATTTCTGGTCAGATGCTGAGAACAGAAGAAATTCCAAAATCCCCCTGCCAAATATCACTGTAACGGTCAGACTACAGTAAGATAAATATTTCTCCTGGCCTGAAAATTATTTCATAGAGATCTGTGCCTCCTGACAGTTACCCAAGGAAGGGGCTGGAGTGTGGGGCTTAACTCCACATAGTCCATCTGTAAAGAATGGCTTTGTGGAAACATCTGATGTCCTCTAACTTCATGATGGGGGAGAATCACCATTAGCAGCAGACCGAGGCTGATTCCTACGAGGAGGTGGAGGTCAGATATACCTCCATCCTCCAACCTGGGTAGGGGTGGGGAGCTCCCCACAAGGAGGCTCCGACACCCTTACTAACCTCTCTGGCAGGCTTCCTGGAAGAGAGCACAGCTCCAGACTCTAGGCCCCAAAAGTAAAGCACAGGAGGAGGAACGAAGGAGTGGAGAAGAAGTGGGAAGATAATGGGATACTGAATGTTGTTGTTATGTGCCGTCGAGTCAGACCTGACTCATAGCGACCCCTCCTTGGGTTTCCAAGGCAGTATCACTACAGAAGTAGATTGCCCAACCTTCCTTCTGAGGAATGCTGGTGGGTTTGAACCTCTAGCCTTCTGGTTAGCAGTCAAGTGCCTTAGGCACCATGCTACCAGAGCTCCTTGGGATAATGAATAGGGAGGGAAATTCCAGGAAAGGACCCACTGATCAGGATGGGAGGCAGGAAAAAGGGAAGTGGACTCAAGAAACAAATGTTCGTGTAGGTAACTAACTGTGGTTCCAATTTCCACACCCCAGCTCTCCAGTCCCAGACCTCAGACGCAGGCACTTACTGGCAAGCTTGACCACAGCAGCCTGGCTGGCCACCACTCCAAGGGGGCCATGGGCCAGGCAGGAATAGCTGCCCTCAATGATGCCTGAGGCCCCAGTGGTCACCTCATCACTTCCATCAAGTGTTGGTGACTGGGACAGCCACAGGGAGCCATTGGGCAGCAAGTGCAGGGGCTGGTGCTCAGGCAGGGAGGCCCCATCCTTGCTCCAGGTCACACTAGTGGGGGGTCCAGCAGTGGCAGTCCCCAGATTACAGTCCAGCACCACAGCCTGTCCTGGGCCCAGGATCACTTGTAGCGGCCCTGCTCCACAGCTCAGCTCCACAGTTGTCTCCTGGGCCAATGTCAGCTCCCCTGCATGGAGGAGGAAGCATGGCCCATCAGGTGTGTCCTCTCACTGCCGAGTCTCCAGTTCCTGACTTACCCACCCCCACATGGGGCTGAGGCCAACTGTGGAGAAAGATCTGGGTCTGAATCTTGGCTCTGCCGCTTACTATAACTATGATGTTGGGCAAACTGTTGCTCCTCTCTGCACCCCTCTTGCTGCTGTTCCATTTCCTCATCCATAAAAAGATTCAAAGCAACATTATTCATAATAGCCACATAGTGGAAATAATTCAAGGGTGATGGTTAATTTTGTGTCAACTTGGCTAGGCTACGATTCTCAGTTGTTTGGCAGATACTAGACTGGGTGTTGTTCCATAATGTAATGTAATTACCTTCCATGATGTGATCTGATGTGATCAGCCAATCAACTGAAAGGGGGTGGTTCCTTGTGTGTGTGTGGGGGTGGCCTCCAGAATATAAATGGATGTCTGGCAGGGATTGCTTGCTCTCTCTCTCTCTCTTTGGGCCCAGTGATCTTCTCGTCACCTGACCCGAGAAATTTCTGGGTTGCTGCTTGACCTGCATATTTTGGATTCACCAGTCTCCCACCATCTTGTGAGCCAGCAGATGTCTAGAACCTGCCATCAGACCTATGGATTTGAGACTTGCCAGCCCCTATGATTGCATGAACCATTTTCTTGAAATCCCTATCTATCTATCTATCTATCTATCTATCTATCTATGTCTCACTGGTTTTGCTACTCTAGAGACCCCAAACTAAGACACCAAGTGTCCACCAACTGATGAATGGATGAACAAAATGTGATATACCCCATACAAAGGAGTATTATTCAGTCATACAAAGGAATAAAGCTGTGATACATACTACAACATGGATGAACCTTAAAAACAAGCCAAGTGAAAGAAGTCAGTAGCAACAGACCATGTATTGTATGATTCCATTGATATTAAATATCTAGAATAGGCAAATCCATGGAAACAAAAAGTAGATTAGTGGTTGCTGGGGGAAGGTGGTAATTGTGAGTTACTGCTAATGGATGTCATGTTTCTTTTTGTGGTAATAAAAATATTCTGGAATGGTGTTGTTTTCCTGACTTCCTTTTCAGAGTTCTCTTCATTAAAGTAAAGGAATCCAACTGATTTTTGTAGATCTTGTACCCTGCCACTTCACTGAATCTTTCAATTAGGTCCAGTAATTTTTCCTGCCGAGTCCTTGGGATTTTCTATGTATAGGATCATACACAGAAAAGGAAATCAGGAAAACAATACCATTTACAATAACCACCCAAAAGATGAAGTACTTAGGAATAAATCCAAGCAGAGACACAAAAGACCCATACAAAGAAAACTACAAAACACTACTATAAGAAACCAAAAGTTGTTGTGGTGGTGGTTGTTGGGTGCTGTTGAGTTGTTTACAACTCATAGTGACTCTATGCGCAGCAGAACAAAACATTGCCCAGTCTTGTGCCAGCCTCATGATCCTTGCTATATCTGAGTCCATCGTTGCAGTCACTGTGTCAATTCATCTCGTTGAGGGCCTTCCCCTTCTTCATTGACCCTCCACTTTACCAAGCATGATATCCTTCTCCAGAGAATGGTCCCTTCTGACAACATGACCAAAGTAGATGAGATGAAGTCTGGCCATTCTCGCTTCCAAGGAACATTCCGGCTGTACTTCTTCCAGGACAGATCTGTTAGTCCTTTTAGCAGTCCATGGTACTCTTAACATTCTTCTCCAACACCACAACTCAAAAGCATCAACTCTTCTTTGGTCTTCCTTATTCATTGTCCAGCTCTCACATGCATAAGAGGTGATTGAAAATATCATGGCTTGGGTTAGGCACACCTTAATCTTCAAGGAGACATCTTTGCTCCATATCACTTGAAAGAGGTCTTTTGCAGCAGATTTTCCCAATGCAATATGTCGTCTGATGTCTTGACTGCTACTTCCTTTGGTGTTGACTGTACAACCAAGTAATATGAAGTCCTTGGCGACTTTAATCTTTTCTCCATCCACCGTGAAGCTGTCTAACAGTGGACCAGTTGTGAGGATTTTTGTTTTCTTTACATTGAGGTATAATCCATACTGCAGACTGTAGTCTTTAATTTTCATCAATAAGTGCTTCAAGTCATCCTCACTTTTAGGAAGCAAAGTTGCATCATACGTGAATCACAAGTTGTTAATGAGTCTTCCTCCAATCTTGATGCCATGTCCTTCTTCACATCATCCAGCTTCTCAGATTATTTGCTCAGCATACAAAATGAATATGGTGAAAAGATACAACCCTGACACACTCCCTTCTTGATTTTGAACTATACAGTATCCTCTTGTTCTGTTCAAATGTAAGCCTCCTGATCTATGTACAGGTTCCTCATGAGTACAATCAAGTGTTCTGGAATTCCCATTCTTCTCAATGTTATCCATAATTTGGTATGATCCACATAATGCTTTTGCATAGTCAATAAAATGTAAGTAAATATCAAGTATTCTTGGCATTCAGCTAAGATCCAGCTGACATCAGCAATGGCATCCCTGGTTCCACGTCCTCTTCTGAATCTAGCTTGCTTTTCTGGAAGCTCTCTGTCAATATACTGCTGCAACTGGTTTTGAATTATCTTCAGTAAGATTTTACTTGCATGTGATTTTAATGATACTGTTTGATAAATTCCACATTCTGTGGGATCACCTCTCTTTGGAATGGGCACAAATATGTATCTCTTCCAATCAGGTGGCCAGGTAGCTGTCTTTCCAAATCTTTTGGCAGAGCCAAGTGAATGCCTCCAGCAGGGCATCCGTTTGTTGAAACATCTCAGTGGGTTTTCCGTCAATTCCTGGAGCCTTGTTCTTCACCACTTCCTTCAGTACAGTTTCTACTTGATCATATGCCACCTCCTGAAATGGATGAACATCGACCAATTCTTTTTGGTACAGTGACTCTGTGTATTCCTTCCATCTTCTTTTGATGCTTCCTGCATCATTCAATAGTTTTCCCATAGAATCTTTCAATATTGCAACTCGAGGCTTAAATTTTTTCCTCAATTTTTTCAGCTTGAGAAATGCTGAGCATGTTTTTCCCTTTTGGTTTTCCAAACTGCAGGTCTTTGCTCATTTCATGATAGTAATTAAAAAGAGACCTACATAAATGGTAAAATATACCATGGTCATGGATAAAAAGACTTAACATCATGAAAATGTCAACACATCCCAAGTAATCCACAGATACAATGCAATCCTGATCCAGATTCCATCATCATTCTTTTTTTAAAATGACATATTATTTATTGTATGTTGTTATGATTTATTATGGCCAATAAATATCATCCTTATCATTATATCCCTCCAGAATTTTCCATATATCTTTTTTTAATAATAATAAAAAATATTGTGATTCAGTTGAAAGTTCACAGAACAAATTCATTTACCATACAGCAGTTCATACATCTTTTATTTTATGACATTGACTGCAATTTCCCACAGTGTAATAGCTCTCCATCATTATTCTTTAAAGAAATAGAAAAACTAATCACCAATTTGCCACGGAATAGAAAGAGACCCTGGATAAGTAAAGCACTACTAAAGGAGCTCTGGTGGCGTAGAGCCTAGGGCACTTGACTGTTAACCAAAAGGCTGGCAGTTCAAACCCACTAGCCACTCCTTGGAAGGAAGGTTGGGCAATCTACTTCCGTAGTGATACTGCCTCACAAACCCAAGGAGGGGTCACTATGAGTCAGGTCTGACTTGATGGCACATAACAACAACAAAAGAAGACAAAGGAGGGAGCCTCACACTTCCTGATCTTAAAAGCTATTACATGGCCACAGTAGTCAAAACAGCCTGGTACAGGTACAACAAGAGACATTAGACATTAGACCAATGGAATAGAATTGAGAATCCAGAAATGAATTCATCTACCTTGGACAGCTGATCTTTGGCAAAGGGCCAAAACTCATTAAATGGGAAGAGATAATTTCTTTCACAAACGGTGTTGGCAAAACTGGATATCCTTTTGCAGAAAAATGAAACCCATATCTCATACCATACACAAAAATGAACTCAAGATGGATCAAAGACCATCTAAAACTACAAAAATCCTCAAAGAAAAAATAGGGACAAACTTGTTGTTGTTGTTATGTGCCGTCGAGTTGGACCCAGATCATAGCAACCCTTCCTTGGGTTTCCAAGGCAGTATCGCTACAGAAGTAGATTGCCCAACCTTCCTTCCAAGAAGTGGCTGGTGGGTTTGAACTGCCAGCCTTCTGGTTAGCAGTCAAGTGCCTTAGGCACTACACTACCAGAGTTCCTAGGGACAAACTTAATTTTTAGGAGGTCCCAGTAATTTATTTTGTCTTCTGGTGTCTGTGCGTTTTTATTTATGTTTGATAGTATATTTGTGCCTTATATTAGGGCTGCTCCTAGGAACAAACTTAGCAGCCCTCATATACGGCATAAATATACTATCAAACATAAATAAAAATGCACAGATACCAGAAGACGAAATAAATTACTGGGACCTCCTAAAAATTAGAGACTTATGCGCATCAAAAGATTTCACCAAAAGAGTGAAAAGAGAACTCACAGACTGGGAAAAAATTTTTAGCAACAACACCTAGGACGAGGGATTGATCTCTAAAATTTACAGAAAACTTCAATACCTCAACAATAAAAAGGCAAATAATCCAATTAGAAAATGGGCAGAGGAGTTCAGAAGAAAAGATAACCTAAGAAACAGAAGTTCCTCCAAGTGTATTGTGCTTTCAAGGAATTTAACATGAATTCAACAAAACAAGCTCAATTATGAGTTGATGTAACACCACCATCAGAAAAAAATAAAAAACACTTTAAAAAAAAAAAAACAGATTGCAGAGTAAAGGAAACAACTTGATAAATATAACACTACCATAGAACAGGAGCTCTGGTAGCCTAGTGCCTAAAGCACTTGACTGCTAACCAGAAGGCTGGTGGTTCAAACTCATCAGCCACTCCTTGGAAGGAAGATGAGGCAATCTATTTCCATAGTGATACTGCCTCAGAAACCCAAGGAGGGGTCGCTATGAGTCGGGTCTGACTCGACGGCACATAACAACAACACAACAACAACAACACACAACAAAATAAATTAGAAACAGCAAGAAACATAGTTGAAAACAGAATTGGTAACAGAAGAAAAGGCTTGAGATGAATAAAGGATTTAAACAACAAAGATTAAAACATTATTTAGACTTTGAAAACCTTACGCTCAATGAAAGTCAATCACAAAAGGACAATTAGTATATTGTCTCACTTATATGAAATAACAAGAATAGACAAACTTATAAAGACCAAAGTTTATTAGCAGTTACCAGGAGTGAGGGTGGGGGTTAATCTTTTTTTGTAATCTTTAAAAAACAAATAAACTTGGATTTTCAATGAAAAAAAAAAAAAGAAGGGCAGAGAACAAGAACAAACACTTCACCAAAGAAGACATTCAGGCAGCCAATAAACATACGAAGAAATGCTCAAGATCTTAGCTATCAGAGAGATGCAAATCAAAACAACAGTGAGATATCATCTCACTCCAGCATTAATAGCAATGTTAAAAAAAAAACAACAGAAAACAACAAATGCTGGTGAGGGTATGGAGAGACTAGAACCCTCATACACTGCTGGTGGGACTGTAAAATGATGCAACCATGGTGAAAAATGGTCCGGCACTTCCTTAAAAAGCTGGAAATAGAAATGCCATTTGATCCAGCAACCCCACTACTGGGTATATACTTAGAGAAATAAAAGCTATGACACGAACAGATATGCACACCCATGTTCATCAGAGCACTATTCACAATAGCAAAAAGATGGAAACAAACAAATGCTCATCAACAGGTGAATGGATAACCAAACTATGGAACATACACACAACAAAATACTGTACGATGTTAAAGAAAAATGAAAAATCTGTGAAACATAACATAGGTGAACCTTGGGGACATGGTGCTTAGTGAAATTATCTAATCACAAAAGAACAAATATTGCATGAGACCACTATTGTAAAAAGTTAAGAAAAAATTTATATACAAAAAGAAATATTCTCTGATGGTTATCAGGAGTGGGAAGGGAAGGGAAGGGAAGGAAAACCATTAACTAGAGGATAGACACATTAACTTGGGTAAAGGGGAAAGGAATATATAATACAGGGGATATCTGTTTCATAGATTACTTGTTAAATAAAAATTATAAAAAGAATATGTTCTGGATTAGAAAGTAATGATGGTTGCACAACCTTGTGAATACACAAAACAAAAAACAAACCCAGGAATGATTGGTCCTTCCAGTTGCATCTCCCAGAAGTGGACCTGCTGCCTCCTTGTGCTCACTATGAAAGCTCAATGGTTCGAAGTTCCTTCGTGTCCTTTAACCTGACTCCTTGCTTCAAGGCAGAATGACAGATCTGTGAGTGAGTCAGGAACACAGGTGAGAACAGTGGCCAATTCTCACTACATGGCAGGTCTGGGCAGACAGAATCATCTGGGGACATGCAGAAACCACAGAGATGAGGGAATCAGGAGACCCTCAGTTCTAGACCCAGCTTTGTCACAGGCTAGCTGAGTGATCTTGGGCCAGTCACCTCCCATTCTGAGCCTCAGTTTACTTCACTGTAGTGGGTGATCTCTGAGAGTCTATGATTTTATGATTCAGTGGCCTTGACATACCCATTCCTGGGTAAGTATATAACACCTTCTAGTGCCTAACAACAACAGTGCCTAAGGCATTTGACTGCTAATCATAAGGCTGGTGGTTCAAACCCACCAGCCACTCCTCGAAAGGAAGATGGGGCAATCTACTTCCATAGTGATACTGCCTTGGAAACCCAAGGAGGGGTCACTATGAGTCAGATCGGACTCAAAGGCAGTGAATTTGTTTTGGTTTTTTTTTTGAGACACACATACACTTTAACCTATAGATACAACTTTCCACACCTGAGCACATGCAACTCAGTCTCTGCCATACTCATCAACAGTTGGACACACATATGTCGATGCTTAGAACCCCTGCAAGTCAGCACATCTCCAGGTACCCTTCCCAATACTCCCAAGGAGGAGTAAGAATGAAAAAGAAGTCCTGACTGGCCAAGACGAGGAGACTAGGGCCCAGGCCAGGGCCCTAGCACTGTAGTGGAAAGGATGAACAGACAGACAGGGCTTGGACAGGTCCTCTGCTTTTCCAGTCCTTCAGAAAGGATCTACTCCGTACCACTTGCTGCACAGCTGGGCTCAGCATTACTACTGAGGGCAGGGAGAATGGAGCCCTAGCACTCACCTGAGTTGCCATTCTAATTGTAGTCACAACACTGCAGGCTATGTGCTGAGGTGGAAAAGCATTTGACCTTGAGGCAGAAGATCAAAGTTCTAGACTTGCTCCACCTACTAGCTGTGTAATAAGTCACTTCACTTCTCTAGGCCTCAGTTTCCACAAGTGTAAAATGGTGATGATCTTACCTAGCTTGTGAGTATTAAACAAGACATATGTCAGATTCCAGCCCAGAGCCAGTGACATCATTCAAGATTGAGCTCATTCTTTAAAGGTACTTCATAAACTGTAAAACCAACCCCACTGCCATCTAGTTGATTCTGACTCATAGCGACCCCCACTGGATTTCCAAGATGGTAAATCTTTATAGAAGTAGATTGCTTCATCTTCCTCCCACAGAGTGGCTGGTGGGTTTGAACCACCAACCTTCTAGTTAGACTGTGCCTTCAGAGCTCCTTATAAATTGTAAAGAGCTGTAGAAATGTAATTGCTGATCTTAACATCTAGTCCCTTTGACCTCTCAGGTTCTAAATTCCATGATTCACACATAGGATGAGGGGGAAGCAAGGCCTGACTCTCAGCCCAGTGGCTTCCAATTGCCCTAATCCAGCCACTGAGCAGTAGGTTTGGGTTTCAGGAGAGAGAAGCCCCACACAATATGAATCCCAGAGCCCTACGGTGGCCTCCCTGCCCCCCAAAGCATGTCCGGGGCTTGGAAAATCCCCTGCCGTGATGAACAAACAATGTGAACAGTTGGGCCTGAGCAGCTGCTGGGTATGTCAGCAGCCCAGGCTCTGGCGAGCAGGATGGCGGCCAGAGGGGCCTGCGGCTGGCTGGGGAGTCCAGAGGAGGCTCTGATTCCCTTCCTGAATATTCATGGAGCAGCAGATGTCTGGCTTCCCCACCTCTGAGGAACCCCGCAAGGCGGAACAGGGAAATGGGGATACAGACGCAGGAAGAACCAGGGTTCCCCTCCGAGAGCAACAGGGCTATGTCAGGAGCCCAGGATGGCCTATTATAGTTTGGAAAGCCTGAGACCGTTCATTTTACAGATGGGGAAGTTGAGGCCCAGAGGTAGGATGGGGGGATCTCATTTCTCTCTCTGGAGAAACTACCCCTTCTTTAACCTTCTGAGATAAACTAGCATTAGGAGACAATTGCCCCCAAATTACAGGTCTCTCTGCCTCAATGCACATCCCAGCTTCTATGCCCAGGAGATGCATCCTTTGGAGTTCAGCTCAGATGCCAGCTCCTCTGAGAAGTGGCCCCTGCCTTCCCTAGATGGAGTTTTTGAGTCTCACATCCTGTAGCAACTTGGAGGTTCCTTCTCTTTTCTTCTTGCCTAGACAGACAACAGGGTGTGATGTGACAAGCTCAGGCCTAGAATGAGTCCTGGGTCAATCGTATAACTAGGGGAGTGTGTGTGTGTGTGTGTGTGGGGGGGAGCTACAGACAGCAACAAGTGATACTGTCAGAGTGGGTGACGACACCAAAATGACTGTCTATAAAATTTTTATTCAGTGTTTCAGCAGAAATTTATTATTTTTTATTAAAATACCCCTGTAGCTTCTTATAACAATAACTTTTTTTTTAGTAAGCCCAGCATACATGTATCAATATATCTACAAGACTAAAACTCTATGCTAATTTATTTTTTGAACCTTCTAAGGAGCTCCTCGCTATGAGTCGGGCGACTCAACGGCAAACAACAACAACAACAACAAGGAGCTCCTCAGAGCTGTCATTATTACCCAATTACAATGACGCTTCAAATCACGTGGTTTCCTCTGCAGCCCCTTCAAGCACAGGCTGTTTTTTCCTTGCTGTGGGTGTTTTTATAGTTGCGGATTCTGTCAAATTTCCCGGTGTTTTAGGTACAATATTGTGGTAATTAGTATTTGTGAACCGATATCAATAACTTTTTTGAGACTGAAGTAGTAATTAAAAGAAACCAAATGAAACCAAACCCACTGCCATCTAGTCAATACCAACTCATAGAGACCCTATAGGACAGAGGAGAACTGCTCCCTAGGGTTCCCAAGGCTGTAAGTCTTCACGGAAAAAGACCGCCTCATCTTTCTCCTGAGGAGCAGCTAGCTGATGGGTTCAAACTGCCAACCTTTTGTTTAGCAGCCAAATGCCTTTACCACTGCACCACCAGAAAAAAAGAAAAGAAGCAGAAACATCAAAAAAGACTTCCATTCAGTTACTAACAATGTAATTCAATGTAGATTTTACAAAACAATTTTGTTGTTAGTATTTATATAATCTAAGAAATACCATATTTAAGCATTTTACAACTATATTTATCACATAGTATTCTAAGATTAAAATTGGTAATAAACATTACAAAGGATTCTGTATGGTCTTATGTGGAAGGAGGTCCAGTAGAGGGTGATACCATGAGTTACCACCCTGAGTGACACCAGCTATCAATCCGAGTGATGTCTTGGGTTCTAGGTCCAGTCATGTGTTGTATGACCTCGGGTTGGTCATCTCCTCCTCTCAACATCAGTTTCCCCAATGTGTGAAAGGAGGATTTGCCAGACTTCTGAAACATTTTCCCTAAAATTCTTTTTTTTTTTTAATTTTTATTGTGATTTGGGTGAAAGTTTACGGAGCGAATTCATTTTCCATACAGCAGTTCATACACACTTTGTCTTATGATATTGACTGCAATTTCCCACAATGCAACAGCTCTCCTCCCACTTCCTCCCCATAGTTACCTCTTTCCTGTATCCTTCCGTCCATGCACTCGTGGCCCCTGAGCTGTCTCCCTGTGCATACACAGCCCTTCTCTTCTCCCATGATTGATCTCTCCAACGAGTGTATCTACCTAATGTAAATCAATGTTCACCTCATATGCCTGCCTTTTGTTTGGCTGGAAGCCACAGGACTGGGTTCAATTCCAGACCTGAAGGGCAGCTAGGGGCCATAGTCTCAGTGGTTCCACCAGGCTCTATCAGAACAGCAAAACTGGTCCCTTTTTAAATTCTCTTAACGGCAAAGGAGGACATACTCATGAGGCTTCACTGACTCTCCGAAATGTTATTTTCAAACTTCTGGCATATTTTGCATTCTGCTCGATAACATAACAATGTTTGTTTTAATATAAACATGGTCCCTACACCATCAAATCTTCTCATAAAAGTGATGCCTTGGGAAGTGAGCCTTGTTTGTCCAGTGTTTTTGTGACCTGCCACCCTTAGCTCACTGCTGTGGCAGACCCCCATAGTCTCTTGCAGGAGCATGTCTTAGATACCCCTCTCACAAGTAGGGTGGACATAGTGCTCAGCGGACCCTTGCTGCCCACCAGCTTTCTGCCTCACTCTCCCACAGTCCTTTTTCCTCAGCCTCTTTAGGGAGACCCTGTCCGAGATGTAGTTTCTACACAGGGAGCCGCAGGGCCATCTCTCAATCTCCATTCTTTGACAGATTATTTTACCCACTTACAGGATAAATTAGATTTTATGAGGCCAACTAGAACCCAGACAGAAAGAAGATTTGCTGCTGAGCCTAAGGGCCAGCTCAATGCTGTTTCATGGGATTAGTGGGGCCCTGGTGTGCACTGGAGCCTCCAGCTCCTTTTTTCAGTGAGCTATTAGGAAGGGGACATGTGGGTGGGGGAGGGGAACAAGGCCAAAGTGTCTCATTCATTCAGCTAAGAATGTGTCACAAACATCAATGCCTTGTCACTTCTGAGTTTTGGGGCCCTACAGATTAACAACTTGTTTTCAAACTGAGGAGCAATTCTCCATCACCACTCTCTCGTCTCAGACGACACAAAGTCAGTTTCTTCCAGCAACCTCCTTCCCTGCCCCCCAGCTTGGCTACCTTCCTTACCACATACTAAGCCCCTCCCACCAACAGCTGGAGGAGAGTTTGGGACGGTTGCCTGGGACACAGAGAAGGCCTCAACCCTCCCTTCATCTGCAACCCTGAGGAGACAGGCCCAGCCAACTTGATGGCAAAGCCAAACTCAGCCTGACCTGGGCCCTGCCTTCCTTCAGCGACCCTCTGCCCCACCACACCAAACCACTTTCAGTGCTATGAAAGCACAGGGCTGCTTCATACATTTCTCTTGTGCTCCCTCTGTCTAGAATAGCTGTATCCCTCTCTAATTTTGACACTCCTCCTTTTTTCCACCTCAGAGGACCCGGGGCACTAGATAGTTACAATTACCACTCTACAGTTTTGATTTGCCTTTCTCCTCAACTAAGTAATAACTTCTTGGGATTGTGTCTTAGTCACTTTTCTAAATCCCCAGTGCCTAGAACAGTGCCTGGCACATTGTACATGTTGCTGTCGAGTCGATACTGATACATGGTAATCCCAAGCATTACGGAGTAGAATGTTCCATGGGGTTTTTTGGCTGCAACCTTTACAGAAGCAGAACTTCCATGTCACTTCTGGGTGGGTTTGAGCCACCAACCTTTAGGTTAATAGTTGCATGTAAACCATGCCACCCAGTGACCTTTGGCACATAGGAGGTGCTCAATAAATACTCCCTGAGTGGCTGAGTAGACAGATATTCAGAGACAAACTCAAAGAGGTAAGACATAGACTCATTCATGTTCTCCAAGCCTCAGTTTCCTTATCTGTAAAAATAATAGTAACTCCCTTCAAGGCTAGGCATGATGGGCATAAAAAAAAAAAAAAGCTTCACTGACTTCAACTCAATTCTGATTCACAGTGACTCCCAATGGGTTTTCAAGGCTGGAAATCTTTATGGAAACAGACTGCCTCATCTTTCTTCCATGGAGTGGCTGGTGGGTTCAAAGCACTGACATTTTGGCCAGTGGCCTAATGCCTTAACCACTGCACCACCAGAGCTCCTTGATGGGCATAATATATGTGGAATATGCCTTGCACACAACATGGCACCTAACAGATGCTCACAAAGCAAAGACAGAGCAGCAATCTCACACTGAAAGGAATTCTGTACTTAACGCTGGGTGTTCTCCACCTTACCTGCTCACCAGCTGTGTGGCTCATATAATGAAGAATGCCTTTTTTCATGGCCTACCTGCCTCCCTGTACACTAGGTTCACTCTCCAAAGATTAGTCCTCCAAACTAGGGAACAAGGCAATGAACTACTTAACCATTCTGGAGTCTCAGGTCTGTACCAGTGTCCCTGCTACCTGAGATAACTTACTGATCCTCTGGTTCCCTGGCCCCAAAAGACCCAAACCAAAAAAGAAAAAAAATAACCCAAACTCTCTGCCGTCGATTCCAATTTATAGCAACCCCCCATTGGGTTTCCAAACTCATAAATCTTTATGGAAGCAGATTGCCTCATCATTCTTCTGAGGAGCGGCTGGTGGGTTCGAACCACTGACCTTTTGGTTAGCAGCCAAATGCCTTAACCACTACACCACCAGAGCCCCTCCAACAGTGCCACAACCCCCAAATCCAGAAGATTCCTCGGCTCAGCAATGAGGGAGTAGTAGCTAGCAGCCGGGCTGGCCTAGAAGATAAAGATTCAATTTCTTTGCATGGTGAGCCCGGCATATCCTCTTTAATTTTCCTTCCTCCTCATCTCCCATCACTCCTGTCCTCCCCCTCAGAACTGCTCTTACTCCTCCCGCAGAAGGGCTGGGAGCCCCAGGCCCGCCTGGCAATGACATCTGTTCTGCATCTGGAATTCTGCGTCAAGTCTGGTTGCTGTACCTCAGAGACAGTGGGAGCTGAACAGGAGGAGGCGGTGGGGGTGAGTGGAGGATGGTCGATTCCAGAACCCAGACAGACCAACGAAGGGGGCCAGGCTCAAAGCTGGTAACATCTCACTGGCAGGGGTATGCAGAGAAGGTGGACTTGGGTATGTATCTACGAAATCCCAGGAAAGGGTGACTTCTCCAACCTGGCAATGTAGCCAGGTGACCTGGGTCTAGCCCTAGCTCAGTCCCTATTTGTGCAACTTTGGGAAGCCATTTCCCTCTTACTGACTCAGTTTTCTCATCTGTAAAATGGGGTCAAGCTAAAATAATTTCTAAATTCCTTTCAGTGCTGGCATCAAGGATGCTGTAATTCTGAGCTCACTTAACTTGAAAGAGGTACTTTTAAGAGAAATGAAAGGAAATGCTAATTTACATGTACATGTGTGATTAATTGGACCATGAAAGCACATCAGGATCTATAAAGGTTTAGATAATACCTGGATAAGATTCACCATTAAGGGGAATCACAGTGTTTGACCCAGTTCCTGACTTCAGAAACAGGGTCAGAAAGGACCACCCCAACTGAGTGAGACCCATCTCAGAGTATCTGGGCTAAGAACTGGGCAAAGGGCATTCCCTGGTGAGAAGAAAGCAGTTCTCAGGTTCTTAGATCCCTTTGGTTTCTCACCTCTGGCTTCCCAACCACCCAAATTCTGACTTGGGTAGACGGGAGAGTTACACTTGCATGTGGTGAAAACGAAGAACTCAGCTTTCTACCTTCCCAGACAGGAGTCCCATTCTCATAAAATATCTCCTCACTTACCAATCCCTGACTCGATAGCAGACAAGCATAGCCTGGCACTATCCTCACGCCACCCTCAGCCCTTTGTTCTGACCCATGTAGATGTTGCCAAAGCCTCTCATTATTTTTTTACTACCCTCTCTCTCACCCCCTACCGATTCAGTCTATCCTCAAGTCCTACTGGTTCTACTCCCTAAATGTCTCCAGAATCCAACCGTTCTGACCACCCGGACTGCCACTACACTAGTTGCTACCATCCTCTCTTCTGGATCACTATCACAGCCTTCCAAGGAGCTGGAGCTTCCTGCCTCCACCCCTGCCCAATTGATTCTCCACACTGGCTAAAGCCAAGTTGATGCAAAGCTAATCTTAAAACTTGCCAGTGGCTTATGGGGGTTCTTAGGCCAGAAATCATAGTGGGGCTTATAAGGTCCTTCATGAGTTGGGTCCAGTCCCCCTCTTCAGCCTCTCCTCTTGGTACTCCACTGCTCTTGTCCCACCCTTCCACCACCTGCCACACACCCACCTCTTTACTCTGAACTCCAGCCAGGCTTAGTTTCTTTCAGGTTTAGATTAAGTCACCTCTGAGCATTTGCACATGTCATTCTCTCTGAAAAACGTTTCCCTTCACCGTTCACTCTTCTGCAGGGCTCTCTCTTCACATTTAGTTCTATTATTCATCACTTCCTCCAGGAAGCCTTTCCAGACCTCCTCACACAGGTTTAGGAGCCCTTCCTCCCAGCATCTTTCACAGCATGGCAGAGTACTTGTTTACCTGTCAGAAAGCAAATCTCCTCCGCCACCAGACAGAAAGCTTTGTACCAGGGACCATGTCTGCCTCCTTATTTGCTATATTCCAGGCACCAAGCACATGCTAGCCTATAAAAGGTGCTCAGTAAATATTTGTTGAATGAATGAATGACCGCCATCTAGATCACAGGGCTATTCAGAGCTCTACAGGAGTGCCCCAGGGCTTGCTGCTGTTTATCACACACATAGGGAGTGGGACTGAGAGAGAGCAGAGTGGTTGCTTTAGCCACTCACTTTGCAACCAAGCCGAGCCTCAGCTGGGGCCCAGCCCCTGTGCGGTGCACTCCGTAGCTGAGAGAGGCCAAGTCTAGAAATCAGGGAAGCTAAGCCCCTTGCCTGAGGCCTCAGAGGTACAGGAGAAAGCGCGGGTGCGGTTCCTAGCCCAGATCCCTCTTTGCTGGACCCAGACTAAGCTCATCCCAGCAGCTCTTGGCGGAGTGAGAGGGGCAAAACTATTCATTAATCCCAGCCTTCCAGGAGGACAGACTCCCCTCTGACACTTCCCCGCCCCTTTCACTTGACAAACCCTGGACTCCCACTTTTCTGCCCAGTCACCCCGACCCTGCCCCTAGGCAGCTTCCCGCAGCGGACGAAAGCCAAGTCAAAGGTCAGGACTGGAAAGGGGCGTGTCAGTGCTGGGGGAGAAGGGGTCCGAGCAGTTCGAGGCACTTTCTCACACACAATTTGGGTTTCCCGGAGATGGGCCTGGGGCTGGCCGAGCTGAGCTCCTTCCCCCACCACCCTCCCACCCTCCCTCCCACGTGGCCTGGCTGAGTCTCTCTGGAAAGCCGCAGCAGCTGGAGAGAAATCCCCCTCCCCACCCCCACCTCCAAGTCCCTCCCCGATTCGCCCCGGACACATCCTCAGCTCCCCCCTCGGCCGGGGAAGGCCAGAAGGAGGCGAACAAAGCGGGCAGCCCATCCCCCTCCCCAGCCCCACCACCTACTCTCCCCTTGGGCCGCCCCCCAAACACACACCGGACTGAAATCGAGAGGACTAGGGGTGGAAGAAGGAGACCGGGACAAACACACACTTGGGGACTTTGTCTCCCCGTCCCCAGCCCTTCTTTCAGCTGGACAACTCCAACCCTTTCCCCCCATTCACTCCGCACTGGGGTGGGGACTGGAGGAGGCCTTGTTGACCTCGTCCATGCTTCACTGAACCGCCCGTGGATGGTGGGGCAGGAGTGACACGTGTCCCATCCTGAGAGCAAGCGCTGGACGCGTCCACGAAAGCACCTGGTTTTCTGCCCCCTCCCCCCCAGACCACTCCTGGCCGCGAATTTGGGGATCAGATCTCCCCTGCCCCAACTAGCCCCAGGGACCACACCCACTGGGCAAAGTTGAGTGTTGTTTTATCACCCCACCACCACCACACACACTCAGTTCAGAATCTCCCGCCCTGTTTCCCCACCACGGGCAAGGACACTCCCCAAAAGCCAAGGCCAAATACTAGCTCAGCCCCAGAAACACAATTACACACGCACCCGACACAAATGGAGGTGTAGACACACCCCTCCACACCCCTTCTCTTTCTCAACATACACCGGAGAGACGGTGGGCAGAGCTTGACCCATGCAAGCCAGCAACCCCATAGCCACAGCCCGGCCGATGCCACGCTGTGACCGTGGCACGCACTGCGGACACGTACGCCCGCAGGAGTCCCCCCCCCCCACCGCTCTCTCTCTCTTACACTTACACACACACACACACTCGCTCACTCCAGACTCCGCAAACCAAGGACACACACACACCCTCTGCGGACAACATGCCGCAAACGCCCCCGGCCGCAACTCGCACACCCCCATGCCCATGCATCCCAGGCACCAGGACTCGCAACCCTCGCCCCACGGCCCCCGCGCTCACTCGGTACCCAGGACTCCCGCCAGCCCCACAGCCCAGCGCAGCCGCGGGTGCGGGCGCACGCACACGCACACGCCTCAGAGGCTCGCGCCACTGCCGCGGCGCCCGCCCTTACCGCGCGCGGCTAGCAGGCAGAAGGTCAGCGCGATGAGTCCGCGGCCGGGGCCAGCGTCCCCCTGCGCCATGGGGCTGG
>NW_006921602.1:10802467-10806810 GCF_000298275.1 Orycteropus afer afer | reverse complement strand
CATCGCCATCTTGGGCGAGCAGCCGGGGCGGGGGCGCCCAGCGAGTGCGGCCGCTCCGGCCCCGCTGGGGACTCTTGGCCCGCGCGCTGCGACCCTGCGCCGCGCGGGGGCTCTGCTCTGCTGGGGTCTACGCCGCAGTGCCTCGCTCTCTCCCGGTCGCCTCGGGCCCCTGTTGGGCTGCTAGTTCTCTCAGTCTCCCTGTCTCTGGGTCCCCATGTCTCTTTCTGCCTCGGTGTCTCCGCTTCTTTTCCCTGTTGTTGCCTCAGAGTCTCTGTTCCAGGCTCGAGGTGCATTCAAGGCCTCTGTCTCTCTGGTCTCATCTTGTCGTCCAGGTGCTGGCCAGAATCCTAGTTAATTTCCCCACATGCCACCAGCCGGCCCACTTAGGGCATGGTAGTTCCTTCCTCATCCCCACTTCCATTACCAATACAAGCTATATGCTTCTCTTGGCTTCCTTCCCTTGCTCTTGCAATAACTAACCCAGGTAGGGCATTTACCCCCCAGGCAATGCCATATTCAGTCTGACAGCAATCCTGGAAGAGACAAGGAAAGTTTGGTAGCTCCCATTTCACACATGGGAAAACTAAGGCTGACAGAGGTGGAGTGACTTGCCTAACCACATGAGGTGAGGGAGCAGCAGATGCAGGACCTGAATTCCAGTTGACTCCAGCCAGAAGCAGTTCTCTTCCACTCCTTACTCAGTGTCTGCTGTCCAGCATTTACTGAACTATCCTTTCCCTCTTCTTCAACTGTGTTTTCTCTAATTGTCCTAACCAGCCTGGTTGCCTCAGGATCAGACAAATATTTCTTGTTCTAGAACCAGGGATTCAATCATCAGGCTAGGGTGGGGAAAGAGTATAGATGAAATGATCTATTTAAGGTCCTTCCAACTGGAGGCTGTGTGTTTCTTCCATTCCCTGTGTCTCCAGTGTTCCTGAGGACTTAGAACCATTTTGTCTCTGCTAGGAATCAGGTAGGTGCCTTACCCATCTGTTGCCAGTTAACCCTTAAAAATCACCTGTACTTTACAGATCCAACTGGACTTGGCATTTCTTCACTCATTGCCAGGCCTCCTCTTGACCATTAGCAGCATTTGACCCAGCTGATCACCTTCTTCCTTGAGATACTTGCATTTCTTAGTGATCTCATAAGGCTCTCAAGGCTTACATCTATATGCTGATGATGCCCATATTTCTATCTCCAGTCTGGATCATCGCCTCTGAACCAAAGACTTGTGTATGCAGCTACTGATTAACATTTCCATTAACTGTCTGGGAAAAAAAAAAATGTCAGTGAGTCAATCCCAACTCATACCCACCCTATGCCATATAGGGTTTTCCAAGGCTATAAATCTTTACTGAAGCAGACTGCCTCATTTTTCATTTTTCTTCCACACAGTGACTAGTGGGTTCAAACCACTGACCCTTTGGTTAGTAGCCAAATACTTTAACCATTGCGCCACCAGAACTCCTGACTGTCTGATAGACATCTTCAACTGAGCATGTCAAATACTGAGCTCCTGATCTTCTCTTCAGACCTGCTCCTCCCACAGTCTTCCCCATCTCAGTTCCTAGCATCTCCATTATCCTGCTGCTCAGATCAAAGTGGTGGTGTCTTCTTTGACTTTTCACTTATGCATATTTCACTCTCACTTTCCCTGCTCCCACCTGGGTCCAACACTATCACCTTTCACCTGGAATGTTGTTATAATCTCCTCACTGGCCTCCCTGCCTCTGTCCTTGTCACCCTTCAATCTTTTCTCAATACGGGAGTCAGAGTGATCCTGTTTAAATGTGAACAACATCACGTCACTTCTCTGTTCAAAGCCCAAAAGGTCTCCTATGTCAGAGCAAAAGCCCAAAGTCCTGATCAGATTCAACAAACCTCTCATTTGGAGGCTGTTTTACCTCTTTGGCCTCACTTCCTACATCATCCCCTTTGCTGTCCAGCCACACTAGCCTCCTCATACTAACTCAATTGTGGCCAGCCCCCTCCAGTCCACCTTCAAGACCTTTGCCCAGCTAGTGCAAGCCTGAGTTCTTTCCCAGATACTGTCATGGCTTCCTCACAATATCTCCCACTCTCCCTATCTGCCTTCCCTGCTTTGTTTTTCTAACACCCACTGACATCTAGTTGAATAGATTGAGACTAATAGCACCCCTATAGGACAGAGAATGGTCATAGGGTTTCCCAGTCTAGGCAGACTACCTCATCTTTCTCCGACAGAGCATGTGGTGGTTTGAACCACCAACCTTCTGGTTAGCAGTTGAATGCTTTAACCACTTCTCCACCAGCGCTCCTCTTCTCCCTAATACCACTTCCACTTTCTAATATGATCTAACGGAGCTCTGGTGGCATAGGACCTAAGGCATTTGACTGCTAACCAGAAGGCTGGCAGTTCAAACTCACCAGCTACTCCTCGGAAGGCAGGTTGGGCAATCTACTTCCATAGTGATACTGCCTTGGAAACCCAAGGAGGGGTCGCTACGAGTCAGATTGGATCTGACTCGACAGCACTGAGTTTTTAAGATGATCTAAATTTCACTTAGTTTATTTATGGCTTTTTCCCTCAACTAGACTGTGGGCTCCACTAGGACAATAATTTTTTTGCCTGTTATGTTCACTGCTGAATTTTAAGCAGCTAGACAAGATTCTGGCACTTTACAGGTGCCAGAGGGCCAGTATAAATGACACAAGAAAATTCACAGGGCCAATAATAATGTCTTAAGTGGTATGGGGTAGCAGGGAGGATGGGAGCGGGAAGAGGAGGGACTACCTCTGTGTGCAAGTGGGGTGGGGGCATTGAGGAAGATGACTTCATAGAACTGTTGATTGTTGTGGGTCTTGATGTAAGGCGGGTAGAACTGATGGGGCTGGGAAAAGAAACACCCTTTGCAGAGACTGTTCGGTGTGAGGGCACAGGGAGTGTCCTGGAAATGGCTGAATCAGTAATATTCATAGGCACCTGTTAAGGGTCAGCCCCCGCTCTGGGCACTCAGAGCTCAGAGCCACTTAGTGCCACTGTCTCCTACATGTGAGACAGACAAGTAGACAGGTAGTTATACTGCCAGGTGAGACAGGCTGTGCTGGGGGATGGTAGAAGGAGGGGCACCCAAGTCAGACTTGGGGGGAGGCAGAGAAAGCTTCTGAAGCAAACATACCAGAGCCTAGAGTCAATAGAAAGTGGGAGGTGTGAACTGAGCAGGAGGGCAGGGTTGGGAGATGAAACCAAATAGAGAGAGTGGTTGGGGCCAGATGGGGCAGGGCCTGTGTGTCATCTGGAAAGTAGTTGATGATTTAGCTGTCAGTTGAATGGATGGGTTGAACAAACAAGGTGTTGCGATACAGAGACTGATTCCACAAGCCACACACACAAAACCCAATTAATTTCTCTGTATTTACACCTCAGCTCTGTGGAGAGTAAGTGTGAGCTATAAGGAGGGGTGGAGTTTACAGGCTCAGCCCAGACAAATCCAAAACCTTGGGCAACTCCCTTTCTCTCTCTGGGCCTCAGCTTCATCACTGAGAAAAATAAGAGGGCTAGGGTATGATGCCCGTTTTTCAACCAGGGGTTCCTTAACCTCTACAACTGTGAGAGATACTGAAAAACAAAAACACTGTTAAAGGTGTATATGGTATCTATTTTAAATTTTCTAATAAATCCATAAAATAATTATTCTATTACTTTCCCCTTTTAAACGGTACCTTGAAATGAGTGGTGGTCAGCGGTGGGGTGGGGGTGAGGCAGATGAGCATGGTCAGGTGAAAACTATGAGCCACTTTTATGGTTTTTCATTATTAAATGGCTTTAAACTGTTCAAGTTTTAGTTGTTTAATTTCTCATGTTAGATCATAAGAAACAGACGACAAAATGTTCAAGGAGCATTAATGCTAAACTAAGGAGCCCTGGGGGAGTTCTGGTGGCATAGTGCCTAAGACATTTGACTGCTAACCAGAAGGCTGGAGGTTCAAACCCACCAGCCATTCCTCAGAAGGAAGATTGGGCAATCTACTTCTGTAGAGATGTTGTTGTTAGGTGCTGGCGAGTTGTCACTGACTCATAGTGGGCCCATGCACAGCAGAACAAAACACAGCCCAGTCCTGTGCCAGCTCCTTGATCCCTGCTATACTTAAGCTCATCTCCACACCCACCATGTCAATCCATCTTGTTGAGGGCCTTCCCCTCTTTCGTTGACCCTCCACCTTACCAAGCATGACATCCTTCTCCAGGAAATGGTCCCTTCTGATAACATGACCAAAGTAGGTGAGACGAAGTCTGGCCATTCTCGCTTCCAAGGAGAATTCCGACTGCACTTCCTCCAGGACAGATCTGTTAGATCTTC
>NW_006921602.1:10801362-10801997 GCF_000298275.1 Orycteropus afer afer | reverse complement strand
CTCACTTTCAGCAAGCAAAGCTGTGTTGTCAGAGTATTGCAAGTTGTTAATGATTCTTTCTCCAAGCCTGATGCCACCTTCTTCTTCATATAGTCCAGCTTCTTGGATTATTTGCTCAGCGTATAGATTCAGTAAGTATGGTGAAAGGATACAACCCTGACACATTCCCTTCTTGATTTTAAACCATGCAGTGTACCCTTGTTCTGTTTGAACAACAGCCTCCTGATCTATGTAGAGTTTCCTCATGAGTACAATTAAGTGTTCTGAAATTGCCATTCTTCTCAATGTTATCCACAATTGGTTATGATCCACACAATCGAATGCTTTTGCACAATCATTAAAACATAAGTAAACATCTTTCTGGTATTCTTTGCTTGAGCCAAGATCCATCTGACGTCAGCAATGATATCCCTTGTTCCACATCCTCTTCTGAATCCAGTCTGCACCTCTGGAAGTTCTCTGTCAATATACTGCTACAACTGTTTTTTAATTTTCTTCAGTAAGATTTTATTTGCATGCGGTATTAATGATATTGTCCGATAATTTCCACACTCTGTGAGATACCACCTCCGAAACCCAAGGAGGGGTCTCTATGAGACGAATTGACTCCATAGCAGTGTTTTTTTTTTTTTTTT
>NW_006921602.1:10747825-10800742 GCF_000298275.1 Orycteropus afer afer | reverse complement strand
TTTTTTTTTTTTTTTTTAATGGCTCTAAAGGAGAAAGGCCTGGCAATCTGCTCCTGTAAATATAGCTTAGAAAATCCTATGAGGTGGTTCTACTCTGTCATATGGGGCTGGTGTGGTCAAAATCAATTTGACTGCACTTGACAACAGTGCCAACATAGAAAAAGCCAATGCCGAGGACAAAATGATAATTTTGGAAATTTGATTCAAGGTGCTCCTCATTAGAAAAGAATGTTATAATCGTTTCATCAAAAGCCCCTAGTCACTAATATCTAATCCAGCAAAACCAATGTTTAAGAAAATAAATTCTAATGACAATTTGACTTTACTTGGTTTTTTGTTTATTGGAAAGGTTTGTTGTTGTTATTTGCCGTCGAGTCGGCCCCAACTCATAGCGACCCCTCCTTGGGTTTCCAAAGCAGTATCACTACGGAAGTAGGACTGTCCAACCTTCCTTCCGAGGAGTGGCTGGTGGGTTTGAACTGCCAGCCTTCTGGTTAGCAGCCAAGTGCCTTAGGCACTATGCTACCAGAGCTCCTGATTGGAAAGGTAGACCCCTTATATCTGCAATATGTTATTTGTGGAGAAGTGCTTCTCAATAGACTTTTATTTCACATCTTAAAAATATAACTGAAAAAAATTTAAAAGATTGCTTTTTAGTACAAAATGCATTCATATCATGAAAACAATTTTTGATCTCATAATACATGGTTAAATTTCAATGTATGTTTTTACCCAAACCAAATTTCATATTTACTTTTGTTGATAAATTGTGATTTTTTTTTCTTTTACAATGAATTTAAAAACAATATGAATCATTTGTTAAAAGAGGACTTTTTGTTTTTAATATTTGAAATAGTCTCTGTATTCAATAAAATTAAATGTTACAATGCTCCCATTCCAAAATGAAAAGTTTCTTTGTATTTTAAAACTGTGCAGGAAATATCTCCCAAAATACTTATTCTTCTTAGCTTTGACATTATTTTTTCAAACATAGTTTCATATTTATATAATTTAAATGTTGAAAAGAACACTGCATAAAACGAAGGAGTGAAATTTTTGCCTCTTTAAGTTTGGAGGAAATACTGTACTTTGCAACCCTTGTCCTATTGGGATGTATCCATTACCTTCAAAAATAGTCTTTAAATAACAATATTTGGGTAGGGGTCAATGTCTGATTTTTCTGTGGCATGGTTGACATGATCATTTTTATTCCCTTCTTAAATTTAGGGAAATGAGTTTATAAAATCATCAACTTAATTAATTGTATTAAAACACAGTTGGATTAATAATACATTGTTCTAAAGTTAATTTTCAGAGCTCTGGTGGCATAGCGCCAAAGGCATTTGACTACTAACCAGAAGGCTGGCAGTTCAAACCCACCAGCCACTCTTGGAAGGAAGGCTGGGCAATCTACTTCTATAGTGATACCGCCTCAGAAACCCAAGGAGGGGTCTCTATGAGTTGGATCTGACTTGATGGCAGTACATTTTTCCCCCCAGGGGCATAGTGCCTAAGGCATTTGACTGCTAACCAGAAGGCTGGTGGTTCAAACCCACCAGACACTCCTCAGAAGGAAGACTGGGCAATCTACTTTCATAGAGATGCCACCTCAGAAAACCAAAGTTAATTTTAAAAAATAATTTGAGACAGTTCCTATACAGAAGCAACAGGCTAGGGACAGACAGGTCAATGTCGGGGTTGAGAGAAAGGGCAGCTGCCACAAGACCACAGTTTCTATTGGGTTGACCAGGTGGATGGTGATGCTGTTAAACAAAGGAACTATAGAGGGAAAAACAAGACTGGGGAGAGGTGAGACAACTAGCTTTTTGCACATGTTGACTTGCCTGTGTGGTATCCATGGAAACACTACAAGAGACCAGAACTGGTACCTCAATCAGAACATTTAACCTACTTTATTATAATTCATTCTTAAACTAGCTCCACTACTAGACAGTAAGCTCCCTGTGGGCAGGAACCATGTGCCTCTTGTCCCTCTATTACTGCTCTTTTCTTTAGCACAATACATAGCATAAGTAAGATCCCAGTGAGTATTTCTAAAACTAAAATGTTACTCTTTTATTAAATGTACAAAAATGGTAAATGTTTTATATCACTAAGGGTTTTCTCACAATACCATATTACTGTGAAAGGGGTTTGAACATAAAATATTGGGTAATGTTTGCCTAAGATCTCTGTCAGCTCTATTACTCCAAATCAAGAATTCATGGACCACTTGCTCTGTGGGACCAGCGGTGGCGGTCTCTGATGCTCATATCATTCTGGAGTGGATAACGGAATCTACCACTGTGGTGGTTTTAAAACATGCCTACAAATTCTTTGCCATTCTTTCCTTCAAAGGGTAGAATTTAATTCCCCTCCCTTTGAATGTAGGATGGGTTTAGTGATTCATTTCTAAGGAACCAAATATGGTAGAGGTGAGGCTACATGGTTCTGAGGTATGCCATTAAAGGGGATACAACCCCACCTAGTTTTCTCTGGGAACATGTGCTTTTGGAGCTCTGAGCTACCACGTGAGAAGTCTGAACATCCTGAAGCCACCATGCTAGAGAGACTGTGTGGAGAGACTGTGTTGAAATGGAGATGCTAGAGGAGTCCCAGCTGTCCCAGCCAACATTCCTTTGAGTCTTTCCAGCCCAGGAGCCAAATGGGTAAGAGACAGAGCCTTCATGATGACTCCAGTCCCATCCATTGTCTGTTGCTACTGTATAAGAGACTCTGAGCTTAGTTAACCTCCAGAATTGTGAGAGATACTAATAACAACAAATACTGTTTCACAACACTAAGTTTGGAATGGTTTGTTATATGGCAACAGATACCCAGGACAAAGAGTCCTTGGGTAGTACAAAAGGTTAATGCATTTGTCTACTAACCAAAATGTTAAGAGATTTGAGTCCACCCAGACACACTTTGGAAGAAAGGCCTGGTGATCTACTGACAAAAAATCAGCCATTGATGGGGACATCAAGCTCAATTGGCATGACATACTACACAAAAACATTGTTCCACATCCTACTTTAGCGAGTAATGACTGGGATCTCAAAAAGTTGCAAGCAGCCATGTATATGCAATGATGGGTATCTCCTCGTCCAGACCAAAGAAGAATGAAGAAAACCACAGACACATGGAAACAATTAGTCCAAGCAACTGGTACACCATGCAATCTTTAGCCTATACAACTATGAGAACAAAAGAACTAGATGGTGCCCGGCTGCCATTTTCAGCCACTCAGAGGGGGAACTATGTATGAGATCCTGGTTGGAGTGGGAGAACAATGTGGAACAAAACTCAGAATCATTAAAAAAGGGTCCAGGTTTGCTGGTCTGATAGAGCCTGGTGGAATCCCTGAAACTATGGCCCCTAGCTGCCCTTCAGGTCTGGAATTGAATCCACTCCTGTGGCTTCTAGCCAAACAAAAGACAGGCATATGAGGTGAACATTTACATTAGGTAGATACACTCTGTGATAGTTGGAGCTGTGTGTCAACTTGGCTGGACCACAATTCTGTGTGGTTTAAGCTGTTGTGATGTGGTTATTCCCATGATGGGATCAGATGGTTATGTTTTGAGCAGGCAATCTGGTGAAAGGAGTTTCCCTAAGGGTGTGGCCTGCTTTCAGTATATCCAAGGACATCCTGGGAAAAGAGACATTCTTCTGTGGATCAGGATTCTGTTGTGCTGCCTACAACTGTCCGTGAGTGAACAGTCCACCATTTGGCCTGGAGATCTTGGATTTGTCATTCATTGGAGTCAATAGCCGGTGTACTACCTGCCAGCCTTGAGCTCCTCAGCCCCTGCGGTTGCAAGAGTTGGGAAAAGCCCCCTGCGGTTGCAAGAGTTGGGAAAAGCCTCCAGCTTGACGTTTGATCCAGGAACTTTGGACTTGCCAACTTCTATAAGTGTGTGGAGCCATTTTCCTAAGATAAATTTCTCTTTCTCTGTATAAGCTTTACTGGTTTTTGTTTCTCTAGAGAACCCAGTCTAACACACACTCCTTGGAGAGAACAATCTTGGGAGAGTAGAAGGGCTGTGTATGCACAGGGAGACAGCTCGGAGGTGGCAGGAGTGCATGGAGGGAAGGACACAGGGAAGAGGTAACTATGGGGAGGAAGTGGGAGGGGAGCTGTTGCATTGTGGGAGATTGCAGTCAGTGTCATGGGACAAAGTATATGTGAACTACTGTATGGAAAGTGAATTTTCTCTATAAACTTTCACCCAAATCACAATTAAAAAAAAAAAAAATCAGCCACCAGCCATCACCCTATGGAGTGCGGTTCTACTCTGACACACATGGGGTCATCATGAGTCAGAACTGACTCTATGGCAAGACCACTACAAAGAGGAAGACAGAATAGGTAAGTTGATAATACTGCCACTATTCATGTTCGAAACTATCTCCCATCACTTTCCTGTTACAACCTTCACAGCCACTCAAATAGGTCTGCCTCTGATGCCTTTTCACCCTTTCTCATCATCAATTCCCTAGCCAACATGTGGAATGATGAGGCATTTTTTATTTTCTCTTTTGTGCTTTTCTGTTTTTCTCCAAATTGTCTACATTAACACTTACAATTATCTGTGATCAGAAATAATAAATTTAATTTAGAGAGAAAAAGATACATACAATGTCTTAAAATTCAAGTCCCATCTCCTTCAGGGTGACCATCAACCCTCACCAATCTGTCTGTACCACTCAATAAGCACTGAATTACTTCGGTCTTTTACAGCTATTCTTTGCTTATGTAACTCCTATGCCTAAGTCTTGGGTCTCAAATCACACTGGAAGCTCCCGGAGGGCAGGAACAGGGCATTATGCAGGTAGTTATACCCAAACTGTATTTATAAACCTGTTGCCTGAATCAGAACACATTTTTCCCAAAAACTGACACCATTAGTGATGGCTACATTCTCAGACTAACCAATCAAAGCTTATTTAACTCATTAAATAGCTATATATCAGCAATGAAAATGTATCATAGGAAAATGTTGGGAATGCTAGCAATTACATAGACAAACATAAATCAATGAAAAGGTTGATGAGTTTAGGATTGAATTAGTAATACATACAGAAACTAAAAAAAAAAAAGATAATTAACTGGAGAAAACAAAATGTTCTGCATGAATGAAAATTAATTCAAAGTTTATTATGTAACTTATCTCAATACATTTGCATAATTGTAATAATGTAAACACTGAATATTGGACTAACTGAAATTATAATAGAACTATATTAAGAGGATGAAAGGGATGGGAAGTGTTGGTGTTTGATGGAATGGGATAAAAATAGCTAAATCTTAATTTTTCATAATGTCATGCCATTAAATAATGCATAAAAACTGAAAAAAAGAGTAGTAAGAGTAACAATTTCCAGCTCAGTTGTAGTCGTGTCAATTTTGACTCATGGTGACCTCATGTGTATCTGAGTAGAACTGTGCTCCATAGGGTTTCCAATGGCTGGTTTTTCAGAAGACCTCTGGGTGGACTTGAACCCCCAACCTTTCAGTTAGCAGTCAAACACAACAATCTTTAGCACCGCAAGGGACTCCAAAATAACAATACAAACACATTATTTAAAGATTTGTTATAGAACTTAATTCTTTAAGCTCTATGCCTGTATAACAATGATGAAAATTAGAAACCAAAAAACAGCAACAATACACACATAACCTCTTAAAACTTGTCTCATGTCCCACAGGTCCCTGTATCGTTCAGGTGGAAGCCCCCTGCCCTGGACTGCCCTTCCTTTCTCATCAGCTCTCTAGGCAGGCACAGTTCCGTTTGCCGTTGCCACCATAGCCTTGCTGTGCTCAACAACCAGTTTCTGCCCGGTACTACTTTTCCTGACCATCCACCTCTGCTCAACGCCACGCTGCCCCAGTAAGACTGGGATTCAGATGTCACCTTTCCTATGCCCCTTTATGAGGGGTCCTGGACACCCAGCACATTGGGTTGAGACCTGCTCTCTTCCAGGGTCTTTGGATGCTGCCTGCAGTTGGAAACACTGACCATGGCACCACTGTTTAGCAGAATTACAGTGTAGGTGATGCTGGTCACTTTGTCCATTCCTCTTTGGAAGATGCATCCACCTCCCTCTGGATACTCTGTGCCCCCACTCTGGCCCCTCAGGGCCAAGGCCTTCATCCTAGGCCTTCTAACACCGTTTCTTTCTCACTTTCCCCATGGAAGCACATCTATCCTGTGACCCATCCCCTCTGGTGATCCTGCTGTGTTGAAGCAGAACACAATACCCTGTTGTTGTTTATGCTGTCAAGTCGAATTCAATTCATAGAGACTCCGTGTAATGTAGTAAAACTGCCCCATATGGTTTTCTTGGCTTTGCGGAAGCAGATCACCAGGCCTTTCTTTCATGGAGCTGCTGGGTGTGTTTGAACTGCCAACCTTTGGGTTAACAAATGCTTAATCATTTGTGCTGTCAAGGCTCCTTACAATCACCTTAGCTTCCATGATTCAAAGCCCTCAGAGGCCATCCCTGGCATTTCTTCCTCACTACATGCACCCCACCCCAAATTTAGGTTCTTGCCTCCCAGTGTATTAGCTCCCCATCCCCAACCCTCCAGGACTCCATGCTCTTTTATCCCTTCACGACTGTGTGTAAACTCTTCTCTTTATTTGGAATGACTTTCTTCCACCTGGGGAAATTCACCCCTTAATAGCTAATCCAAACACCACCTCCTCTGTGCAGTCTTCCCAGACTACCTACTATACAAAGGAAATACAAGTTTCTGTTTGTTGAGTGCTTGTTATGTGCCTAGCACTGACAGCTCTGAGTGCATTTTCTCATAGTAAAGCTCACAGCAACCCAGTGAAGTAGTATCATTAACTATTTTATAGAAGAGGAAGCTGAAACACAAAGGTTAAGTACCTTACATAAGGTCACAAAGCAGAAAGTGGCTCAATGGGAGACTGCATAGGAGGCTCTGCAGTTCAAGGCCCACACACCTGTTGTCCTGCTCTGCCTGCTTGGGGTTCACATAGTACTTGGCATCTCTCTCTGTGATGATCCATCTCCACTTCTGGAATGAGAACTCTTTGTGAGCAGACAATGTGTCTGGCTCCTCTGAGCATCCCGAGATTCCTGGATCCCTCAGCAGGAGTCAGGCCCATGGTAGCTGCTCAACTCATGTGGACAAATGGGTGAAGCCAGGATTAGCATTCCACTGCCATGCTGTAAACTTGGGCAAGGCACATGTTTCTAAGCTCTAATATCTTTCTCTGAAAAAAAAAAAAAAAAAGAAAGAAAGAAAGAAAAAAGAAAAACTACTACTACTACCCGACATCCAATAATTTATTGTGAAGATCAGATTGAGCATGATGATGTATAAGGAAATATTCTATTAAACTGTGGAGCACTCACCATACAAATGTTAACAGTTGGTATTCAGGGGGAAGTGTCACCTGCTCATAGGTAACATTCATAATAAGGACCTTGCAGTTAATAATGCCTTCATCCAAAGTAATATGCAATGCTGGAAGATTGGTCCCAGTCAGGCAGGGGAGAAGAATTTGAGGCCAAGGAAAGGTCACTTCTATGGGAGGCTTCTGCACTCACCCTCCTTGCTCATGGCTCAGAACCCAATGTTCTCCCAAGATCAGCTGGGGCTGAGTCACGTTGCTCTCTCTACTCAGCATCTATCTTCTCTCCAGGGCTTGAGCCTGACAGTTCAGGTTCTGCAAAGTAGGCCCCTGGCAGCCCTGGAGGGCACAGGGTTGGATCAACAGTAGCTATGTCAATTTCAGCTTTGTAAGTGTCTGAGCCTCTACCCCATCCTAGGCTTGTGCTTGGCGTTTGGACCTCACAGCAACTCTGTGAAGAGGAATTAAGATCCCACTTTAGAGTCCTGGAAATCCAGGTTAGAGAAGCAAATAGGTTGTTCAAGATCACAAGTGCTGGATTGGAACCTAAGTCTATTGGATTCCAAATTCCCTACATTTCCCCATTCCCCCTGCTTTCTCTGGGCAAGTTCAGAGAGATTCACATCCAAGACCCACCCAGTACATGCTTTTTTCAGCTCAGCATGAGCTCAGTCCCCAAAGGAACTCAGATTTCAGGCAAATATTATTTCCTTGATTCTAAGATACATTCCTATTCATATTTTGATGTTTCTAATATCAGAATCTTACAAACAGTGACACTTTAGAGTTTTAGGAAATTTAGGAAGTGTTCTAGATAGAGTCCTATAGACTGTACTCAGGTGTCCCTGTTCAGCTACCAACTAGTTGCGTGCCTTTGGGGAAGTCACTTTAGCATGCACTTCAGATTAGTCAGTTTGAACTTGGGTACCAGCTCTGCTGCTTACAGCTGCCTGGCTTTGTGGAAGCCCCTAGTCCTCTTCAAGCCTTTGTTTCCTCATCTATAAAATGAGGGGAGGGTCACTGATTTTTAACCTCTTCTTTTTTTCTTTACTATGATTTAGGTGAAAATTTACAAATTCACTTTTCATACAGCAGTTCACATACACTGTCTCATGACATTGACCACAATTCACCACAATGCAACAGCTCCCCTCCCACTTCCTCCCCATAGTTACCTCTTCCCTGTGTCCATCCTTCCATGCACTCCTGCCCCCTGAGCTGTCTCCCTGTGCATAAGCAGCCCTTCTTTCTCCCATGATTGTTCTCTCCATGGAGTGTATCTACCTCAGGGAAATGTTCAACTCATACACCTGTCTATTGTTGGCTTGAAGCCACAGATGTGGGTTCAATTCCAGACCTGAAGGGCAACTAGGGGCCACAGTCTCAGTGGTTCCACCAGGCTCTGTTGGACCAGCAAATCTGGTCCCCCCCTTTTTTTTCTCCAAATGATTTTGAGTTTTGTTCCACATTGTTCTCCCTCTCTATCCAGGATCTCCTTCATAGATCCCCTTCCAAGTGCTAACCTCTTCTTTTAAGCTGAAGAACATACAGGGTCTATAGGGTTGTAGGAGTCAGAACTAACTTAATAGCAAAGGTTATTTTTTTTCTACATTGTTTCCAAACAAAATTATATATGGGTAGAAAGTTAAGCTGCTCTGGATGAAATGGGGGTTGGAGGGCCTCAGCTTTTCCTCGGTAGAGCAGATTAGATGATTTCTGAGATGTGTTCTTGTTCTAACAGCCAATGAGTAAAATCTTCTATTGATCTAATTTTACTATGATTGTAGACTGCACATTAGAATCACCTAGGGAGTTTATTAAAAAAACAGGTCGGGATACCACCCAACCACCCGTAACCATTTTGATATAATTGACCTGGTGGTGATTGGAGTGGGACTCAGACATCAGTGTTTTTAAAAGCTCCCCAGGCAACTTTAATAGTAACCAGGATTGAGTACCATTCCTCCTGACATAAAGCCTCAGTAGGAGATGAATAATAATAGTTCCAAGATGTCAAAGGAGTCCCAAAAGCTTAAATTTGAGGGGAATCTGGTCTCTTTTGTAATCTTATAAGTGAATTAGTGGATGGGTGCTTAGGAACTTATACTCTATCATCAGTTAGGCCACTCTAAATGGAGAGGTAAAATATTTTATTTGAAAATTCTCTGGTACTCAGAAAGCCAAACCCCTTGTCCCCATTGCCACTCAGTCTGTTCTCACTTGTGCAGACCCCACGTGCATTAGAGTAGAACTATGCTCCATAGGTTTTCAGTGGCTATGACCTTTCAGAAGCAGATCACCAGGTCTTTCTTTGGAGGTGCCTCTGAGTGGATTCTGATCACCAACATTTTGGTTGGCAGTTGAGTGCTTACTGTTTGCACCACCTGGGGACTCCTCTTTGGCATTCAAGTACCCAGTAAATGATCCCTATGTATCTGGCTCTGTAGTAGGTATTATGGGGAGAATTAAACAAATATAAGACAGTATTTATTTTCATAGTCCATAAGCTACCTGAAGAAACAAAACAGTGGGTAAAACAAGAATTTAAATGCTGAATCCTAGATAGTAACATTTTAGTACTTTTACTGAGTGTTAGGTACCAAGTGCTTATGGACCTTATTTAGTCCTCACAAAAATCCATTGTGGAGATTCTATTGTTCCTATTTCACACCTAAGGAAACTGAGGGTCATTTCCAAGTTCATAAACATACCCAAGCCCATAGAGATAGAAGCAGTAGAGGCAGGGGTTGAAGCCAGGTTGCAAAAGCAATTCTGGTACCATTTTACCATACTTACCTCATTCAGGTTCCCAGAGAAGCTCTTGTAGAATCTCCAAGAGGAAGAACACTGGGGCTGAGATACATCAGGAGTTGAAACTTGCGCTAAACCTTGGAAGATGAGCAGGATTAGGAGAGATGGACGAAGTGTGTATTCAAGGCAGGGGGAGGGGGTTAACACCGCCCCTTCAGCTGGATTCTCTTACCTTTTCTCAGTTAATCTCCACTTGATTGTAAGAACATTTAGGATCAGAAAGATCAAGTTATTTATTGGCAAAGTTACTAAATCAGGGAGTCAAGATCAGAACTAGGTCTGACTTCAAGCGTGTGCTCTAACTGAACCAGGAAGCCCTTGGGAGGGCACGCGTGTGGGTGAGTGAAGAGCCTGCGCACATGCAGAGGTGAGGGAAAGTGGAGACAGGTCAGGTGACACAGAGCCTTGAATATCAGCCTCCTTGGATTTACTCAAGACTAAAACATCTCTTGAAGTTGAGCAGGAAAACGAGAATTAGATTGCCTTTAAAGAGGAGGCAGTGTTCTGCTGGGTGTGCCAGTGGGATGGTGGGAAGTGAGGTTGGTTCTGTGAGTCTGCTGAAGTCAACTCTGCCCTTTGCCTCTATTTTCTCATGGTCTAGCACAGCCCTGGCACAGGGTTGTTGCTATTTATGATGTCTTAGGTGAATCTTTACACAGATCAGTTTCCCATTTAATTTATACACAAATTGTTCCATGACATTGGTTGCTACCCCTACAATGTGTCGGCACTCTCCTCATTTCCACCCTTTCTTTCCGATCTCCATCCTTCCAACTCCTGCCCCTTCTTGCCTTCTTATTTTGCTTTTGGACAAATGTTGCCTGTTTGGTCTTGTACTGATTATTCTAAGAAACAGAGTTGTCATTGGTGTTATGGCTGATTTTTTATAGGCCATTCTATTATTTGGCTGAAAGGTGACCTTTGGGAGTGACTTCAGTTCCAGGTTAAATGGGTGTCTTAGCGTTGGTGATAGTCTTGGGGGTTCTTCCAGTCTGTATCATCAGTCCAGTAAGTCTGGTCTTTTTTTTTTTTCTTCTAATGAATTTGAGTTTTGCTCTACATTTTTCTCTCCCATTCTTCTATTGTGTTCCTGGTCAGAGCATTCTGTAGTCCTATGCACCAACTGCTGTCTGAGTTTTTGGTTTCCTTCACTCTCCTTTGCTCCTGATGGGAAGAGATCAGTAGTTGGATCTTAAGACAGCTGTTTGCAAGCTTTTAAGACCCAGATAACTACTCACCAAACTAGTATGTAGAACATTATGAATTATATTATGCCAAGTGACCTAGAGATACCCAGAAACTAGCTGTCAGGCCCAGTAATTCAGTTTCACGAGGTGTTTGGATATATCTAAGAAGTTTCCATAACTATGTCCCCTACATGTTCTATTATTTGATCATTATGCTGAGTGAAATACGACAATCACAAAAGGACAAATATTGTGTGATACCACTTGTTATCTCAGTCAAGGTTTATACACAGAAAGCGTATGTTCATATATACATGAATATATGCAGTACTTATCAATATGTATATACAGATGTCCACAACTGTACCTATATATGTGTGTGCATGTACTACTCCCATACACCCTCCCACAACTCTATAGCATACATATCTATGTAACTATTCATAAGTTTTTGGTTATTACTGTTGTTGCAGAACTGTATTATAGCATTTACTGTATTGTCCTTTATTCTTGTCACCTGTCTTCGTTTCCCTTGTCACGTTGTGCTGACTTCCCCCACATTGTGAACTGCCTTTCCCTTCACCAGAATTAACACGTATCTACTATCTAGTAAGTGATTCTCTGTCTATACCCCTCCCATCCCTGGTAAACATTGAAGAATGTCACTTTCTGTGAGTAAACCTATTCTTGACTTGTATTTGTCTTTTTGTGATCGACTTATTTTACTCAGCATAATGTCTCAGATTTACCCACGACATTTTGCAGACTCACCATTGTTCTTTAGTGTTGCTTAGTATCCCACTTAACGTATGTACCACATTTTTATCCATTCATCTGCTGATGGATGCTTATTTCCATCTTTTTTGCCATTGTGAATAATGCTGCAATGAACATAAGTGTGCATGTCTATTTGTGTCATTGCTCTTATTTCTCTAGGATATATACCTAGGAAAGGGATTTCTAGCTTTTTGAGGAAGTGCCACACTGTTTTCCATAGTGGTTGTACCATTTTACAATCCCACTCCTGGCCTGGATTGGAACTCAATCTCCCTACAACCTCATCAGCATGTTTTCTGTCTTTTCATCAGTGTTATTTTTGCAGGGGGGAGCTCTGGTAGCATAGTGGCTAAGGCACTTGACTGCTAACCAGAAGGCTGGCGGTTTAAACCCACCAGCCACTCCTCGGAAGGAAGGTTGGGCAATCCTACTTCCGTAGTGATACTGCCTCGGAAACCCAAGGAGGGGTCGCTATGAGTCGGGCTGACTCGACGGCACATAACAACAACTGTCAAAGGAGCTCTGGTAGCATAGTGCCTAAGGCACTTGACTGCTAACCAGAAGGCTGGCGGTTTAAACCCACCAGCCACTCCTCGGAAGGAAGGTTGGGCAATCCTACTTCCGTAGTGATACTGCCTCGGAAACCCAAGGAGGGGTCGCTATGAGTCGGGTTTGACTCGACGGCACATAACAACAACAAATAACAAATGGCTAATTATTGCAAGCATCTCTTCATGTTTATTAGCTGCCTGAATATCCTCTTTGGTGGTCTGTTCATATCATTTGCCCATTTTTTGACTGGATTGTCTCTTTGTTAAGGTATTGAAATTTTCTCTATATTTTAGAGATTAGATCTTTATCAGATTGTTGCCTTTTTTTTTTTTTTTAACTCAGTCTATAGGTTCTCTTTTACTCTTGGTAAAGTTTTGTTTTGTTTTTACTCTTTAATTTACATTGTGACCTGGATTCACTCCCAAGCCATGTTTTTGTTTCTTCAGTTTCTTCTGGGATATTTTTCTTCTCTGCAAACTTCTCTTCTGGTTTAGGACAACTTGTTCCCTTCGGTAAGGATCATCTCAGTGTGGCAGGGGAAGCTCAGGAAGGGGCTAATCTGACCATGAGCTCTCTAAGTGCAGCAGCACATCCGGGGGGCTTCCTTCACTGGATGTGCTCAGTGACCAGAGAACCTACATCTAAGCCCTTCAGTTCAGCATTACTCTGCATTTTTAAGCACGTGCTGCAAAAATTCAGCACTCTTTTTGGGTCATCCCACTGTCTGGCCTGAAAAGAAAACGAAGGGAAACAAGTAGCTATCTTCCCTGTTATCCAACAAGTATCTAATTTTTAGGTCCCAGTTATCTAGTTTATCTTCTGTTTGTGCACTTTTAGCTATGTCTGATAGTGTGTTTATGCCATAAATTAGGACCCCTAGCTTTGTCTTTGGGAGCTCTGGTAGCATAGTGCGGAAAGCATTTGACTGCTAACCAGAAGGCTGGTGGTTCAAACCCACCAGCCACTCCTCGGAAGGAAGATGCGGCAATCTACTTCCATAGTGATACTGCCTCAGAAACCCAAGGAGGGGTTGCTATGAGTTGGGTCCGACTTGACAGCACATAACAACAATAGCTCTGTCTCTATGTCATTTTCCAGTAGCTTTATAGTTTTAACATTTAGGTCTTTGAGTTAATTTTTGTATATGGTGTCAGGCATGGATCCTGTTTCACTGCTCTGCAAACGGATATCCAGTTTTAAGCACCATTTATCAGAGACTATCTCTTCCCCACTGAATGGACTTCAACCCTTTGTCAAGGATCAGCTGTCCATAGCTGGGTGTATTGCAAAATGTTTGCTGAATGAAAATTGAGAACTCCTTTGAAGTCACCTGAATTCTTATCCCAGCATGAAAACAAGGGAGTTAGGCTCGGGTGGGTGCAGTAATAGAAATTAAGAGGAATGGACAGTAGAAATAGTTGAAGCAATTAACCTGAGAAGCAAACATATCATTAAATACCCAAATGAACCACAGACAACTACAATGGTAACCACTTATCTGTGCACAGAAACAAAGCCAACATGGAGTTTGTTTTACAGAAAAGCTATGTGGTTTCCAGAACCGCCCTGGCCAGAGGACATCCCTGCAAAGAATTATCACTTGTGAATAAAATGTTAAAATAAGCTGTGCTACTTCTGCAGAGTGTTTTTCCAATGAAGATGGGGAGAATTCCTGGACCTGGTCAACCATGCTGGTTCATTGCTTCCCCAAATTTCTGTTTCAAGAACTCAAGCCCAGGGGCCAATTTAGATAAAGCATCTTTCAGAAAGAAGCAAATAAACTCAACAATCTCAGTGTCCATGTCAGAGCGCAACCCCATCATCCATTTTAATGGGAACTCAACCTCTTTCAGGGTGGTCAGCCAGGGTACCAAGTATGTGGATAGAGCCAGCCTAAAGAACATTTAAATCATGGTAATTCCCCAAACCATTCCAAGGCCAAAATAAAATTATGTTCTGGTTATGAGATTCCTATATTGCAGCTGTTTCAACTCTGTCTCCAAATAAGCACCAAGGGATCAATCACTTCCTCCTCATACCCACCAAGTGGGTTAAGTTAGACCAAGAAAAGTGAAAGGCCTCAGGCCCACAGCACTCTCTCTGATAAGACTCGAGAGCACTGGAGTCCTAGAAGTTACTTACTGGAAGTCTGAAATCCCATCACTCTTTGCAGGATGTAGATGGCCAGAGACTTCATTCAACAGACCAATGTTGCTCTATAATGATAAACCAAACTCACTGCCATCAAGTCAATTTTGACTCACACAGAACCCGATTGGGTTTCCAAGGCTGTAAATCTTTACAGAAGCAGACTGCCTGCCTCATTGGTTTGAACCACTATACCAACAGAACTCCTTTAAGGTTGTTCTATGTTGTTGTTGTTTGCCATCGAGTCATATCCGACTCATAGCAACCCCTCCTTGGGTTTCTGAGGCAGTATCACTACAGAAGTAGATTGCCCAACCTTCCTTCCGAGGAGTGGCTGGTGGGTTTGAACCGCCAGCCTTCTGGTTAGCAAATGCCTTAGGCACTATGCCACCAGAGCTCCAGGTTGTTCTACAGTCTATAATATAGTTTCCCAACTAGACTTCAAAGAACGGATTATAGGTATGCTGAGATACTAATCACTTCAGAGCTGGGTTGGCCTGGACAGTCACTTCTGGCTGCAAGCAGCCATATCTGGTTACCCCATTTTGTCTCAGTTTATCCTAGAGTGTCATACAAATGTATTTTTCTGTCATGAGGTGAGTTTAGGAAGCACTGGTCTATAGCATTAGCTTCTTTAAAGGTCATCTTTATTCATAATACCTTTTTATACAAATAAAAAGTTTAAGATCCTCTTAACCTTTTTTGGATCATTATCCCTTTGATAATCTGACCAAAGCCAAGACTGTTCTCCCCAGAAAAATGCACCTCCCCTCATTCATGCAGTACTTTGCATATAATTATACTGTCATATGGTTACAGGATCCAGATTAAGCCTTTGTTCTAGTGGAGTTACCAGACAAACTCAATTCACTAACTTTAGAAGGGTTCATTTGTTCTTTTCCTCCCTTTCTCTAGTACAGCTTCAAAAACAAAACAAAGAAACCCAGAAAGTTGTTAAAGAAACCTATATTAACACAAATAATTCTAATGCAACAGTGGTGTCGTCACCACCCCTTTTAAATCACCTGCTGCTTAGTGGGGGTGACAGGTTAATCACTGGCTGCAAGCTCCACCTGCCCTTGCAGTACGAAAGTAGTGGCTGTAGGGACCCACTTGCATGTACAAAGCAGTTCTCTGTATACCTCCCTTTGGGTTTAAATGCATTTTTGTTAATGTTCACACTAAAAAAAATAAATAAAAACACCCCTGTGATCCTTCACCCTGCAGCCTCCCTTCCCCATTGCAAGAACATGACCTTGTTCTTCTGTGTTAGTCACTCCACAGTTGTTCAAAGAGGGGATGTTGATGGTAGTGAGGGAACATTTAAATCAATTCATTTTAGCAGCATCTTTATTGCAACAAAGAACCTGTAATAAAATGCAACAAAACTAATGTTTCACTTTACATGATTAAAAGCCATGTAGCTGAAAATGAGAAAACCCATAAACTTACTGGAGTGAGACATGCAATTCTTTTTATATAAGTCAATGCTTAAAACAGCAGGCACTTTATGTTCCAAAATTAAAGACCTGAACTCCAATTGTGCTGAATACTACAAAAATTTGTATTGGGGTTATTTAAAAACAAGCAAACAAACAAAATCAACTAGTTTTTCCTCTCTGCGTGAGGATCTTCTGAAATCATTACCTAGAGCCATCTCCTGGCAGCAGGAGCTAGCACCTTGCCCCAATACATCTCTATGTTTTAGAGTAACAAGATGTATCAGTGAGCTAGGTGGGGTGGGAAAAATGGGAGTGTGAGAAGCTTCCTTAAGTCTGCTGGGAATGGACATCAACCTTACATATACTAGTTTGATATGACCGTGTCTCTTTTCTTGCTTCCAATAACTGTAAGATGGGCTCACAGGCTTCAACATTCTACTCTATATTCCAATCCCCAAATCCCCCACTATACCAAAGACTGTCAGTGTAAATTTTAATTAACTTCAGAATGTCATACACTAATCAGAAGTACTGTCTCATTAATAAGCATGGCTAGCATTTACTATAGAATGGAATAATTAACCATGTTATGCAGTTACCTTTAAAATGTTTTATAGGAATATATTAATAAATATTTCTTTAAAAATTTGCCTTTTCTACCTATAACTACCATGAGTCAGGACATCTGGGTAGAGTCTAGTGCCAAGTGAACACCAAGTGACTGTGTGACATGGGCATAGCCCCTCCTCTCTTTAGTATGTAGGTTCCTCCTCCACTTTTAGATTAGATTACATCAAAGATTTATTCCAGCTTGAAATTATGCTTCTATAATAATGAGAGATGTGTTAATAGGAATCATTCCACCTAAAGAGGAAACAAAGCTACAGAAAAATAGGATAGACCTTTTGTAAGGAATAAAACAAAGTAGTAAAGTAAGCATAATTGCACCAGTATCTGTATCTCATTTTTTAAAAAGATTAACACATGCATTGTGATGTCATCTTCGTATCATTTGTGTGAGGCTTGGGAGAGCCAGGAATGGCACAGAGAGAAAAACCTTCATTCCAACGTGAATCCCCAAAGTTAACTGTTACCTCCTGTTTCTTTCAGCAAGAGAAGGAGCAGCTTTCTTAATTACTGTTCTTGGTTCCTGTCAACCAGTCCAGTGTAAAAATATCTATTATGTTCTTAATCCAACTCCACCACTCTAAAAGAGTTTCTTGCAGAAATCCACAGAGGACCTGATTTAGAAGCACCTGGAAAGTTTGTCAGAAATGCAGATTCCTGGTCCCCACCCAATCAAGTGAATCCAAATTTGTAAGAAAGAGGTTCAAGAATCTCCATTCCTTTTACTATGATAAGTCTTAGATTTTGAGTGCCCCTGTTCTACAATGTCCAAGTAGCTGTATGTATTAATGACTGTTTAAGTGCACTTTTATCAAGCTTGCAAAAATTCAGCTTGATAGTCGACCTAGTGCTTTTTGGCTCTCCACCAAAATTGTTGCTACTTTTATACTCTTGCTCAGGGTACAAGTTATTTTAGTGAGTTTTTTTTTTTTTTACTGATCATTTGAATGGACTGAAATCTTTTCCACATCTGTCCTTAAAAAATTTTTTAGTCAAGTCTTCTCCAAGTAAATTTAACCAGGTATTTTTCCCCTAAAGTAGTAGAATGCCATTTAAATGACCAGGAATTCTAACAGAAGCAACCCTAATGATGGAAGAAGGAGAGATGATAGGAGAAAAGGGGAAGGCAAGATGCAAAAGGACAACATCTATAATTCAAGAATTCATGAAGGTTTTTAAGGGTTGTTTTTAGAAAAGAAGAGATGCCATTTTACCCTGTGTTGATGGCAAGAGATTTCAAACGAATACTGTCTAAAAGCCACTGTATAACATTTCTACTTTGCATACGCTGTAAGAATAAATCCTTAGAGGTCAACTAGGCCAAAAGCAAAAACACTTTCAACAGTCAGATACATACTTAAGTCATGAGGGAAAATACTTTCTTGGGGGAAAGAACTTTACCCAAATCAATTTAATTTAACACTGAAAAAAATATAAACAAATCCTGGTATGGGGGAAAATAGCATAAACATGAAAATTAATACATATACAGATAATAAGGAAAAGTTTGGTATCTATGATACAGTATAAATACACAAACAGTAAGACCCAATCCTCTTCCCAAGGGCAGAGCTACCACGTCACTCTGCCATTTCTGGTCTTCTCTCACCTCCCACCTGGCCTTCAATGATGAAATCCACCTCTGAGAGAGTCACCATCCCCACTACTGGAAGCTGTGCTCTCTGTGGAAGAAATCTACTCTCTCTGTAGTGGTAAGAAGAAATAGAGTGATTTTTCTTGGACTGCTGTTTAAAAGTATTGGTAGTACTGGTAACAACTTCCCAAACACCTAGTCTTGTGATTAAAGAGTCAAACTCATAGTTGCCTTCTTTGTCACTGGCTCCAATGTGAACCTCTGTAGCATCCCAAGACTTCAAGAGGACAGATCCCAATCAGCACTTGAAAGCCAATAAGCTTTTTAACAGTCAAGTGCTAGAGCTAAACCAGGAAAATGTCATGGACATTCAGGGAAACTGTTTCTAGGCTTTAAATACTGAAGAAGAGCGCAATGGCTTGCTGGGGATCAGCTTATTTTAAGCAAGTTTTCTGGAAACCTTTTTATTTTAAACCCATAATATCTAAATAGGTCTCTACGCTCAAATAATTTAAAAATCATAAAGTTTAAAATTGTAAATTTCCAAAATTAAGAACAACAAAAAACAAAGTATTAGAATAATTAAAGTAACTCATACAGAATTTTTCCTCCCCTGAATAAAATTAGTCCGCAGCTGTGTTGGCAAGAGAGCGATTTCTTAGTTCCCAAACCCAAACCTTTTTCACGAGTCATCTTCAGTTAAACTATACTTTTGCTTAGCTGTTAAGCAGGTCCTCGACTCCTCTTCTCCATCATTTCCCACACCCTGGTCTCCCTCACTCCACTGTGACTTCCTTCCACCTTCCGAAAACTCTGCAACATTTTAGCAAGGAAATACCAAATGGAAACGGGTATCACTAAATTTTGTGAAGAACACAAGTGAGTGTGTACTTTTTCCTTTTCCTAAGGAAAAAAAAACAGCCTGCAAATATTTAAGCTCTAATCATTTCATTAAAATTTCTCTGCCTGTAATTATCAATATCATAAGACAAATTAAATCCATGCTACATATACAGTTATTCGCCTTTATGCGAAAGGAAAAACCCACTCTGTCATATCATCAAATAAAAATGAGAACTGTTTATACTGGATACAGTTTAAATTGGCTAAAAACTGGTCAGAGCTCGAATGAACCAAAATAAATGTCTTTAGGAGGTCACTAGTTATCCTTCGAAATCATTAATGACTGGTTAAGTCATAGGATTAATAGTGATTAGTTCATAACATGCTGGATACACCCAAGGCAATGAAGCATAAGCATCAATTACATTTAAGTGCTATCAAATCTGTAACTAGTCAGAGATTCTGGAATTGAACCAAACCAATCATTAATATCATCATATTTTAACAAACTCAGAAATATACTGTAAAAATACACTAATTAAATCCATGAGGTTTATAATGCTTTTAAAAGTGAAAATAGGGTAGTATGGATATGTGGTGCTAATGCCTTATTTCTTTCAGTAATTCTCATGGTATTGCTGGGTCCCTTAGACACATGTGCCATTCAATTCTGTGTGTGTATGGCTAAGGTATTAGATTACTATCCCAAGCTGTAGACATCTGTGTGGCACCAAATTTACTTTCAGAAGTAGATGTTATATGGCAGGTACCAAAATGTGATGATCAATTCTATGTTCTCTATTGATTAACTTCCTCATTTGGTTAAGCAGCCAGTGTATAACAGAGTTCTACACAGGTCAAAATTATATCACTTTCAGAGCAGCAATACGTGATCCAAGGTTTTCTTGAAGGTAGTGCAAAAGATGCAGTTCATAATGTTCTCCAGATTCAGGAACTCTTATGCTGTGTCTCTCCTGAGGGTAGATCTTAACAGCAACAACAAAAACAAAACAAAGCACAAAAATAAGAATTGAATACTACATTTCCTTCTCAAGCTTCAAAGATACTCAACAGGATTAAAAATATGGTACACTGCCTCTCCAAGATATCACACACATATATCCTATGTAAAGGCCCCTCTCCTCGCTATGAGTCGGAATCGACTCAACGGCAGTGGGTTTTTTAATGGTATAAATATGGGGCATTTTACCCCTTTTTGAGATACTGCCTCGGAAACCCAAAGAGGGGTAAAATCCTACAATATACCATTAAAAAACCCACTGCCATCAAGTCCATTCTGACGTACAGTGACCCCCAATGGGTTTTTGAGGCGGTAACTCTTGCCCAGTCTTGCTTCTGCAGAGTGGTTGGTGGATTTGGCACTGTGCTCTGGTGGTGTAGTGCCTAAGCCATGTGACTGCTAACCACAAGGCTGGCGGTTCAAACTCCCCAGCCTACTCCTCCCAAAGGAAGACTGGGCAATCTACTTTCATAGAGATACTGCCTCGGAAACCCAGGGAGGAGTCACTATGAGTCGGAACATACTCAGTGGCAGTTGAGTTTGGAGTCTTTGGTATATACCATTAGGCTAACAGAAGGATTTATCTGTAGACCAGTGGTACTCCATGTGTGGTCAAAACTACTTTCAGAACAATACTAAGATTTATTTACCTTTCTTGATTGTGTTAGCATTTGTGCTGATGATGAAAAAGCAATGGTGGGTAAAAGTGCTGGTGTCTTAGCATGAAATTAAGGCAGTGACATTAAACTGAATTCTTCACCACCAAGCACTTGGCAGTAAAAAAAAAAAAAAAAAAAAAATGCTGGTTTCACTTAAGTAGTAGCAAAAATTAGAATTTTTTAAACTGCAATCCTTGAACAGGTGTCTTTTTAATATTCTGTGTCAGTAAAATGGGAAGTATGTATAAAGCACTTCAGCTACATACTGAAATGGTGACTTCAAAGAAAAGTACTGTGCAACTAAGCTATAAGCTGAACTAGTGCTTTGGAAAATTAAACTCCATTTTCAGCTTGACAGAATGACTGACAAATTATGGTTTTTCCAGACTTGGGTATCTGGCAAACATTTTCTCCAAAATGAATGAAGGGAGCAGTCACATTAAGAACAACACTGACAGTATTTTTTGCCAGTAACAGTCAAGCTTCCAGGAGAAAATGAAAATAATTTTAGAAAACTTGTGTCTACCACCATTAACTCATGATCCTCCCAATACTTGAGGCTTTTTTTTTTTTTTAAAAAAAGATGATATAAATGTACGTTTTATTATATCCAGAACTATGTTCATTTGGGATCTAGATGTCCCATTCATAGATGGTATCACTGTTTTCAGTTTCCGCATGGCAAGAGATAAATTATTTGTCTTATGTCATTAGGATATACATTCATTTTTTTAAAATTGTGATACAAATAGACCTAACAAAATATTTGTAAATTCAATAATCTTTACATGTATAACTCAGTGACACTGATTACATTCTTCAATCATTTTCACTATCCTTTTCTGAATTCTACAACATTAACATAAACTCTGTGCCCCCTACATAGTAATACTCTCTTCCCTCCTCCTTCTCATCCTCAAAACCAAACCCATGGCCATGGAGTAAATTCTGACTCATGGTGACCCTTTAGGACAGTGTAGAACTGCCCCACAAGCTTTCCAAGGCAATCTTTCTGGAGGCAAACTGCCTCATCTGTCTCCCACCGAGTAGCTGGTGGGTTCAAACCACCAATCAAAGTTAACAGTTGAATGCCTGAACCACTGTGCCACCAGAGCTCCTTTCCTCTCACTTCCATTATCACTAATAAGCTTTGGTTTCTATGTATTTGTTGATTTCATGTAAGTGAGATCATATAGTGTTTGTTCTTTTGTGTGTAACTTATTTCACTTAGCATAATGTTTTCAGTATTCATATTCATTTTTCTTTATGGCTGAGTAATTTTCCAGTTCATTAAATATCCCATTTTGTTTATCCATTCATCTGCTGATAGACATTTATGCTGTTTCTATCTTTTGGTATTGTAAACACTGCTGCAATAAACACTGGTATACAGGTTTCTCTCTGTATTTCTGCTTTCAGATCCTTTAGGATTAGGAAAGCTGGGTCATATGGTATAGTTCTATGTTCAACTTTTTGAGAACTGTCAAAATTTTTTCCACAGCAGCTATACCATTTTGCATGCCCACTAGTAATGGATAAAGGTTCCACTTTTTCCCTATCCTTGCCAACACCTATTGTTTTCCTTTGAACCATAGCCATTCTAGTGGTTTTGATTTCCATCTCCTTAATGGCTAATGTTGAACATCTTTTGCTTGTTGGCCATTTATATATCAAGATACTTTTTTGATGAAATCAGTGGTAATATTAATATATGTCATTTTAAAATATTATATAATGAAATGAATCATATTTAAAAGATATGTGCAGAAGACTAAGTATGGGTAAAAGATCCATTTGAAGTATGAGAGTCAAAGGATTTTAACAGAATATAAAAAGCTTACTGATACAGCTTCAGATTCCAAATTATAGCTAATCTTAAAAACAAAACAAAACAAAAAAGACCACTGCCATCGAGTCGATTCTAACTTTAAGGAACTACCAATAGATAAGTTTTGGTGTAGTATCAAAGTAGAACAGCCCAAATTATCTGAAAAGACTAAAACATACCTTTCTTTTCTTAACTACGTAAACTGTGAGCTGAATTTTCTTCATATATATTGGGAGCTCTGGTGGTGTAGTGAGTGCCTAAGGCATCTGACTGATTCCCAGAAGGCTGGTGGTTCAAATTCATCAGCCACCCCTCAGAAGGAAGACTGTGCAATCTACTTCCATAGTGATACTGCCTTGGAAACCCAAGGATGGGTCCCTATGAGTCGGATCCCCATTAGCCCAAATAACAGCACAACAGACTGAATTGCAGAGATGATACAAGAATTGAGGTGTCTTCTTTATTAAGCCAGAAAGTAAAGGAATTTGTAAAAATGTAAAACAAAGCTACTTTTCTCAGTAAATTATATTTTTTGTTCCCCATGAAAATGTTATTTGTTTTAATATTAATGGTTTATTAGTATTTCTAATAATAAGTTACAGAATAACAACATTTTTTTCTCAGTGTCAGTATCTAATCTGAAAAACAATGATAGACATAACCCATATTAACGAAGTTCTTTGGGATCCTCAATAATTTTTTAAACTATAAAGGGACCCTAAGACTCTAAAAAACCAAGTATCTCAAATATGAAATATGAAAAAGGAGAAAGTAATACTTCTCATTTCTTATGGGCACATAATCTGAGTAAGGGAAACAGTTTCTCATAAAACTTTTTTTGAGCAATGGATCAATGGAGGAGGTAACCTAAAGATTTCTGCTCCAAGGCCAGTACAAAATAAAAAGGAGAAAATGAGAAGATCATGTAATCAGGCTTAAAATCTCTTTTCTAGCAATCAAATGAAGCAGCATTTCCTAACCCTTCAAAGGGAAGAGAAAAGCAAAGGAAAACAGTGAAGGGACTCCCTGTCATTTTTCCTGCATTTACAAACTGTGACAGCAGACACAGACACACAAGTCATGTAATCATACAGGCCAATTTTCCAACCTGACTTCAACAGAATCATGATTTTTTATCCAGCCAGAGAAGGTACACCAACTATATCTGTTAGAGGGTGGCCACAGTTGAAAATTTGCCTTTCTTCCACAGTTCATTAGATTTCAAAGTAATCAATTGCTAATCACTACTTTAATTAGAAAATGTAGAATAACTCACCTGCAAATCATATGGCTTTCCAGCCCTCACTAAAAAACTTAGTAATATACTGGTGTGTGCAAAATGGACATTCTCATCCAAGAACCCATGTAAGAGCAGTAAACGATTTGGTCTAGAGATATGGAAATACCAGAGGATTAGACAAAACAGAGGATTTTGGGGAAATACTTAACTCATTTAAACTAATCTCACTTAACTATGTTAATTCCCTTATAATGTGATGTTAGAATAAGGATTCAACATTATTAATATTAAATTTGTAATATATTAACTGGATTCTACACATAATGAAAGACTGAAAAAACAATAAAAAGATTTAGTATTCAATTTCCTGGAATATTAGCACACATCAATAATTATAGCACATCTCTAGAAAAAGATAAATCACTATCTGTAAAATAAGCAGAGATGTAATTTTTTCCATCCTAAGGCAACTGCTTTAAATACACTTGTTATAAAAACAAACTATATGAACTGATCTATAAATAAGCAAGGACTTATTTAGCTCTGAGAAACAGCCATGACATTTTAGTATTCTATAAAATATTAATCTTGGTTTTTCATTATTTGTAGTTTTCATCATTATTAAAGATAGTTTTTAAAAATACAATTTTAAATTTATAATCTCAATTTTAAAGCCTGAACTTACTCAGAAGGGAACTTTTCTGCTTGCATGGCCACAGATCCTAGGTAATAGCCTTGTTCATTTTGGTCAGGGTGACCCATGTAACGTTCCGTGTATCCTGTATCATAGAAGATCCACAGAGTGACTGGGGCTCCAGCAATAGCAACCTGTATAAACCAACACTGATGGTCAAATGTGGTTCAGAAAAGGATGGCTAACTATGAGAATTTGTAATTGTAAATTTATAGGCTAAAATTATCCTTAGTAGCTTTAGTCCCATGACTGAGGCATACATGTCTCAGGCAACGCAGAAAATCAAAGAAAGTGCCAAGGTCAAGAATTTGATACTTAGGTGAGTCAGTTAGCTTCATGTTCAGTCATGCAGCAAACCCTACTCTTAATCTGGGCTAGCTGGCATATAAATGTGGGCCCCTTTGTCAACTAGAGCCTATGTATAGCTCAGTGTAAAGTCATTTCTGCTACCGGGAGAAGTGTCAGTTTTATATAGGAAAAGCAGACACTTTTTCAATTTTTTTTTTTTAATTAGGATTTGGGTGAAGATTTACAGAGTAAATTCACTTTTCATACAGCAGTTCACATATACTTTGTCTCATGTCATTGACCAAAATTTACAATGCAGCAGCTCCCCTCCCACTTTCTCCCCATAGTTACCTCCTCCCAGTGTCCATCCCTTCATACTCTTTTGCACCCTGAGCTATCTCCCTGTGCATAAGCAGCCCTTCCTTCTCCCATGATTGTTCTCTCCAGGGCGTGTGTCTACTTGAGGTAAATGTTTAACTCACATGCCTGTACTTTGTTTGGCTGGAAACCACAGTTGTGGGTTCAATTCCAGACCTGCAGGGCAGCTAGGGGCCATAGTCTCAGTGGTTACACCAGGCTCCATTGGACCAGCAAACCTGGTCCCCACCTTCTTTTTTTTTTTGCCTCCAAATGATTTTGAGTTTTGTACCACATTGTTCTCCCTCTTTATGCAGGATCTCCTACATCCCTTCCAAGTGGATGGCAGTGGTAGCTGGGCACCATCTAGTTCTTCTGGTCTCATAGTTGTATAGGTTGCAGATCGGATGGTGTACCAGTTGCTAGGACGGATTGTTTCCATTAATTTTGGTTTTCTTCTTTCTTCTTGACGAGGAGAGACCCGTTGTTGCATCTAGATGGCAGCTTCCTAGCTTTTAAGGTCCCAGTCGCTACTCGCCAAAGTAGTAGGTGGAACAATGTTTTGTATAGTATGTTATGCCAATTGAGTTTGATGTCCCCTGCGACTATGGTCCCAAGCCCGCAGGATCAACTACTCGGTCCCTCTGGGTAGCTGGCTGTGACCAAGTAATGACCATAACCTTGCTCTTTGTCAGCTCTACTATACACCTGGGAATTCTGATCATTCACATGAACTTATAGGCCCATTGTCTGCCAACCCTGTATATGATCTTGGATACACTCTCCATTTAGACATACCTAATTGTTTAGCTTGTTCACCCATCTATCCGTCCCTATACCCATGTTTGCTTTCACTGACAACTCAGTATTGTATATGCAAAGGGGTTCATATTTGTTGTTTGTACTGCCCATGTAACTCTCTGTCTTTCTCATCCTCAATGCTGCCATATTGGTCACTCACATTTGGTACATTGCCCTTCTCTTCACCCAAATCAATATTTATCTCTATCTATCTAACAACATTCCCTCCCCTTCCCTCCCACCCCTGGTAACCAACAAAGAAAATGTCCTCCAATAGATAAACCTTTCCTTAACTTTTACAATAACGGACTAATACAATATTTGTCCTTTTGTGACTGACTTATTTCGCTCAGCATAATGTCCTCCAAGTTCATCCACGTTATGCGGTGTTTTGTAGATTCTACATTATTCTTTAGCGTTGCACAGTATTCCATTGTGTGAATGTACCAAAGTTTGGTTATCCATTCCTCAGTTGTTGGACATCTAGGTTGTTTCCAAGTTTTGGCTATTGTAAATAGTGCTGCGATGAACATCGGCGTGCATATATCTGTTCTTGTTATGGCTCTCACTTCTTTAGGGTATATAACTAGTAATGGGATGGCTGGGTCAAATAGTATTTGTATTTCCAACTTTTGAAGGAATCGCCATACTGCTTTCCACAATGGTTGTACCATTTTACAGTGCCACCAGCAGTGTATGAGAGTCCCAATCTCTCCACAACCTCGCCAGCATTTGTTATTTTCTGTCTTGTTGAACTTTGATAGTAGTGCTGGAGCAAGATGGTATCTCATTGTTGTTTTGATTTGCATCTCTCTAATAGCTAATGATCGTGAGCATTTCTTCATATGTTTGTTGGCCACTTGAATATCCTCCTTGGTGAAGTGTCTATTCATGTCTTCTGCCCATTTTTTAATTGGATTGTTTGTCTTTTTGTTATTGAGGTGTTGGAGTGTTCTATAAATTCTAGAGATAAGTCCCTTGTCAGATATGTTATTACCAAATATTTTTTCCCAATCTGTAGGTTCTCTTTTGACTCTTTTGGAGAAGTCTTTGGAAGCACATAAAAATTTAATTTTTAGAAGGTCCCAATCATCTGGCTGGAAAAGCAGACACTTTTAAAAGCAGTACAGAATTTAAAGTTATGAATGAATTATATTTAAGTACTAAAAAAACTTGCCTAATTTTAAGGCTCCCACAAAGTTTTCTATTTAAATATTGTAATTACTTTCTCAATAGCTGCAAGCTGGAAAAATTATGGTAGTTTACAAAATTCATTTTGTGGATCATCTGAATGTACACACAAGAACAAAAGGCTTATCATTTTATTATTAAACATAAAACATTTTTTACCATAAAAAGTCATGTTTTTAAATATTTTAAAAAAGAAAAACACAACTCATAATTCCTACTCTCATTTTTAAATTTTTTATTGTGATTTGGGTAAAAGTTTACAAAGCAAATTCATTTTTCATACAGTAGTCACACACATTTTGTTTCATGACATTTACTGCAATCCCCACAATGTAACAGCTCTCTTCCCACTTCCTCCCTATAGTTACCTCTTCCTTGTGTCCTTTTCTCCTATGCATTCCTGCCCCCTGAGCTATTTCCCTGTGCAAACACTGCCCTTCTGTTCTACCATGATTGAGCATTCTGAATGTATCTATTTGATGTAAATGTTTACCCTATATGTCTGTCTGTTGTTACGCTGGAAGCCATGGGAGTGATTTCAATTCGAGATCTGAAGAGTAACTAGGGATCATGGTCTCGGGGGTCTCACCAGGTTCCATCAGACCAGTCAACCTGTTTATTTTTATGATTTTGAGTTTTGTTCCATATTGTTCTCCCACTCTATCTAGCATCTACTTTCTTACATCTCTATGTAGTTTCCTCTAGAGTATTTTTCTAAGGCTTCATTTATTTAACCGTAATCATTGTTTATATATTTCATAATTTATTCACTCAATACAGATTTATGGTCAGAGCCAAGCTTGTGTTTGGCTGCTGCTGAGGGTACAGGGCTAAAGAGTAGGCAGATAGGTCCCTGCCTTCAGAGCATTCAGTCCAACAATTAAAATAAGTATTATAATCAATTATATATGTGTGTATGTTTTACTAATTATGACTATCTCTTAAGATCTTTGGCATATGTCTATAAATAACCAGTAACTGGTCACCTAGTTGAAAAGTATTATGTGTATGTATGTATACATGCATGTATATCTCACACAGCTATTAAATACACAAACTCTAACATTTCATAATATCACCAACTGTTTAAACTTTCAGAAAATAGGCATCTTCTCATATCCTCAATTTACAGAAAATTCTACCCTTATTGTAAAATTAAGAATAATAGACAATCACTTACCCTGAAGATATCTGACCTCTGCATTAATGCCATTAGGGAGAGGTATCCTCCATAGGACCAGCCATGGATGCCCACACGATCTAAGTCAATGAAATCATATCGAGAAGCTAGATATTGGAGTCCTTCCACTTGATCGTCAATTTCTATTTGACCCTGCCAAAAAGAGGAAGAATATTTTATTGATTGATCCTGATCGATAAAAGTATTATAAGAATGCTTATAAAGCTACTACATGTTTTCACTAAAAGTACTTGTAGCATTTTTAGATCGGAATTTATTATCAACTGAGATTCTGTTGTCCAAAGAACGATTTGAGAGATAGGGGCCTACAGGTTCTGTTGCTAGCCTGTCTTAAGAATTTAGTTACTCCTCAGTCATAAAGTTCTTTTCTATGGCTACCCAAACTATTCCTTGTTGTAATCATTTCCATTTGTTCTGTTGTCTGCTAAGAGGTCAGCATCTTCCTTGCAACAAGCCTTCCCATACCCAAAGACAAAAAATTAGCCCCCTTAATTGGTTGACTGATTTAACTACTCTTGAAACTAGTGAAGCAGAGGGAATCTCTGTTGAGGCCCTGACTCCTATTTCTCCCATACTATTAGGAAATGAACATTCTATTTCTTTAAAGTCCTACTAAGTTCTAAATTCCTATAGCCACCACCCTGTCTTTATTACTAGGCCTGCCAGTGCACATAACCTCACTTCACTGAGCCAGAAACAAAAATAAAAACAAAAAAACTTACATGAGAATACAACCAACATAAGGTCAAAGAACTGGCTGTGGGAGAAATTCCCCATGTCTTACTCAGCATGTCCAACATACTGGCAAACACAGTAACTGCCTTACTGTGTAAAAGGAACATCGGATTCTCATCATTTCCCAAAGCAGCAGAAGGGACATGGGGCATCTCTAAAAGGTAGCATTTAAAGCTTCCTGTAGAGAGAAAGAGGCTTGTCACAAGGAAGGCACTAACCAGTTGGTTTCCCTCTTCGCAGAGGACAGAACAAATCTCAATTATCCCTCTCAATAGTGTACAGGATACTGAAAACTAAATAGTGCTGCCTTCTGGCTAACCTGGACATACAAAAATAGAAAGAGAGGGTATTTCCATGTGTATGGAGCTCCATCTTAGCTCTCCAAAGTTACATGCAGGTAGATGTCAGCTAGCCTAGAAAGTATCCAGTTACATCTTCCTTCCCACCTCCCAACTTCACCATACACATACATATTCTCACTAACAGGCACTTCTTCCAACTCTCTCTGGGGTTCGACACCAAACAATGCAACAGAAAATGTGAATTATTTAAAAAATGTTTTCAGGCTCACACACCATTTTATATTTAAAAGCGCCTTCAAATTTAAGCCCTCGATGGCAGGATCCCCTGTTGTCTATCACCACAACCACATAACCCAGAGAGGCTAGGGTATTCAAGCGGAAATATTTGACTCCTTTAAACCGATTATTCACCAACTGCACCTGAGGAAGAGATACAACTTCAGTGACATTTATTATGTGGTTAGCATACAAAAGCATGAGAGGCAGGACTTTACAAAAAGTAAAAAACTTATTTCTTTTTTTTGTTATTTTGCCTTTTAATGTAACTTTTAAGTATTTCATTTTCAAAATAACTTACATCTTTTCACATTTATGCTGCTGCTTGCCAACTGCACACTCAAGATGCAGAGTAATGACTAAACAATGACAGACTTTACAACTATAACCTAGATACTAATTACATACAAGTCAAGAGAATCAATCTACCCAACAGAGAAAGCTATAAAAATGATTACTTTTACTCTGAAGAATTGTGACATTCAAATGACAGTGACAATGATAAACAAGATCATCTTTCCTACCCACCCATCTCCACTGAGGTTGTCTCTGACTAGTAGTGGGAATAACTAGGAATTTTAATTGGACAATATGACCAGTCTGGTTTCCTTAATAAAGTAGGATAGTTTTAAAATCACTTTATCACTCTAAAGACTATATTTTAAAATGACTGAGAAATTAAATGTATTTTAGTGTGTCATCAGGAATAATGCTATCTAGTGAAAATCCACTGCCATTGAGTTGATTCTGACTCATGGAGACCCCTATTGGCTTTCTAAGGTTATAAATCTTTACTGAAACAGACTGCTTCATCTCTCTCCCATGGAGCAGCTGGTGGGCTTGAACCACAGCCCTTCTGATTACTGGCCAAATGCCTTACCACAGTACCACCAGAGCTCCTATCTAGTGAAAAGAGGAGTATATAGTGGACAAAAGATTACAGAAGTTCAAGATCTGAAGTCTTGGCAAAATGAGAAAGAAAAAATATTTGTTTTTTAAACTTTTTATTGTGATTCAGGCGAAAGCTTACAGAGCAAACTGGTTTTCCATTCAATAATTCATACATACTTTGTTTTGTGACACTGATTGCAGCAATCCTCACAATGTAATAACACTCTTCCCACTCCCTCCCTGTGTTTACCAGTTCCATTCATCCTCTCCTATCCCTTCCCACCTTCTGAGCTTTATCCCTGGGCAAGTGCTGTCCTTTTGATCCCGTATGGTTGATTTTCTAAGGAGTGCATACCTCCCTAGTATTGTTGTTCACCTTATAGACCTGTCTATCGTCTGACTGAAAGCTGAGTCACGGGGATGAGAGTTCAGTTCCAGGCCTGAAGAGTGTCTAAGGGCCATAGTCTTTGGGGTAGAAAAAGTTTTCTCTGGCTGAAATCAATGAAACATTGTGTCAGCTAGTAGGTAAGTAAAAATCAACAGTATCTTCAACCAAAAAAAGAAAAAGAGAGAGAGAAAACTATTTAGCATTTACTGCGCTAATTCTGCAGGGGATAAAAGAACCCTTTCTTTTTGCACTTTTGGATGTTTAGCACCATTAAACACAACTGCCAGACTGGTCTTCCTGCATCTATTCTTGCTCTCCTATAGTCTGTTACTGGACAGCAATGATCATTTAAAAATGCCACTCAGATAGGACTTTGCTGCCTGGGTCCCTTCAATAGCTATTATTACACTTAAGAATAGTGTCTAAACTCCTTACCATGGCCTTTGAGACTCTACACTATCTGGCCCTTGGATGTCTCTTTGACTTCATCTTATACTATGTCCCCTTTGCTCACTCTACCCATACTGGTCTCCCTGTTATGAACTATATATATATATATATAGAGAGAGAGAGAGAGAGAGAGAGAGAGAGAGAGAGCGCGAGCTGGTTTTCACCACCAAAAACCAAACCAAACTCACTGCCACTGAGTTGATTCCAACTCATAGCGACCCCCATTGGGTTTCCAAGGCTGTAAATCTTTATGGAAGCAGACTGCTTTATCTTTCTTCTGTGGAGTGCCTGGTGGGTTTGAACCACTGACCTTTTTGTTAACAGCCAAATGCTTTAACCACTATACTATCAGAGCTCCTTAGTTCTCACTACATTATATTCACTGTTACCACTGTATGGAATGTCTCTCCTCAGATCTTAATGTGGTTCATTTTTTCTCATTCTTTGTATCCTCAGAGAGGCTTCCCTGACCATCCTCTTCGGAACTCCCCAACCCATCTCAGTTGTGCTGCTATTCCTTTTCCAGCTTAATTTCTTCACAGCATTAACTGAAGTTCTATCATTTATATGTCTACTTGTTTAATGGGGAAACATTAAGCCCCACAAAGGTAGGACTTTCGTCCTACTTGTTTACTGTGTAATCCTCACTGCCTAAAATAGTACCTGGCACATAACAGGAAGTCAATATTATTTGCTGAATGAATAAATGAAAAACAGAGATATGAGAATGATGTTGCCCTTCCTACCTTGGGAGGAGGTGTTGTGATGGATAAAGGTACTAGTTTTTAAAGAAAGGGAGCTGAAAGAAGAAACCCTAGGCATGGAAGAGAACAAATTATGGAGCATTTAAAGCAAACTTGGTTTCCGACTTATAGTGACCCTCTAGGGCAGAGTAGAACTGCCCTGTAGGGTTTCCAAGGCTGTAAATATTTATGGACGAAAACTGCCACATCTTTCTCCTGTAGAGGCTGGTAGGTTCAAATGGTTGCTCTCTTAGTTAGCAGTTGAGTGCTTTAACCACTGCGACACCAGGGCTCCTGTTAAGCACAGAAGAGGGCCTCAACTGCCTGATAAAAACACTTTTCCCCTGAGCCAGTATTTCAGCCTTTATAGCCTGGAGGCCTGCTGCTTCTGGAAGAAAGTATTTAAAAGCATAATGCCTTCTGGCACTGGGGATTCTAAAATCTCCTTTAGTATCAGTTTTTCAAAACCTGTATCCTGCTATCACCTGCATTTATATTTGCATGATAGTGTCTGGTACACAGGAAGCACCATAAGCGTTTGTTAAATAAACACTTAAGATTTACAGCCTTGGAAACTGTATAGGGCAGTTCTACTCTGTCCTAGAGGGGAGCAGTAAGTCAGAATCAACTCAGTGGCAGGGGGTTTGGTTTTGGTTTGACCTACAGAAATTGTTGTATTTGTTGTTGTTGTTATGTGCCGTCGAGTCAGCCCTGACTCATAGCGACCCCTCCTTGGGTTTCCAAGGCAGTATCACTACAGAAGTAGGATTGCCCAACCTTCCTTCCGAGGAGTGGCTGGTGGGTTTGAACCGCCAGCCTTCTGGTTAGCAGTCAAGTGCCTTAGCCACTATGCTACCAGAGCTCCCATTTAGTGATAAAGTAATTCATTTCATGTTATGAACTCTGATACTGTTGTGGTTTCAAAGGATTTACACTTGACGCAGGGCTTCAAATTGGTTCAAACCTGTTCAGTCATAGCTGATGGAACATACACCTTGCATTGCAGCCACATCTCTTGTGGGATTATAACTCAAGTAGGAATTAAGCAGTGGTTCTCTGCTCAAAGATGGTGGCCAACACACATTCAAAGTGGGCCGTCAGTCACCACCTTTAAGTGGGGTACTGCTGCTTATTTCCTACTCGGATCAAAATCCCAAGCGCAAGAGATCTGGTTGCTGTGCACCGTATGCTCTGTTGGCCATGACTAAACCAATCGGTTTGAAGACCTGCTTTGACCATCCTGCTTGAATAAACATTAAGAAAGATCACACAACCATCTCACTTTTATAATCAAATTCTCCAAGGCCATGGTGTGTTATTAGAAAGAGCCGGTCTTACATAAAGAGTCTCTTCATAACTAACCCCATAGAGTCATCAAGCAAGGAGACGAATGATATCAAAGTGGGCTGAAGTCCCAGAGTCACTCTATCATGTGAAGTCCCATGGGGAAATGGGCCCAGCAAACTGAACCTGAGATTGATTCTCCTATGATCGCACAAATTTGAATGCTTCCAAAGAATACTTTAAGAAATCAAAAAATCATCCTATATCATCTGTAGCTTTTCAAAAATCAAATGTTGAACTCATTTTTAGCATTTTAAATATGATTACTTCTAGAAGTACAAAACCATATAGTTGTATTCATAAAATACTTCAAACTAACTACACCTGTTAATATTTTTTAAACTTAAAAAAAAAAAAAAAAGACAATACAAATAAATTCAAAACAGAAATTACAGGACACTGTCAAATGCTTTACATATTTTGTTGTATTACTTTGATAGTAAGGCTAAGTAAAAAGGGTGTTTGTCCTTCCCAATGAAGAAATGATATGTGAGATATCTGAAAGACACTATAAAAACTAGTTGGTTATCTACATTTTAAGACAAAGGTCTCCTTGTATCGATTAATTAAGTTTACAAAGATTCTGACTTTATGTTATTAAGAAAAGGCTAAAGCTTTCATAATTTCTGTGTAGATGATATGATATGAATGTGAATCATGTTAGGTTTGCTTACAAACATGTTTAACAGTTGCAAAGTGATTTAATCGATCATGTATGATCATCATACTGAGATTTTATGGCTTACGTAGTTACTTTACTTTTATTTTATTCTTTGCATGACTTGGTATCAAGATACAATTCCAGATATGGAATAACTGAGTATAATCATAAAAGATATTTTCTGAGTCCAAGAGTTGTATTATCTTGCAAGAGTTGTATTATGCACTTTAATTACATTCTAATTTCTTCAGTGGCTCCATGTGAGATATATAATCAGGAATAATTATTTTTTTATATTACCAATTAGCCAATTGATAATACTTTACCAGTAATACTTTACTCTGATAGTCAACTGCATGTATTTAACATTCACATGCTAATATTCAATCCAGAAAAAAATAAAAGTGTAAACTTCTTCCAGTGTTGAAGAGCAGTACATCAGTTACATTAACTATTTGATAAAAGTTTTCTTGCTTGAATATATATAGCTTTAAAAGATGAAGTCTTAGAATAAAGAGAGGGATTCCCTAGGTAACCAAGTCTTTCTGAAAACATCTGTTAAAACCCTACTGACCAAGAAATTTAATTATCTAATTTCATTTTCCAAACAAGTTTCCCAATGTAGAAAGCAATGTATTTACCTACTGACACAAGTCTTCCACTCCCCATGAGTTACAGTTCTCATTGTAAATTAAGAAACCGATTTACTGATTTACAATTTAACCATTTAACAAAACCCTGCTTCTTGAACTCCTAAATGAAATAATTAGAACATAAGGCAGAGTTGAGAACAGCAGAGGCCCAACAATGCTCAAAACCACACCCTAAACAAACTGACTAGAAATTTAAAACACAAACCATCTAAATTATATATAATAAATATTTATGTATTTATGCCCACCTGAGGACCACCATATATGAACAGCACAGTGGGATATTTCTTTCCAGGTTGCAGATCATGAGGCTTGTACAGCATTCCATACAACGTAAATCCGGTAGTACTTTCAAAAGAGAAAATTTCTGGAGGGGTGTAGTCAGGAAGAGGACCTGTGAGTAGGTAACATACAGAGTCTATAAAAGAAATCCTTCTGGGAGCTCTATAATCTGAGAGCAAGGAAGAAGATACCATATATCCAGACCTACACACAAATAACTGACCATCCCCTTTCTAGTTGACAGGCTAGAAATTAAGCAAGAATATTCATCTTAAAGAAATAAATCTAATGAATATATAAAATTATCTACTGCAGAAGTAGACACAGTATTCTGAATAATCCTTGAAGCCTAGGAGGTACTTTCACCCCAAACTGGACAAATACTGCTTGGTTCAGCATAACTCATTGATAGACAGGTCATACATCTGATTAGAACCTGGAAACACAAATTTAACAGTCATTTCTACCTGCTTAGGGCAGGGGCCAATAAACAATTGATGAATTACAGTGATCATTAGAGAATAAGGCTAACTAGAAAAAAGAAAGTCACAATTAGTCTTTGATTCACCAAAGCTAAACAGGCTTCTCCTAAGTGTCTGTGGATAGTGCATGTTGTTACACTGTAAGCAGAGACCATCATCATATTATAAATTCTGCTTGTGGACATTAAAACATACCTATACTCTTTGATAGGAGCTCTGGTGGCATAGTGCCTAAGGCATCAGACTGCTAACCAGAAGGCTGGTGGTTCAAATCCACGAGCCATTCCTCGGAACTCGGAAGGAAGATTGGGCAATCTACTTCCGTAGCAATACCGCCTCGGAAACCCAAGGAGGGGTCACTATGAGTAGGATCCGACTTGACGGCAGTGAATTTGGTTTTATACCCTTTGATATGACACTAATTCCAGATATTACCAGATATTGTTGTGTGCTGTTGAGTCGATCCTGATTCGTTGTAATCTTTACAGGAGACTGCCAGATCTTTTCTCCTACAGAGCCACTCATGGGTTTGAACTGCCAACTTTTTTTTTTTTCCTTTTTTTTTTTTTAATTAGGATTTGGGTGAAGATTTACAGAGTAAATTCACTTTTCATACAGCAGTTCACATATACTTTGTCTCATGTCATTGACCAAAATTTACAATGCAGCAGCTCCCCTCCCACTTCCTCCCCATAGTTACCTCCTCCCAGTGTCCATCCCTTCATACTCTTCTGCACCCTGAGCTATCTCCCTGTGCATAAGCAGCCCTCCCTTCTCCCATGATTGTTCTCTCCAGGGCGTGTGTCTACTTGAAGTAAATGTTTAACTCACATGCCTGTACTTTGTTTGGCTGGAAACCACAGTTGTGGGTTCAATTCCAGACCTGAAGGACAGCTAGGGGCCACAGTCTCAGTGGTTACACCAGGCTCTATTGGACCAGCAAACCTGGTCCCCACCTTCTTTTTTTTTTTTTTGCCTCCAAATGATTTTGAGTTTTGTACCACATTGTTCTCCCTCTTTATGCAGGATCTCCTACATCCCTTCCAAGTGGATGGCAGTGGTAGCTGGGCACCATCTAGTTCTTCTGGTCTCATAGTTGTATAGGTTGCAGATTGGATGGTGTACCAGTCGCTAGGACTGATTGTTTCCATTAATTTTGGTTTTCTTCTTTCTTCTTGACGAGGAGAGACCCGTTGTTGCATCTAGATGGCAGCTTCCTAGCTTTTAAGGTCCCAGTCGCTACTCGCCAAAGTAGTAGGTGGAACAATGTTTTGTATAGTATGTTATGCCAATTGAGCTTGATGTCCCCTGCGACTATGGTCCCAAGCCCGCAGGATCAACTACTCGGTCCCTCTGGGTAGCTTGAACTGCCAACTTTTAAGTTAGCAGCTGAATCTTTAACCTGCACCAACAGGGCTCCATTAGCAGATATTAGTGAATGAAAATACTTATCAGGACAAAAGATTTAGGGTAAAATGGGTTAAAAAGATACATTAAAACTATGTTTAAGAAATTAAGTATTTTAAAAATAGATAATTCACATTGATCCTCAGACCTACACAAAAACAAGTGTTTTCACCTTTTAAAAACATGACTGTTGTAGAGTAGTTGAGAGGATGAAAAGAGCTACCTACCAGCTGTTTATTCCCCAAAGCTACAGCTTCCCTGTTCTTACTAGATCTTACTAGTCAGCATATATTATCTTTAAGCTCATCTGTTTTTTTTGAAAATCATTCAAATGTGTGAATGACATCAAGTTTCTTAGCTGATACCTTGACTCTTTTAATCTTATTTTTTAAAAAGGTCTTCCAGACCTGCTGCCACCTGGCGTGAGCGGTAACCCATCTTATTCATTAGTTCAAAGAATTGGAGGGGTGGGATTGATCAGGGGTTCGGCAGTTCAGAAACAACAGTAGACAGGAAGCCTCTGTCCAGGGAATGAAAATCTGTGACACAGGCGTAATGTACTATTGTACTAATTCTATTTAAGGTCAGGTACAGGGAAAGTTAAGTACCTGCTGAATCCAAAATGGTGGCCCAGAATTCCTTTGTTTTGCAAGTTGTGTCATCTTCAGTATTGGACAGCTTGTAAAGGGATACAGAGTGTGGATTCTTCTGGTTACTATATTTACTTATAAAGAAGTCACAATGCTAGAGAAAAGAGAAACAATTATTGTCTTTCCCCCAGGGAAAAGGAAAAAAAAAAATTGTTTACCTGATGTTACATCTGCACTATGGCAGGAATATGATAAGAGTTTGGCCATTTATATACATACATAATGCTGAAGATAAGGCTAAACTTTTTTTTTTTTTTAATTTTATTTTGATTTGGGTGATAAGGCTAAACTTTTTAAAGCTTTTCCTAAAAGGATCAGACTTCCATAGAATCAATTTCACCAATTTTCAGTCATTCAAAAGGAATATTACATGAGCAGAGGGTTTTTTTTAATATGACAAGAAACCCTTCTCACACAGGGACTTAATACCTGGCTGATGCAACAAGAGTGGGAATAGCCACGGTCAGTCAGTCTTGTCACCTCTCCAGGATTTAAATAACTGACCACGTACAGGTGATGTTCTAAAGGTGAGTCTTTGGTACCTTCAAAATATACCAGCTTTCTGACTTCATCAACTTGGATCTGCCAAAAATACCATCAACAAAAAAATCAATGCTAGAATGACCTTGGCAAGACCCCAACACAACAAATAGCATAATATCTAAAGAATAGTTCTCAGACATCAATTTTATTCTGAATCATTTGAGTTTTCTGCCTTTTTCTATTTTGCCACCAATACTAATAAACCTGAGTTAATTTTGTTTATGACTTAAAGCTAAAAATAGATCGTGTCTAGAAGGAAAAAAAGACCTATTGCATGCTGCTCCGTAGAGTTTTCTATCTGCTCAGAAAGTGTGCTTTTCTTAAGATACAAGAATTATTTCATTAATATGACTCTTTACAGGGAAAATAATATGCTATGTAGTGCAGTTTAGGTCAAGCCTTTATGAATACTTGAAAGTCTAATCTTAGCATCCTTTTTATTTCTCAGTGCAGCATTACCTTAGGCAGGACTTTTAGTCTTTTGTACAAATTTGAAAGTGTTTTATCTACTGGGTTAAAGAATATTTGAACTCAATCACAATTTCAATACTAATATGCTTATAAATGAGTATGGATAAGATTTTTCAAGTCTTCATTCAGAACTCAAAAAACTTGTAAGTAAACAGCCAAATTCCCTTACTATTCTCAAATTACAGTAGATTCTGAATAAGTGGTTTTCTTTTATTGTTCCTTTAAAAAATCTTCTATCAGCCCACTCAAACAATGTTTAATAAATATTCAAAATAACTTTTTTACACAGCAGATAAAAGATACATTTCTAAAAGCATGTGCTTTCAAATGTAACATTTTTTTCAGAAGCCTTTTTCCTTATCCTTAGACATTTTTTAGTAGCATAGACAGGAATAAGTATTTGAGATGAAGTCACATATAGGCAGAAAGAGATACAAATAATAGGGAACAGCACAACATTCATGAAGCTTCCCAGGTTTATGTTAATCTCTGTGTAAGAGGTAAGGACTAGTTCTGCTCTTGATTTAGCAGCTGGGAATTAGACCTTTCAAAACTGAAGTAACTAGTAAATCCTCCTTTCCACCTATTATGGTTCTTTTCTTCAAAAGAAGTGGTTGAATCACCTGGAGGTCTTGATAAACAGATTGCTGGGCCCCACCACCAGAGATCTCCTTTGAGGAGGTCAAAGGTGGACCTGAAAATTCACATTTCTAACAAGTTACTGGGTGATGCTGATGCTTTACTGTTGGTCCAGGGACCACACTTTGAGAGCCATCCTTCCACAACTAGGGTCACTTGGGCTTAAAAGCCTCAAAATTTTATCTAATTAGAAATCTTTAGGTGGCAACAGGGTCACAGGAAAAAGCAGGCAAGGAAAAAGGTAATTTAGAAATTAAAAAAAATTAAAAAAAGGAGAAAAAGAAAATAGAAGAAAACATGCCATATAAATAAGCATGACACAAAGAAAGAAGAAAACTGATGCACATAAAGGCAAGCAGCAGAGGCACATTTAGATTGTCCAAACAAGGTACAGATCGGTATAAATACAATTTTGTGGGGTTCCCTCAGTATTATTTAATGGTTCTTATCCTCTAATTATTACACAACATGAAAGTTTCATGAGTAATTTTCTGTTATATGAACCTAGAATCCCACACAAACTTTTTTTTTTTTTAGCAACCAAAGTACCCTATAAAGAAAAAAAAAAAAGTGTATTTGGATATATAACCAGAAGGCCATGTGAAACTCTCAGTAGAAATTAGACTTTAAAGGTCACCTGTGATATTCTGAAGCTTTTACCCACAAAAACCAACCTGGCACCTAGATTTTCATTCTTTCTTGTAATCACCCTGGGGACTACAAATGACCACCACAGTAGCCAGGATACATATCTTTCAGTGAATCTCCATGTCAATCTGAGGAAATACATTCAGGCCTTCACTAACCCTGGCAGCGTATGTCATCATACTACATGTGTCATACCTACAAAGGATGGATTCTTAAGAGATGTCATAAAACTGATGACCTAACTGAAAGGTGAAGTAAATGTGTTGTTGTTAGGTGCTGTGGAGTCGGCTCTGACTCACAGTGACCCTATGCACAACCGACCAAAACACTGCCTGGTCCTGTGCCAGCCTCACAATCCTTGCTATATCTGAGCTCACTGTTGCAGCCACTACATCAATCCATCTCATTGAGGGCCTTCCCCTTTTTTGCTGAACCTCCACTTTACCAATCATGATATCCTTCTCCAGGGAATGGTCTCTTCTGACAAAATGACCAAACTACGTCAGATGAAGTCTGGCCATTCTTGCTTCCAAGGAACATTCCGACTGCACTTCTTCCAGGACAGATTTGTTTGTCCTGCTGGCAGTCCATGGCACATTCAGTATTCTCCGCCAGCACCACAACTCAAAAGCATGAACACTTCTTCGGTCTTCCTTATTCACTGTTCACCTTTAACATGCAATATAAGTGACTGAAAATACCATGGCTCAGGTTAGGCACCCTTTAGTCTTCATCTTTGCTCTTCAACACTTTAAAGATGTCTTTTGCAGATTTGCGCAGTGCAATACATCATCTGATTTCTTGACTGCTGCTTCCACTGGTGTTGATTGTGAAACCAAGTAATATGAAATCTTTGACAACTTCAATCTTTTCTCTATTTATCATGATGCTACTTATTGGTCCAGTTTTGAGAATTTTCGTTTTCTTTATATTGAGAGGTAATTCATACCTCAGACTATAGTCTTTAATCTTGCATCAGTAAGTATTTCAAGTCAACTTCACTTTCAGTGAGCAATGTTGTGTTGCCTGCGTAGTGAAGGTTGTTAGTCTTTCTCCAATCCTGATGCTATGTTCTTCTTCACATAGTCCAGCTATTCGGATTATTTGCTCAGCATACAGGTTGAATAAGTATGGTGAAAGGATACAACCCTGAAACACTCCCTTTCTGATTTTAAACCATTCATTATCCCCTTGTTCTGTTCGAATGACAGTCTCCTGGTCTATGGACAGGTTCGTCATGAGCACAATTAAGTGTTCTGGGATTCTCATTCTTCTCAATGTTACCCATAATTTGTTATGATCCACAAAGTTGAATGCTTTTGCATAGCCAATAAAACACAAGTAAACATTTTTCTGGTATTCTTTACTTTCAGCCAAGATCCATCTGACATCAGCAATCCCCTGTGCCACATTCTTCAGAATCCAGCTTGCATTTCTGGAAGTTCTCTGTCAATATACTGCTGCAATCATTTTTAAATTATCTTCAGAAAGATTTTACTTGCATGTGATATTAATGACATTGTTTGATAATGTCCACATTCTGTGGGATCATCTTTCTTTGAAATAGGTTGAAATATGGATCTCTTCCAGCCAGCTGGCCTGGTAGCTGTCTTCCAAATTTCTTGGCATAGATAAGCCTCCAGCATGTCATCTGTTTGCTGAAACATCTCAATGCGTATTCCATCAATTCCTTCAGTGCAGCTTTGACTTCTTCAATACCATTCATTCTTGATCATATGTCACCTCCTGAAATACATGAACATCAACCAATTCTTTTTGGTGCAGTGACTCTGTATTTCTTGCATCTTCTTTTGATGTTTCCTTCATCATTCAATATTTTGCCCATACAATCTTTCCATATTGCAACTTGAGGATTGAATTTTCCTTCAGTTCTTTCAGCTTGAGAAATGCAGAGTGTGTTCTTCCCTTTTGGTTTTCTAACTCCAGGTCTTTGCACATTTTATTATAATAACTGCCTATGTCTTGCTTGAGCTGCTCTTTGAAATCCTCTGTTCAGATCTTTTACCTTGTCATTTCTTCCATTTGCTTTAGCTATTCTCCATTTAAGAGCAAGTTGCAGTCTCCTCAGACATCCGTTTTAGTCTTTTCTTCCTTTCCTGTCTTTTTAATGACCTTTTGCTTTCTTCTTGCATGATGTTCTTGATGTCATCCCACAATTTGTCTGGTTTTTGGTCACTGGTATCCAGTGCATCAAATCTATTCTTCAGGTGGTGTCTAATTTCAGGTGGGATATAATCAAGGTCATATTTTGGCTCTTGTGGACTGGTTTTAATTGTCTTCAGCTTTAAATTGAACTTGCATATGAGCAGTTGACAGTCTCTTCTACAGTCAGCTCCTGGCCTTGTTTTGGGTGAAGATATTGAGCTTCTCCATCTTCTCTTTCCACAGATGTAGTCAATCTGATTCCTGTGTATTCCATCTGGTGAGGGCTACATGTATAGTCTCCATTTATGTTGTTGTAAAAAGGTATTTGCAATGAAAAAGTTGTTGGTCTTGCAAAATCCTATCATGTGATCTCCAGTGTTATTTCTATCACCAAGGCCGTATTCTCCCACTACCAGTGACTCTTTTTTGTTTCCAATTTTCACATTCCTATCACCAGTAATAATCAATATATCTTGACTACATGTTTGGTCGATTTCAGACTGAAAAAGTTGGTAAAAATCTTCAACTTCCTTGTCTTTGGTAGTTGGTGTGTAAATCTGAATAGTAGTAGTATTAACTGGTCTTCTTTGTAGGCATATGGATATTATCTTATCATTGACAGCATCATACTTCAGGATAGATCTTGAAACATTGTCTGTGACAATGAATGTCACACTATTCCTCTTCAATTTGTCATTCCTGGCATAATATATCATATAATTGATTCAAAATGTCCAAAACTCATCCATTTCAGCTCACCAATGCCTCAAACGCACTGCATTCAAGTTACATCCGACTCATAGTGAGCCCCTCTTGGGTTTCCAAGGTGGTATCACTACGGAAGTAGATTGCCCAATCTTAGAATATTGATCTTTATGTGTCCCATTTCATTTTTGACAACTTCCAATGTTCCTGGATTCATACTTTGTACTTTCCACATTCCGATTATTAATTTATGTATGCAGCTATTTCTTCCCATTTTGAGTCATGCCACATCACCAAATGGAGGTCCCGAAAGTTTTACTCCATCCATGTCATTAATGTCAACTCTACTTTGAGGAGGCAGCTTTCCCCCAGTTGTATAGTGCCTTTGGACCTGAGTGGCTTATCTTCCGGCACTATACAGACAATGTTTCAAGGCTATTCATAAAGTTTTCTAATAATGTATCAGACAGTGAGTGTTTAACTGCTATTCGTAAGATTTTCATTGGCCATTTCTTTGAGAAGTAGATGGTCCCTTTTTTCTTCTGAGTTTGTCTTAGTCTGGAGCTCTGCTGAAACTTGTCCACCATGGGTGTCCCTGCTGGTATTTGAAACACCTGTGGCAAAGCCTTCAGCCTCACAGCAACACACAAGTCACCAAAGTACACCAAACTGACAGATACGCAATGGAATGTAAATGTAGGTACTAAGAAAAGCATGTTATTGTTGTTATGTGCCATTGAGTCAGATCCGGACCCGACTCATAGTGACTCCTCCTTGCTTTCCAAGGTATCACTACGGAAGTAGATTGCCTCACCTTCCTTCCGAGGAGTGGCTGGTGGGTTTGAACCACCAGCCTTCTGGTTAGCATAAAGGCGTAAGAAAAATAATTAGAATTCATTGAATTGCTTTAGAAAGACATATGTTGAGAATGAAATGGGTGGATTTTCCTTCTCCTCCTTATCAGTCTAAGCTCTTTGTAGCTTCTGGCTCAAAGTTTAACATTTGTGAGGTAAGATAAATACAAGTACATTCAAGTCCTAATGCAGAAGCTATAGCCTAACTTACAACTTATGGCAGACTCTAAAAGGGTGAACAGTCCTTTCCTTATTAAGTAGCAACAATATATTTGAAAACAGTGACCATAAGTAACCAGAACACATCAGTATCAGGGGAATAAGAAGTGAGATTTATAATTTAAACTAAGATTCTTTCTTTCCAAGTACTTGAGTTCTTTTAGTCCCTAACAGATATTTTCAAAATACTGGGATATTAAGCTGCACACTGTACACACTTAACAGATATTGACCAAACATATCAGTGAATAAAACAACATACATTAGATCCATGCCGGCCAAGAACTTCCCATTCTCCACTGGTAATTGCTATTTCCTCTTTGACAGGGCACTTGAAATCACCTAAAGGTAAATACAGTTATAATTCAGTACTTTATACCAGACTATAAGCAAATGAAACAATGAAAAAGAGTTTCTTATCCTCTTTCCACCCCCACCCCCAAAAAAGTTGCATTAAAAAACTCAAGTTATATTTGGATTGATGAAAACATTCTGGAAAGAAAGAGGTGATGATTACACAACACTGTAAATGCTCTAAAATGCCACTGAATTATTCACTTAAAAATGGTTCATTTTCCATTCAGAGGGGGATCTATGTAGGAGATCCTAGATAAAGTGGGAGAATAATGTGGAACAAAACTCAGAATTTAAAAAAAAAAAAAAAAGGGACTAGATTTGCTGGTCTGATAGAGCCTGGTGGAACCCCTGAGACTACTGCCCCGCCCCTAGCTGCCCTTCAAGTCTGGAACTGAACCCACTCCTGTGAATTTCAGCCAAACAAAAAGACAGGCATACGAGCTGAACATTTACATCAGGCAGATATAATCCTTAGATAGATCAATCATGGGAGAACAGAAGGGCTGTGTTTGTACAGGGAGACAGGTTGGGGGGCAGGAATGCATAGGAAAGAAGGACACAGGCAAGAGGTAACTATAGGGAGAAAGTGGGAGGGGAGCTGTTGCATTGTGGGAAATTGCAGTCAATGTCATTAGTGTATGTGAGCTGCTGTATGGAAAATGAATTTGCTCTGTGAACTTTCACCCAAATCACAATAAAAATTAAAAGAAAAAAAAGACAGGCATATGAGCTGAACATTTACGTTAGGTAGGTACACTCCATCATAGGAGAACAGAAGGGCTGTCTATGCACAGGGAGACAGTTCCAGGGGCAGGAGTGCATGGGAGGGAAGGACACAGGGAAAAGGTGGGTATGGGGAGGAAGTGGGAAGAGAGCTGTTGTTGCACTGTGGGAGATTACAGTCAATGTCATGAGACAAAGTATATGTGAACTGCTGTATGGAAGATGAATTTGCTCTGTAAACTTTCACCCAAATCACAATAAAATTAAAAAAAAAAAAAAAAAGGTTCGTTTTATGTTACATGAATTTCATCTCAATTGAAAACAAAATTTACAGTTTAAAAAACAGTCCAAGTTAGGAGTCTTCACAATATTACAGAATAATAAATTGAATGATCCATGTAGTTAATGCAAAAACAGCAAAGTAGATCCTTACAGTAAAGCCAAGAAAGAACACCTGTATCCCTAGACCTCTGGTTAACCAAACAAAGAAATCTAATGTGTTGACAGGAATTTCTTCCAGGTATCCAATAAACTACTTCAAAAACCACAGAAGAAAAAGTTTAATACAATTGTGCTTCATATTCCAAATAATGCACCAGCTAAGTTTTTACCATAGTAAATATCAATACACCCCATTTGTCTTTTTTGAGATTCTATCTTGGTAGATGAGGCTTTATCAGTGGCCTAAGGAGAAGGTCAGAAAATGAAAATGATCTCTTTTCCTAGTTGCTGATACCTACAGCTGTGGGAGGCTGAAGACAGGCTGAGGTGGAGAGAGAGTACAAGGTTTTAACCAGGGGCCTATACTTAGTTTAGTTTTTCTTAGATAAAAAAAATTCAACTTAGTACTTTAACTTTATGATCAGAAAATATTACTTCACATATATACATAACAAATACTAATAGTTTCACATTATATTCAAGGAGAAAAGGGAAGGAGGAAAATGAAGTAGCTATCAAGGGAAAAAGGAAAGGTTTTGAGTAAAAAAAGATTAAGAAAGAAGGAAGGAGAAAGAAAGAAGAGGTAGAAAGACTGAGTGAGTGGTCCAGAGATCAACACTGACAGGAATGGAGGACTGGCTTTCCGAGATGTTAACTGAGGTAAGCTCTTCTTATACCCTTCAACTGGAATAAAATTTTAAGTTATCATTTTTAAATTACTGTCCCTAAAATGTTGCTTCAATTAATTAACTACTACTCATAGTTCTATGATCAGTTTTAATCACTAACATTTATGGAATTCCTTCATTGGCTTTAATTTCTGAATAACAGATTGGTAAGGGCAATTTCATACTAAAGATCAAGGAAAACTAAGGATGTAAAGGAAAAAATTCCCCATCTTGGATATATAAGATCTTGTCTTATATAATGAGGCTAAGAGAAAGCAGCAGAATCATAAATAAATATTATTATACTAGTTCTAAGATGTAGCTCTAGAAACTCTGGTGGCATAGTGGGTAAGATATCAGGATGCTAACTAGAAGATCAGCAGTTCAAACCCACCAGCTGCTCCGTGGTAGGAAGATGGGGCAATCTATTTCTGCAAAGATTTACAGCCCTGGAAACCCAATGAGGCCACTATGAGTCGGAATCGACTTGATGGCAGTGAGTTTTATTTTTTTTTAAAAGATGTAGCTCACCATTTCCCAAGTAAGAATGGTATTTAAAAGGTCATGCTGAGTCTGCTAGGTTATAAATGGCAGTTAAGCCTCTAATATAACTTACCATAAAGTGTCTACTATTCCAAAACAAACTGAACTATTAAGGTAGAAAACTACAACCCAACTTTTTAAAAAACCCCAAAGAAGTACTTGTATCATTTCACTTTTTCGAGGCTTATGTATGCATTCTTTAAAAATCCTTTTTTTTTTTTTTTTTTGCTTGCTTCAGCAGCCCATATATTAAAATTGGAACCATACAGTGAAGATTAGTATGGCCTGTGCAAGGATGACATGTAAAGTGGTCCATATTTTTTTAAAAAAGCGAAATTAAACACAAAAGAAAAACAAAAACCCCACTGCTTTTTTAAAGAGAAATTCAGCTGACACAGTATTTAATTTCACCTTGGGCAACATATTTATATCAATCTGAAGAGCTATAACCATAAATTAACTTCAATGCAGATACAGATAGTATTTTAAAAACATCTAGTATATAAATATTTTTAAATTATATAATATTTTGAAAACAGTTTTTTAAATATGAGTTCACTTTAAACAAAATTTACAGTCAAGGCAAAAGTAGAATGTAAAATTAACAATCTCACTACTCAAAGATTATTCATTATTAATAGTTCATTGGATATCTGTCAAGATATCCTTTTTCCTATGTTTTTACACATGCATATATTCTTATTTCAGTTCAATCTATGTATGTAAGTTTAATGAAGCAAGTCCTCCTGCTTATGAAGTATATAAAAGAGACATTACATCCCCCTGTCCCCCCCAACACTTTTTCTTTTTAAATAGGAAAGAATTTCTTACTTGGGGCAGGCAGCCCTCCACTGGATCGTTTGTATTTGCTTTCCTTTAAAATGGATGTGATTTTATATAAATGACGGAAACCTGTTTTGCATTCAGAGGCAAAAATAAACTCAATTTCATCTTCATGACTTTGGGGAAAAACATGGAAGATATCATGAATCTGTAAAACAAATAGCTAAATTTAATACCACAATAATGAAAATACTACATAAAAAATTCAATTAAGCTAAGCAAGAATAATTACTGCATAAACATACTTAGAAATATAAATCACTATCAGCGCTAGAGTGCATGGTATGTTTACAATTACAGATTTTGCCTGGGCCTTTCAGATTTATCTTATTTTAGCCAAAGATTTCATCATTGAAAAATAAATGTTTCCAAATGGAGAAAAAAGAAAACTATAACCAAAAGCTTTTCATTACTCATCATCTATGTAATCCTTTGAAACATGGTACAAGGTTTACTTAACAATATAAATCTATTACAGAAATGATGAGAAAAAATTCTCTTAAATTTTCTTTTCCAAAGACAAAGTTTCTGTAAAAAAGTTTTTTTTTTTTTTTTGCTTGCTTCAGCAGCACATATATTAAAATTGGAACCACACAGTGAAGATGGAATGATCATCTATTTTGGGTGATCACACTAAGCCAGTGAGTGAGCTGGCTTTATTCTGTAACTGAGTTTTTTCTAGGAAATTGGCAAATGTAAAATTCAATCCAAAACTAGTATATTTTGGTATGTAGTTTGCAAATTTAAAAGCGTTAAGTTTTTCTAGACAAGACTCCTGCAGTTCTCTCAGAAACACTGATGATGGGGCTGTGTATTCAGTATCTGATATGTCCAGGAACAACGACAAACCTGCAGCCAGAATCTACCTTGTATTTATAAAGCATTCCACCAGGGCACTATCATTCTGACTTGAAATGTTCAAAGTAAGGAAATAATATTCATTGTTCCTCTGAATATGAAAAACAAACAAATAAGATTCATTTTGCTACTTTGCTATGAAACTTAATTGGCCTTAATATTCTGAGAAAATATTTAATCAAGTACAGGGGAAAGAAATAAGTACATTTATCCAGATGTCTGTTGTTTCTTCATAAATAATCAGTGGTGTCACAGAGTCAGGCACAGACTCAATGAGTCTCTGTCTTTCCATAGCATCATCTTCTACTGGGATAAATAATTCAGGCGGTATCAACACTATCTGTAGGCGAGTTTGGGAGCGATCTAGTAGGATGGACCAAGCACTATTTAAACAAATAAAAGAGAAGCACCAGAAATAAAGCAAAATCTCAGAAAACGAATGATACCCTTCTACTCTTTCTATTAACACCCACTACTTCTTTAATCATAATGAAAGAACAGCTTTAGTATATGTTAAATTATCACTTACAAATAGCCTAATTAAAAATACACTTATTTTTAAAAGTTGTTTGAAAAAGTGTTTAGAAAGTGGTTTTCTTTAAATTTCCAAAACCACGCATGGCCTTTAAAATTATTTTCTTCCTTTGTAATTGATAAATGCCAGTCATTAAATGCCAGTGTCATGACATAGGAACCATACATAACCATTTTCACTTAAGGCTCTGCAAATATTTCTGCTCAAATTATACAATAAAATATATATACACACTTAAGAATAAAGCTTAAAGTCATAACACGTACCACAAATAACAATGAAACCATGACTGGTTAAGCAAAAGACAGAATTAAAATCTTATGCTTATAGGATTACAAATCCACAAATCTATTTAGTTCAGGGAAAATCTTATGGACAGAAATAACATACTGCAAATTTGCATTTGAAGGCAGTTCCAATTGTAAGGCAAATCTAATAGGACAGTCATTTCTAAAGGTCTGGATCCTAAATCAGTTGTAAAGAAGTGACGATTTAACATACGCACTATTTTCCCCCTGGAGTCCATCCAGCTCTGGCAATATATTCAACTCCTTCAAACAGAATCTCGAAAGGTTGAATTAGTTCCTTATCTATGACATCTATAATCTATTCAAAAAGAAGAAAGAATCTAGTTATAGATTACTCAGAGAAATAACTAGCTCACTAGTTTACTGTTACCTATAACAGATACTTTCAGACTTAGATATCTTGTGAGTTACCTATATGGATGCCCTTAAAAGGTCTACCCACAAGAATTAGAATAGTCTAAATGTCTCTTCTATAAGTTTATACTAATAGAACCCTTGATAATAACTGGTAAAATCAAATTTTCATCACCTCAGAATCTAATATCTAAAAAACATTAGTGTCTAATTCCCTATATCTTAGCTTAAAATATATTTGTATAATGTATTAATGAAATGGCCCTTGGCAAGCAAACTTTTTTTCTGTAAGACTCTAGCAGAGAAAACTACTTTTTTTTTTTTTTTAAATTGTGATTTGGGTGAAAATTTATAGAGCAAATTCACTTTTCATACAACAACTCACATACACTGTCTCATGACATTGACTACAATTTACCCAATGCAACAGCTCCCCTCCCACTTCCTCCCAATAGTTACCTATTCCATCCTTCCATGCACTCCTGCCCCCTGAGCTGTCTCCCTGTGCATAAACAGCCCTTCTTTCTCCCATGATTGTTCTCTCCACGGAGCGTATCTACCCAGTGTATCTACCTCATATGCCTGTAGAAAACTGCTTTTTAACTAACCTTGTATGCAAGCTGCTTATAAACATTTGACTGTCCAAATGGAAAGCAGCAGTGCAAGAGAAATGTGGGATATTTAATCCACCACAGACATTTACCCAACACAGAAGGTAAGACACCAGTCAATAACCACTATACAGATATAACATTGATCTGGAGAATTAACAAAGGCAAAGAAGAAAGAACTATCAGAAAGGAGTGATAAATATGCATATCTCCATATTTCTATCATGGGAACCAGTAAGAAAGTTAGAAAGCAGACAATTAGGTCAACCTGAAATCATGATTCACAGATGTCTCAGCAAATTCAATGAGTCAAAAAAAAAAAAGAGTATCTAAGATCCCAATTAGACTGACTAGTCAAATGACATAAAAAGTCAACCCAATATTTTATACTTACCCTTCCTTCAGCATCAATCATTACTTCTGACATCTTAAAAGTGACTTTGGGATTTGGCGTGCCTTTATAAAGAGACATAAATGAATAGTAATGCACTTCAAAAATGACTCAAATTAATTTTGCCAGATCATTCCTCTATACTATTAAGTCACAAATATTGTAACGTCAGAGCTTTATTGAGCAAGACCTCTCAGATCACTACTACAAATTCATTCTTATAAATATGGGTATCAAAAAAGGAGACCAAGACATATGTTTACCAATATTCACTGCAGCACTATTCAAAATAGTCAAAAAATGGAAATAACTGAAATGTTCATCAACTGATTAATGGGTAAGCAAATAATGATATATACATACATTAAATGGAACATTACTCAGCCATAAAAAAGAATGAAGTCCTCATGCTACTACATGAATGGAGGGCATTATGCTGAGCAAAATAAGTTCAGACACAAAAGGACAAACAGTATATAATTATCACTTATATGAAATAATATGTGGAAACTAAAAGTATTTAGTAGTTACCAGGAGTGGTGCTGTTATTGTTATGTGCCATCGAGTCAAACTCGACTCACAGCGACCCCTCCTTGAGTTTCCAAGGCAGTAACACTATGAAAGTAGATTGCCCAACCTGTGTTCTGAGGAGTGGCTGGTGGGTTTGAACTGCCAGCCTTCTGGTTAGCAGTCAAGTGCCTTGAGCACTACGCACCAGAGCTCCCACCAGGAGTGGTAGGGAGGGGAAAAGAGAGGATTTTTGCTTAGATTTCATTGCAGGTAGTTAACAGTGGTAGGACTGTTTGGAAAAGAGTAAAAATGAATATACAAGTTGAAGAACGTAATCAATGTGACTGAAGTATACATCTAGAAATTGAAGAAATGTATGTGGTGGTGTGTGTATATTACAAATTAAAAAAAGGGCTGTGTGGGGGGGATGACAAAAGCACCAAGAGTCAGCAGTATGAAATAAAGAGGGGAAATTGTGTGTGATTTTTACAACTGAAACACTATGAACAGCAAGATGGAAAAAAAAATTACTTATTTATTAAGAACATCATCCCTTAAAAATCTTCATATGCTAACAAAGGCTGCTTCTTATTCATTCCTTGATTATGTGCAAATCTTCACCTTTCAAAATAATGAAAAAGGGTAAGCTTACAATTCACAAATTACAGTGACATTCAATGAAGCAATCTTTATTAAGGCCATAAATGAACAAACATTGACTCTACCTTTGGATGATTGCAGAGAGAATTTTGTTAGGAAAGAAGTGAATGAATGTGAATGCTAATGGATTACTGTACCTGTTTTAGGATAACGGAATGAATCTGCCCTCCTTGTTTCCAACATAGGGGATGTAACATGAATAATTTCCACCTCGGATTCATCATTTTCTTCATACAGAATTCTAAGAATTTTGCCACCACTGGGGGCTTAAAAGGAGATATTGAAGATTTAACAGAATTATTCCCAAAAGTAGTAACAACTGACCAATACCCTCTAGTATAGATTTTCCATGGTGAAAAAATAATTTCTGTATAAAATCTGTAACTGTTTATGTATGAAGACAGCAGTGGTAGTAGCAAGATGAGTAACTGCTAAGTCACTTTTTCTAATTAAAGTTGTCTTTTGGAAGGCAAAAACTAAAGATAATACACACACACACACATACACATATGTATATATGTATATACATATGTGTGTGTGTGTATATTTAAAACAGGAAAAACTTTTGAAGGATTTTGATCTTTGCATACCTTAAATTTTTGTTAAAAAAATTATATTTATAACGTTTTATATAAAAACATTTAAATAGGAAAAAAAAGTTTACATAGAATCCAGTTGTTCCGAATGGTTTCTCTATTCATGTCAGAAAGTCTGGTCCTAACAAATACAATTATGACAAAACTTTTTATATCTTAAAACAAAATGTCCAAATTCAAGCTATGTCTTTAAAACAAGCATTTTTCATGGTCATGAAGTGTTCAGACTGCTGTCTGCAACCCATTAGTGGATATATGTATCTATATATATAGATATATATATATAGTATAATATATATAGGAGTTCAGGTAGAATAGTGCCTAAGGCACTTGACTGCTAACCAGAAGGCTGGTGGTT
>NW_006921602.1:10708066-10747725 GCF_000298275.1 Orycteropus afer afer | reverse complement strand
ATAGTGCCTAAGGCACTTGACTGCTAACCAGAAGGCTGGTGGTTCAAATCCACCAGCCACTCCTCAGAAGGAAGGTTGGACAATCTACTTCCATAGTGATACCGCCTCGGAAATCCAAGGAGGGGTCGCTATGAGTCAGGTCTGACTCGATGGCACATAACAACAACAGTAATACATATAATATAATAAATGGTATCCTGGGCCACAATGTAAAACAAATTTCTAACAGGATCATGGTCAAAAACTTTGAAAGTCACTGTTTTAGAGAGCTATTTCTCCAGTTTCTTAAGCAGTGAAATATTTGTAAATTCACCCAGAAGAAGGAATTTGTTCCTTTTTTTCTTATCCATTCAAACACTCACTTGGCTATCTATTCATATAGATTCACTAGCTCCATCATGTTTTTAAAGTAATTATTAAAAGTGTGATTATTTTCTGTTTTGTTACTACTCTTGCCACTCACATCACCAAGACCAACTTTGGGGTGAAAAATTCACAAAGAAAGGTGAGGAATCTATAGCACTAAACCACAATACAAATGTATTTATCAGAACTCATTATAGTGGGCTATAGTCTATAAATTCCAAGTAACTACTGACAGGATATAATCTTCATCACCTTAGAATCTATGCACTTAACCAACTGGTAGCTGAATCTCATAATACTTCAAATGATCTATACTATATTACTTTGAACCCATTTACCTGATTCAGCTTCTGGACACCACCAATAGCCAGAGTATCTATCAAATTCTTCTTGAAGAACAAATGTAGCAACTCCAGCAGATCTGGGATCCTCTTCCATGTTGGCTAGCTCTAGACAAACATAAAAGGAACACTGTCACAGAAAGTTCTCTATCTTTTCATAGGTATAAAGCAGAATTGAGTTTACTAGGGATAAAAACACTTATAAAATTTCCTATAGAAAATATTACTATTTAAATAGAGTCCAGTTGTTTGGAATGGTTTCCCTACTCACGTCAAAGTCTTCTAACAAATTCAATTATAGTAAAACTTTTTTTAGTTTATTTTGAGAGGCAGCTATAGTGTAGTCGTAGGCTACGGGGCCAGAAGGACTGAATTCAAATCAGAGCTCCACCATTTACCAACTTTCTGACCATGGGCAAATCACCCGATCTCATTCTACTGCAGTGTCTTATTTATAAATAGGGATAACAGCTGACCTAGTAAGATTACTGTGAGGGTTAAATGAGTTAATTTACATAAAGTACTTAGAACAAAGCCTAGTCCATATATATACTCCACAAACACTGGTTATTATTTTCCTGTTTGACTAGAATCATGGAAAAAAGAATGTAGTAAAAGATCATGGTAACTTATAACTCTCCTATAGAGAAGTTAGGAGTTCTGGTGGCAAAGTGGATATGGAATTTGGCTGGTAACCAGAAGGTCAGAGGTTCAAAACCCACCATCTGCTCTGTGGAGAGAAGATGGGGTGATCTACTTCTGCAAAGATTTACAGCCTTAGATACCCAATGGGGCTCGCTATGAGTTGGAATTGACTCGATGGCAGTGAGTTTTGTTTTGTTTTTTTATACAGAGAAGCAAATCTTTAGCAACAGAACAGATCTTACAGATCATGTAATTCATTCACTCTTCTTCCCTCCAATTCAACCAAAACAGTTCAGCTTTTATCTGATATTGCACTTAAATTTCTAGCAAATAATTTGAAAAAAAGAGTTTTTATTTGCAAGTTTCAAAAGATACACTGCAAAGCCAAAATTATAGAAGATTCGTGACACAGAGAAATGTTTACAATACTTGAATGAGAAAACCCACATTAATAAATGGTATGTACAATGTGATTCCATTTATAAAAATATTGTAATACGTATTTTTTAAAAAGTACTGGGATTGTTATCTGTGCTTAAATTCAAGTAGTGGAATTATAGGCAAGATTTTTGTTTTTCAATTGCTGTATAATATACAAATCTAAGTTTGCCAAATGCACACACTTCTGTAATCACACCTCTGTCAAGAGAGAATATTTACAGCACCCTAGAATGTTTACTCATGCCCCTCTCCAGTCAGTGTTCACTCCTGCCACAGAAGTAATCATCCGATTTCTATCATCACAGGTTAGTTCTGCATACTCTAGAATTTCACATAAATGAAATCATATAGTACATATTTTGTGCTTGCCTTACAGTATATATTTTGTGTTTGCCTTACTGTTTTTTTAAAGTAATGCTGTGTTTTTGATGGAAGTTTATACAGCAAGTTGACATTTAGTAATTACAAAACATATTGTTCAGATGTGTTTGGTCTAATTTTTAGATCTGTGAATGTTGTTACATGCATCAGTAGCTCATTCCTGATTATTATGAAGTACACCTTCTTCTCACTGATTATCTCATTATCTAACATTTTGCATTTACAACAATAACAGAAAATCTACTATTCAACTTTTTTGTGCACTAAAACAATGTACCTCTGGCTGGAATGAACACTAAAGTACATGTGAGAATAATGTTAACTGTGATAGTTAAGGTTATGTGTCAACTAGGCTGGGCCATGATTCTCAGGGATTTGGCAGTTATGCAACAAAGCAGTCATCTTCCATTTTTGCATAATGCAGATTTTGCACAACCACCCAGTCTTTGGAACCTAACCATGTTGATAAGTGAAGATAGGGTGTATTATTCCACTCTATAAGCATACCATATTCTTTTATCCATTCTCTTATTAATGAATATCTTGGCTGTTTCCAGTTTTGGGCTATAATGAGTAAAGATGCCATGAACACTGACATACAAGAATTTTTTGAACATGTACTTTCATTTCTCTTGCATAAACACCTAGGAGTAGAAAGGCTGGGAAATACAGTAAATGTATGCTTAACATAAAAAGAACTTAACAATTTCCCAAAGCAGTTGTATTTTATACTCCTACCAGCAATATAGGAGCTCTGGTAGCATAGTGCCTAAGGCACTTAACTGCTAACCAGAAGGCTGGCAGTTCAAACCTACCAGCCACTCCTCGGAAAGAAGACTGGGCAATCTACTTCTGTAGAGATACCACCTCAGAAACCCAATGAGGGGTCACTATAGTCAAATCTGACTCGATGGCAGTGAGCTCTTTTTTTTTTTTTACAGCAATACGTGAAAGTGCCTCTCCAGCACCTGATATTCTCAATCATTTTCATTTTAGTCAGTCTAATGGGTGTGTAGTAGTGATTTTATTTGCAAGTTTCAATTTATTATTTTTGTCTGTATTTTCTACATTGTATGAAATGAACATGCAGCACAAACCAATAATCCCATAACCAAAAATTGAGTCTGTAAGTGTTCTGAATTCCGAATTTTGAGGATTTTACATAAATTATACATCTGTCCCATATTATGTAATATTTTCAGCAGAGTATCAAATACCCTGTAATCATATGCACCAATATTCTTACAGCAAACTTCTGAATAGGCATACTAAGGAGGATTAAGATTATAAGCATCTTCAAGCCAGTTCAGGGCAGATTTAAGCTAATGAAAAAATTTCCATTTCCAGAGTTTTTTGGATTTTTGAATTAACGACAGAGCCAAAACCAGATTGGAATTTAAAATACAAAGATCACCCAACTTGCTTCAATTTCAAAACATATGCAAAAGCAAACTAAATTTAAAAAATAGTTCTGTAAGGAATGTATATTTGAAGAATTATGCATTACCATTGTGCACATAAGTGAGCCTCCTCTCTTCTCTGGTTACAATGTTGGATATCCAAATATCATTGCTATGTATAAAAGCAATCCAGTCTGGATCAGCGGGGCATAATTTTGGGTCCATCCGTATGTTGGGACAACTTGTCTCCACTAAATTGGGACGCAAAGGTTGTTGCTAGAAAAGTAAACAACATTTTAAAGCAGGTATTAAGCTGATGTACACACATTTGTTTGCCAGCATCCTTCCTATAAAAATATTTCTAGGTAAATATCAACTATGATAACTGTTCCACAGAAAAATATGTACTTTCATATGCCTTCATTTTAAGGAAGGACTAAATTTGTTTACTATGAATTAGAATGTGAAGGTTAATAGGAGAGGAGAGAAGTTACAATAGCACTTTATTGCTCAAACTGGTTTAATGGGGTACTTACTATTTATTATTTTATTTATTAAATATTTAAAGTTAATTTTACAAATTTAAAATAGTTTGTCATAAAAATATGATAAAAACCAGAATCATTACAACTCTATAAAATACTAGTTCTAGTAATACACCAAAATATTCATGGAATAAAATCAAACATTTTAAATCTACCTTAATTTATTAAGGTAAATTAAACTTTGAAGGGAACTAAAAAACGGATTGCCTTTGTAACATTATCTTCCAAAATTCCTATCAGCATTTACACAAAAAAATGAGAATGAATGTCCTTTTCTCTTTTTTTATATTATAGTAAGTGTATTTAGCATTTTATAAAATTATGTATTAACGACATTAGAAAAATTAATTCTTAAAATTAGAAATTAATACCGTATTTCCTGTTTTTGACTACTAAATTTCTTAGTGGTTAGGTAAACAGATTTTTGGTTTGTTTGTTAAGTATCTTTCTGATTTGGGTGCAAAAAACCCTATAGGACCTAATAAAAGATTTAACAAGCAGTACATTCAAACTTAGGAGTCCCCGGGTGGTGCAAACAGTTAAGAGCTTTACCATTAGCCAGAAGGTTGGGAGTTTCAACCCATGTAGAGATGCCTCATAAGACAGGCCTGACAATCTGCCTTCCAAAAGGTCACAGCCTTGAAAACCCTAAGGAGCAGTTCTACTTTGCAAAAATGGAGCCACCATGTGTTGAAACAGACTCAAGGACAACCCACTCAAACTTACAGTAAATCCTTGTGGCCCTCCATCTTTTACATGATAAATTCCACTACCAGCTTGAAACAGAAATGTTCCACTTCCTTGGTGATAATCGTAAGAAGCAATTCCAACTGTTCCAATGCGTTTTCTTTCTCTTAATAGTTCTTCTTCTCGAGAATACATACCATAGTCCAGTGTTGCCTGATGTGAAAGAAAACAGTTAGTCACCTATTCCAGGCTTCTGAAAGCTTGAGAGGTTAAGTATTGAGACAACTATCGAATCCTTCTAAAAACCCATCTAGTTACATATGTGTTTCTTATCTGTGTCATATTTATTAATGTTTAATTACATATGTGTTATTTTCAATTGCCTCATATACATGTGAAAGGTGGACAACAAATAAGGAAGATCAAACAAGATACCTTTCAATTGTGGTGTTGGCAAAGAATATCATGGACTGCCAGAAGAATGAAAAATCTGTCCTGGAAGACGGGCAAACAGAATGTTCCTTGTTAGCAAGGATGGCCAGACTTTGTCTCACCTACTTTGCTCATGTTATCAGAAAAGACCATTCCTTGGAGAAGGATATGATGCTTGGTAAAGCAGAGGATCAGAGAAGAAGGGGAAGACCCTCAATAAGATGCACTGACACAGTGGCTGCAACGATGAACTCAAGCATGGCAAAGACTGTGAGGATGGTGCAGGACTGGGTAGATTTTGTTCTGTTGTACACAAGGTCGCTATGAGTCAGAGCTGACTCAATAGCACCTAATACTAACAACAACAATTACATACATCACATTTGTATATGTGTGCATTAGCCTCCCAAGAAAAAAGAGCAAATTCACTGAACGGAATCATATATAAATAAAATTAATTCTGACCCTTTTGTTTGTTTTAACTATCTCTTAAAACTGCTTTCATTGAAGCCATAAGTGTAAGTATATGATTATATTGGAGTATCTCCGCTTTTATGCTGACTAACAATCACCAGGCTTGATCTGTACTTAATATACTTTAATTTTTTAAAAATAAGAACAAGAAATTTCAGACCTAAGAAATTAACTTTCATAGGAGAACTCTGTATTTATAACTTTGCGATTACAACATTAATTATTTGAAAGAATAAATGGTGTTAAAAAATAAATTAAAAAAACTATAAATCAACTTGAAGGAACAAAGCTAGCATCATAAGATTATTAAAAAAATCAAAATTTTTATAATAAAATAACAAAGTTTTGGTACAAGAATAAGCATAAAAAACACAGGCAAAACTCTAAAACAATTTAGGAAAACAATAAAAGAACTGACAAAATAAATTAAAATTTATAAACCACACAAAAACAGCAAACAGAAAACCAAAAGGTTAATAAGAAGATTTCAGATTTAAATAACACGTTGAAAGGTCAAAAAAGCAAAAGTGAATCAATGGAAGACAGAATCAGTGAGACTGAAGGGAAATCTCTCAACAGTACTGTTAAGGGATTAATCAGGAAAAAACAAAACAACAGCGAAAAAATAAAAAAAAAAAACCAACCCAATGATTTTGTGGGATATCATCAAGAAGGATAACTTACATGTGATAGGAATGCCAAAACAGGAAGAGACAAAACCACAGAAAAAACTGTCGAAGATCTGTTGAAAGAGAACTTGCCTAATATGACTAAAGATGAGAAGATATGCATTCAATAAGCTTAAGGAACCCCAAACAGGACAGACCCCAAAGGAAATCACTAAGATATATCATAATCAAAGTTACAAAAATCAAAGACAAAGAAAAAATCCTGAAAGGAGAATGGAAAAAACAAAAAGTTATCTACAAAGAGCAACTAGTAAGACTAAGTTCTGATTTCTCAGCAGAAACCATGCAGGTGAGAAAGCAATGGAATCACACATATAAAACCATAAACGAACAATATTGCCAACCAAGAATTACATACCCAGCATAACTGTCCCTTAAATATGATGGTAAAATCAGGATATTTCCAGATAAAGAGAAATTAAGGGACTTTGTTAAAACCAGACCAACTTTACAAGAAATACTAATGGGAGTCCTCTGGACAGAGAACCACAACAGCAGACAACAAGCAATGATTAACACAAATGACGACCCAGAAATCAATCCAGATACGGAAGTATCCAAAGTAAAATAAACTTACAAGACTGTAAAAAGGGAACCAGAGATATTAACTGCTAAATAAGGACAAATGAAAATAAAAAGATGGAACAAACAGTATGTTGTTGTTGTTGTTATGTGCCATCAAGTCAGACCTGACTCATAGCGACCACTCCTTGGGTTTCCGAAGCAGTATCACTACGGAAGTAGACTGCCCCATCTTCCTTCCGTAGGAATAGAATTTCCAAGTGGAGAAGCAGTCAAGATGATTGCAAGATAGAAGAGACTATTCTAAACTTGGGAAGAAAATACTACATCACAGGGTAACCTCGAAGAAAAAAATGAATAAACCTTCACATCAAAATAAAAAAGAGGAGAGGCATGAATATTTAGCAAATAGTCAAACAATAGCAATGAAAGAAATAACAAATTTCATAAACAAAATGAGCTCAGCACCGAAAACTATACGGAACAAAGAAATCAGCAACATCATGAAAAAACATGTAATAAAATGATAGCAAAAAATTCATACTTGTTGATAATTACACTGAATGCAAATGGATTAAAAGCATCACTCAAGTTGCAGACTGGATAAAAAAACCTGACTCATCAATATGCTGTCTACAAGAGATTCACCTTAGAACAAACACAAAAATAAACTAAAAATCAAAGGTTGGAAAAAGATGTATCAAGCAAATGGCAATCAAAAAAGAGCAGGAGTGGCAATGATTTCTGATAAAATAGATTTAAGACAAAAAGCACTGTAAGAAACAAGGAAGGATATTATATAATGATTAAAGGATCATCGGAATAAGAGGATACAACCATAATAAATATGTACATACCCAATGAAAGAGCCCCAAAATACATAAATCAGACTTTAACAGAATTGAAAAGACAGATGACTCCACAGTGATAGTAGGAGACTTTAATACAGCACTTTCAATGAAAGATAGGACAACTGGAAAGAAACTCAACAAAGATACAGAAAAACTAAACAATACAATCAACTAACTTGACCTTATAGACATTCTGCAGAGCACATCACCCAACAACAGCACAATACACATTCTTTTCCAGTATACATGGAACATTCTCCAGAATAGACCATATGTTAGGTCACAAAGTAAGCTTCAATAAATTTAAAAACATCAACACACTGCAGAACATCTTCTCACATCACAATGCTATGAAATTAGAAATCAGCAATAGAAAGATCAATGGAAAAAGAGCAAACACATGGAAACTGAGTAACACTCTCCTAGAAACAACCAGATAACAGAAGAAATAAAAAATTAAATAAGAAAAAATTCCTTGAATCAAATGAGACTGAAAATACAGCATACCAAAATCTTTGGGGCACAGCAAAAGCAGTGATCAGAGAGCAATTTATAGCAATAAATGCGCAAATCAAAAGAAGAAAGAGCCAAAATCAACTCCCTAACCCAACATCTTCAACAATCAGAAAAAGAGCACACACACACACACACACAGAAAGCCTACAGTGACCAGAAGAAAAGAAATAATAGGTTAGAGGATGTGGTAGTTGAATTTGTATGTCAACTTGGCTGGGCCTGGTTGAGTGACTGGGCAGCTGGTGGTAGTTATTCCCCATGATGAGACTGGCAATGAACTCCATGGTAGGATCTACCACAAGCAGCTGAGGAGCTGTGTTTGGGATATGATCTGCTTCCTGTATATAAGGAGAAGCCTTGCGGATAGTTTCTAGCTTATGGCATACTTGGACCCTGCACATAGCTGTGTCACTGTTCAGCAGCCTAACATGCTCTGCCAACCTGGGGACTTATAATGGACGTGAATTAATGGCCTGCTGTGTGGCTTGGTAACAATGGGGACTATGCCATTTTATTTGTTGACCATGGGCTTGTTAGCCTCAGCAGCCAGTAGCTGCCTGAGTGAAGAGATGCCTCTAGCTTCAGTGGGCCAGGAGCAAGAGGCAGAGCTGAAGCCCAAGGTCAAAGGCCTTTTACCCAGCCCCTAGAGCCTGGCACTTTGAACTTGGACTTAAAGCCTCCAAACTGTAAGAGAATAAACTCCCGTTTGTTCAAGCATCTCATTTGTGGTATATTCTGTCAGAGCAGCACAGAGGTAACCAGAACAGAGGAAGAAATAAATTAAACAGAAAATAGACAACAGAAAAAAAAAAAAACAACAAGACCAGCTGATTCTTTGAAAAGACTAATAAAATCAACAAAGCACTGGCAAATTTAACAAAAGAAAAGAGGAGAAGATGCAAATAACATGATTAAGAAATGAAATGGAAGGTGTCACAATAGAACCAACTGAAATAAAAATAAAAAAATATCAGGATATTTGAATGTAAAAACCTAGATGTAATGGACAGATTTCTAGAAACACAGTAATTACCCAAACTAACACAGACTGAGGTAGAATATTTGAATAGACCCATAACAAAAGAAGAAAACGAATAGGTCATAAGAAAACTACCAACAAAAAATATCCTGGCCCAGAGAGTTTCACTGGAGAATTTACCAAACATTCAGAGAAGAGCTGACACCAATCCTACTCAAACTATTCCAGAACACAGAAAAGGATGGAATCCCCCTAAAGTCATTTTATGAAATAAGTATAACACTGATACCAAAACCAGGCAAAGACACCACTAAAAGGAAAACTACAGACCAATATCCCTCACAAACACAGACGTAAAAATGGTCAACAAAATCCTAGCCAATAGACTACAACAACGTATCAAAAAAATAACACACAATGACCATGTGGGATTCATAGCAGGTATACAAGGATGGTTCAACATAAGAAAAGCAATCAACATAATCCACCACATAATTAAAATAAAGGAAAAGAACCACATGATCACATCAACTGATGCAGAAAAGGCATCTGATAAACTCTAACACCCATTCCTGATAAAAACTCTAAGAAAAATACAGAAATAGAAGGGAAATTCCTCAATATAATAAAGGGCATATATACAAAATCAATAGCCAACATTATTCTCAATGGAGGGACTGAAAGCATTCCCCTTATGAATGGGAACCACATAAGGATGCCCTCTATCATCATTTCTATTGAACACTGTATTGGAAGTCCTAGCCAGAGCCATAAGGCAGAAAAGGGAAATAAAAGGCATCCAAATTAGTAAGGAGGAAGCAAAACTATCCCTGTTCGCAGATGATGTGATTCTATATATAGAAAAGGCAAGAGACCCAGCAAGAAAACTGCTGGAATTAACTGAAAAAGTAAGCACAGTGGCAGGATACAAGATCAACATACTAAAATCAGTTGGATTCCTCTATCAAATCATAATCATAATCAAAGTATGGTCTCTGAAAATCAAAGAGATCTCTGAAAAGGGAATAGGGAAATCAATACCATTTACAACAACTACCCAAAAGAGAAAAATCAACAAAACAAAACAAAACAAAACAAAAACTCCACAAACTCACTGGCATCCAGTTATCCAGTCGATTTTGACTCATAGCGACCCCTCCTTGGGTTTCCCAGGTGGTATCTCTATGGAAGTAAATTGTCTAGTCTTCCTTCTGTGGAGTGGCTGGTGGGTTTGAACTGCCAGCCTTCTGGTTAGCAATCAGATGCCTCAGGTACTATGCCACCAGAGAGAAAATACTTGGCAATAAATCTTACCAGGGACACAAAAGACCTATACAAAGAAAACTACAAAACCCTACATTTCAAGAAACTATGAGAGAACTACATAAATGGAGAACATATCATGCTCATGGATAGGAAGACTGAACACTGTGAAAATGTGAATACTACCCAAAGCAATCTATACATTCAAAGCAATCCTGAACCAGATTCCATCAACATTCTTTAAGGACATGGAAAAACCAATCACTAATTTTATATGGAAAAGAAACAGACCTTGGTTAAGTAAAGTACTACTGAAGAACAACAAAGTAGGTAGTCTCACATCCCCCATCTCAAAATCTACTATACAGCCACAGTAGTCAAAGAAGCCTGGTAGTTAGTCTTCAGGCCTAGAATTGAACTCACTTCCATGGCTTCCAGGCAAACAACAGACAGGCACACAGAATGAACATTTACAACAAGGAGATAAACTCCTTAGAACAATCAATCATGGGAGAGCAGACAGTATTTGCAAAGGGAGATAGCTAGGGGGCAAGAATGCATAGGACAGAAGGAAACAGGGAAGAAGTAACTACAGGAAGGAAGTGGGAAGATAGCTGTTACAATGTGGGTATGGGGATAGTAGTCAATGTCATGAAACAAATCGTGTATGAACTGCTGTGTGGAAAATGAATTTGCTCTGTACACTTTTACCCAAGTCACAATAAAATTAAAAACAAACAAACAAAAAAATCAGCATGGTATTGGTACAGTGACAAACACATAGACCAGTGGATAGAACTAAAAACCTAGAATACATCCATCTACCTATGGACAGCTGAACTTTGACAAAGGGCCTAAATCCCTTAAATGGGGAAGACAGTCTCTTGAACAAATGGTGCCAGCAAAACTGGGTATCCATTTGCACATAAATGAAACAAGATCCATACCTCACACCATATGTAAAAACTAACTCCAGATGGATCAGAGACATAAATGTAAAACCTAAAACTATGAAGTTCATCACAGAAAAAACATGGGCAATTTAGGGGACCTAATATATGGCATACATAAGTAAAAATGCACAAACAGCAGGAGATACAACTAGATGAACGAGACCTTCTAAAAACTAAATTCTTATGCCCATCAAAAGACTTCTCCAAGAGTAAAATGACAAACTACAGATTGAGAAAAATATTCGGCAATGACGTATCTGACAAGGGACTTGTTTCTAAAATAATATATTTCTAAAATAAAAAATTCCAACATCTTAACATCAAAAAGACAAACAATCCAGTTAAAAAATGGGCAGAACAGATCAACAGGCACTTCAACAAACACAAGAGGAAATGCTTGTGATCATTAGCCATTAGAGGGATACACATCAAAACAAAAATGAGATTCATCTCGCCCCAGCAACAAAGGCCAAGTTCAACAAGAACAGAAAATAACAAATGCTGGCAAGGGTGTGGCGAGATTGGAACTCTCATACACTGCTGGTAGGATGATTGTAAAATGATACAAACACTTTGGAAAATGGTATGGTGATTCCTTAAAAAGTTTTAAATAGAAATGCCATTTTATCCAGCAATCTTATTACTAGGTATATATCCTGAAGAAATAAGAGCCAGGACATGAATAGATATATGCACACCCATGCTCACTGCAGCACTATTCACAATAGCAAATAGATGTAAACAGCCTAAGTGCCCATCAGCAGAGGAATGGATAACCAAACTATGGTACATATACACAATGGAATACCGTATAACACTAAAGAATAATGATGAATCCATGAAATACCTCATAATGCTGATGAATTTGGAGGAAATTATGCTGAGTGAAATAAGTCAATCATAGAAGGACAAATATTTTATGAGTCCACTATTACAAAAAGTCAAGGAAAGGTTTACACATGGAAGGAAACTTTCTTTGTTGATTACCAGGGATGGGAGGGGAAGGAATACTTCTAGTCAGGTAAGAGACATGTATTGATTTAGGTGAAGAGAAAGGTAACATACCAAAAGCAAGTGACCAGAGCAGTAACACTAAGGAAAAGAAAGACACATAAGTACAGACAACAAAGGTAAACACTTTTATATACACAAAACTGCATTATCAGTAATAACAAACATTAATCTATGAATGGATTCACAAGTGGTCAGGTAAAATGGTCAGGTATGGGTAGGCAAAAGGAACTATACCCATGACCATATACAGGTTTGGAAGTATTTCTACATATGTATTTGTATGTACTATAAGTATGTCTATATATATAATAGAACTAATAGGGGGCAAAGTTATAGTAACTTCTTAGCCACAGCCAAATACCTTGAGTTTAGTGAGTTGCTAGGCTTGTGGTCATGGGGGACATCAAGCTCTGTTGGCATGATATACTATACAAAAACATTGCTCTACATCCTACTTTGGTGAGTAGCAACTGGGATCTTAAAAGCTTGAGAGCAGCCATCTAAGATGCAACTATCAGTCTATCCGCATCTGGACCAAGAACAGTGAAGAAAATCAAAGACACATGGAAACAATTAGACTAAGTGACTAGTGGATCATGGAAACCTCAGCCTACACAACCCTGAAACCAGAATAACTAAATGGTACCCAGCTACCATTGCTAACCACTCAAACAGAGAATAAAACTGGAGAACCTGGATAGTGTGGGGAAAAAAATGTGGAACAAAACTCAGAATTATAATAAAGTCTAGGGTTCAATGGTCTGATTGACTAGCGGCACACCGGAGACTATAGCCCCAGCCACCATTCAGACCTAAAACTGAACTTACTCCCATGGCTTAATTTTTAGCCAAGCAGTGGACAGGCTTATGAGGTGAACGATTACACCAGGCAGGTGTGCTCTTTAGAATAATCATAATCAGCCACGGGAGATCAGAAATCAGAAGGGCAGCATTTGCTCAGGGAGATAACTAAGAGGGCAGGAATGCAAAGGATGGAAGGACACAGTGAAGGGGTAACCACAGGGAGGAGGTGGGAAGAAAGCTGTTACACTGTGGGGATTGCAATCAGTGTCATGAAATAAAATGTATATGAACTGTTGATTGGAAAATGAATTTGCTCTGTAAACTTTCACCCAAATTACAATTAATAAAAGAAAGAAAGAAAAGCCCATGGAGTACAGTTCTATTCTGATGCACAAATAAAGATCAACAGAACAGTACAGCAGATTCAAAACAACACTGAATACAGCAATGAGTAAGAAAAGGATGATGTAGAAAACATGGGACTTTTAAAATCAGAGATGCTGGGATTACTGCATAGCCATATGCAAAAAGATAAAATTGGATCTACTTGTCAAACATTCCAAGTGGATCAGAGATATAAATGTTAAAAATGAAACTAACTTCTGTTTCCAGCCAAGATGGAATAACAGGAACTGGAAGACTTCCTGAGGTAGAGAGGCAGCTGAGCATGCAATGAGACCAAGACAGCTAGAGTTTGTGGGGGTAAAGTAATGACAAGGAGAGAGCTGTAGACAGAGAAAAGAGAGAGAGAGTGAGTGTGTGTGTGTGTGTGTGTGTGTGTGGGTGGGTGAGGGAGGGGGTCTCAAGTAGTCAGCATGATCTGTGCATGTGTATAAGGAAACTATTAGAGGACAGGGAAATAAAAACACAAGACACATAATAAAAATTAAAAACCAATGAGAAAGAGACCATCTTAAAAGCAGCCAGGAGAAAAAGACAAATTACATGTTGTTGTTGTTGTTAAGTGCTATTGAGTCAGTTCCCACTCATAGCAAACCTATGTACAACAGGATGGAACACTGCCCAGTCCTGTGCCAGCCTCACAACCATTGCTACATTATTGCAGCCACTGTGTCAATCCCTCTCTTTGAAGGTCTTTCTCTCTTTTTTTGATCCTCTATTCTACCAAGCATAATGTCCTTCTCTGCGGACTGGTCCCTCTTGATAACATGTGCAAAGTACATGAGATGAAGTCTTGGCTATACTTGCTTCTAAGGAGTACTTTGGCTGTAATTTTTCCAGGACAGATTTGTTCGTTCTTCTGCAGTGCATGCTATATTTAATATTTTTCACCAAAACTGTAATTCAAATACATCAATTCTTCTTCAGTCTTCTTATTTATTGTCTACTTTCCGCATGCAGATGAGGAGACTGAAAACACAGTGGGCTGGGTCAGGTGTACCTTAGTCCTCAAAGTGGTATCCTTGGTTTTTAATGCTTTAAAGAGTTCTCCTGTAGCAGATTTACCCAAGGCAATAGCAATATGTCATTTGACTTCCTGACTGCTGCTTCCATGGGCATTGACTGTGGAGCCAAGTAAAATGAAATCCTTGACAATTCCCATCTTTTTTTCTGTTTATCATGATATTGATAATTGGTCTAGTCGTGAAGATTTTTATGTTGAGATGTAATCCATACTGCAGGCTGTTGTCTTTGATCGTCATCAGTAAATGCTTCAAATCCTCTTTACTTTTAGCAAACAAGGTGTGTCATCTGCATATTAGATTGTTACTGTATCTTCCTCCAATCCTCGCTGCTATGTTCTTCTTCATAGAGTCCAGCTTCTCAGATTATTTGCTCAGCATACAGATTGAGTAAGTATGGTGAAAGGATACACCCTGATGTACACCTTTCCTGTTTTTAAACCACACAAATCCCCTCATTCTATTTGAACTGCCTTTTGGTCTAAGCACAAGTTCCATATGCGTAAAATGAAGTGTTCTGGAATTTCCATTCTTTGCAATGTAATCCATAATTTGTTATAATCCACATAGTCAAATGCCTTTGCATACTCAATAAAACACCAGTAAACATCTTTCTGGCATTTTCTGCTTTCAGCCAAGATTCATCAGACATCAGCAATGATATCCCTTGTATCACGTTTTCTTCTGAATCCGGCTTGAATTTCTAGTAGTTTCCTGCTGATGTATTGCTGCAACTGTTTGTGAATTATCTTAAGCAAAATTTTATTTGTGTGTGATATTGATGATACTGCTCAAAAATTTCTACATTCTGTTGGATCACTTTTCTTTGGAATGGGCATAAATCTCTTCCAGTCGGTTGGGTAGGTAGCTGTATTCCACATTTCTTGGCACAGATGGGCGAACGCTTCCAGTGTTGCATCTGTTTGTTAAAATATCTCATATGCACATTATATACAGAAGAACACAGGGGAAGACAGCAGATTTTGGAATACAAGCAAAAAGGCAGTAGAGCAAATCTTTATAATACTGAAAGACAAAAAGCATCCGAGAATTCTATATTATTGTTGTTAGGTGCCGCTGAGTCAGCTCTGACTCATAGCAACCCTATGTAACAACACTGCCTGTCTGTGCGCCATCCTAACAATCCTTGCTATACCTAAGCCCACTGTTGCAGCCACTGTGTCAACCTATCTCATTGAGGGTCTTACCCTTTTATGTAACCCTCCACTATACCAAGCATGGTATCCTTCTCCAGGGAATGGTCCATTCTGACAACATGACCAAAGTAGGTAAGATGAAGTCTGGCCAGTCTTGCTTCAACAAAACAAAACAAAAACTGTTTTGTTGAAAGAATTAATCAAAGACCCACTGTATAAGAAATGTTAAATAAAGTCCTTCAGGCAGAGGATAATGATATCAGAAGGAATCACCTGACAGTAATTTGAATTGACAGGAAGAATTATGATCACCAGGAAAAGTAACTATACAGGCAAATATAAGTCTGTATTAATGTATTTTTGTTTACTAACATGGTGTTGCTATGAATCAGAACTGACTGGATGGCAACTAACATTAACAACAACTCAGCTTTTATGTTCTAATATGATTTAAAAGACAACTACATAAAATACTAATCATATATTGATAGGCAGACAATGCATAAAGCTGTCATTTGGGATGATAACAACAACAAAAGGGAGGATGAAGCTATACAGGAGCAAAGTTTTTATATACAAATGAAACTAAGTTATTAAATTGAACTACATTGTTACAAACTTACATGTTAATTGTAACCTTCAGGGCAATCATTAAGAAGGTAATTTAAAAGTGTACACTAAAAAATGTTTCCAGACTTAAAAATATATAGGGGAAAAAAAAAACTCAAAATGGCACATGTAGTCCCTCCTTATCAGCCATGAAAGTAAATGTAAACTCTCCAACTGAAAGGCAGAGAGAGAAGAGATTTTTAAAAACATGCTCCAATTATGTGCTGTCTAAAAGAAACTCACTTTAGAGCCAAAGACCCAAAGAGGTTGATAGCAAAAGGTCAGAAAAAGATATTCCATGCAAACAGTATTTAAGAGGGTGGAGTGGTTAGATGAACATTAGACAAAATAAGACTTTAAGACAAAAACTGCTAGTAGAGACAAAAAAGAGTATTATGTAATGATATGACAATCCATTAAGAAGATGTAAGTACTATAAACTTATATGCACCTAACAACAGAGTCACAAGGTATATCAAGCAAAAACTGACAGAAAAAAAAAAAAAAAAAAAGAAAGGTTAAGTGATCAGTTAGCAGCTGAAAGTTTGGTGGTCTGAATCCATTCAAGAGATGCTATGGAGAAATGGCCTGGTGATCAAATTTTGAAAGATTAAAGTCATTAAAATCCCTATGGAGTGCAGCTCTACTCTGAAACATGCAGGGGGTCACCATGAGTCAGGATCAACTCAACAGCAGCTGGTCTGGTTTTCTTTAGAGGTAGAGGAAATGGAGATTCGAGTGGATAGTTAAGAAGTGAGGGGTTTCTTTTTAGGGTAATGAAAATATTCTAAAGTTAATTGTGGTGTCTGATGTACAATTCTATAACTGTATTAAAAACCAATGAATTGCATAATTTTTTGGGGCAAATTCTATGTTATGTGAGTTACAGTTCAATAAATCTGTGGGAAGAAAATTAAAAGGATGGAAAGATATATGCTAATACTAATCAAAAGAAATCTGGAGTGGCTATATTAATATCAAATTAAATTTCAGAGCAAAAAACATTACCAGAGACAAAAGTTACTTCATAACAATAAAGAAGTCAATTCATCAGGAAGATAGAACAATTCTATCCATTTATTACTTAATAATACAGCTTTAAAATATATAAAGCAAAAACTAATAGAAATGCAATGAGAAAAATTCAAATATTCATATATGGTTGTAGATTTTAATATGCTCTCTTTCAATATTTGGTAAAGCATATAGAAACTCAGTGTGATCAACACAACCAACTTTATTTAATTGATGTTTATAGAATGTTCCACCCAACAACAGCAGAACACATATTCTTTTCAAGGGCACATGGAATATTCACCAAGATAGAACATATTATGGGCCAAAAGATAAGTTCCAATAAACTGAAAAGGATTCCAGTGATACAAAGTATGTTTTCTGACCCACAAATATTTGGAAACTAAATAGTAAGCTTCTAAATAATGTATGGGTTAAAGGAAAATTAGTAAGGATTTTGAAGTAAATTAAAATAAAAATATAACATAATAAAAACAGTACTTAAAGAGAAATTTATAACACTGATTGTCTATATATAAGAGAGGTGTCAAAATAGTGATCTTAGCTTCTACTTTAAGAAATCAGAAGAAGCATATAAGATCTAACGTAAGTAGAATAAAAAAAATAATTAAGATCAGAACATAAAACATTGAAATAGAAAACAGAAAAATGACAGAGAAAATCATAAAATCAAATTGATGAGAAACTAAAAAGAGACCAAGAAGAACAAATTACCAGGATCAGGAATGAGAGAGGGACATCAACTAAAAATTCTACAGATATTAAAAATTGAGAGTATGATGAACATTACACCAATATATTAGTAATTCAGATAAACAGACACATTCCTTAAGACAGAAACCATCAACATTCATTCATAAAGAAAACGTGAATATCCCTATTTCTATTAAAGAAATTGAATTTGTAATTAAAAACATTCTCACATAGAAAAGAAGAGACTGAAGAGAGCTTCACTGGTGAATTTTTCCAAATACTTAAGGAAAAAACAGTATCAATTCTAACAAATTCTTCTGGAAAATTAAACAGGAGAAAACACTTTCCAACTCATTCTGTGATGCCAATATAATCCTACTACCAAAAATAGACAAAGGAAACACAAGAAAACTAGAGACCAATAGCACCAGTTGTGAGGATGGTGCAGGACCAGGCAGTGTTTTGTTCTGTTATACACAGGTCACAACAAGTTGGAACCAACTCAATGGCATCTAACAACAACAACAAAACAAAGAGACAGAAGTTTTGCAAAATCAAACCTCTAGGAAGCATCAACTCAAACAATACCCTGTAAAAAGAGTAATTCGTGACACACGGCCCATTTCTGTTTCAAACAGTTATACAGGACCCCTCCTGATGACTGCATGCACTATCAGTGGGAAAACAGCTGCCCAATACACCTCAGAGGAGGAAAATGTAGTAGGGACCCATGGGTCATGAAAAGGCTAATAAATAAATAAATAAATAAATAATCACCACTTTATAACTCGTAATAAGTTAATGGACCTAGAGAACAATCAAAGGTTTCTAACATTACAAGAAGAGAAAAGGGTCTATATGCTTCCTGATAGAAATGTGCAACATAACCTACAAAGTATACTAAAAAAACAAACAGGAAAAAAGTAAGCTTGGGCCTATAAACCTCTAAATCTATATACTTAATTATATTTGCAGAAAATACAGGAGATAGAACATATCAAATAACAACACAAGTATGCAATCAGCAAAATCTGGACCGTGAGTAATTCTCCAAACTGTTCTTCAATAGATATACTGCAATGGGGGAGAAAAAGGATGGAGGGGAACCTATAGGTCAAAACAAACTTAAAAGACCAATCAATCTATTACAATATATTCCCATCTTGATTCAAACAGAAAACTGTAAAAAAGAAAAAAAAAGAGAGAAATTGATTAAAACCTCAGCAAAATTTAAACATTAAGAATGTTAACTGAATATGTGATACTAAGAAATGATCAATCATTTTTTATGTTTGTGTGGAAATGTTTAAAAAGAATTCATATCCTTTAGAGATGTATATTAATTTATTTAGGAATGAAGTAACATATCTGGGATCAGCTTCAAAATAATCCTGGATATGGGGGTAGGATTGTAAGTGGAGTTGGTAATGGCTACATATGAAATACCAATGGCTAAGATTTGAGAATTTTTGTTCAAACTGGTGTACATATTATTCTTTCTACTTTTGTATAGTTTGAAATTATCTTTTTGAGAAAAAGAATTTTGTCTCATTAATTTTCTAAGTGTTCTTTTCAGTTCAGTGTACCATCTTTAGGCAGTTTGTTTTTTTTAAAAAAATGACAAGCCTATATAAAAGAACAAAATGTATAATAAACAACTGGAATTAAAATGATCATTGGACTTGGATAATTATTTTTTAATGTCTATAACAAAGAAAGGGAGCTCTGGTAGCATAGTGGCTAAGACACTTGACTGCTTACCAGAAGGCTGGTGGTTCAAACCCACCAGCCACTCATCAGAAGGAAGGCTGGGCAATCTACTTCTGTAGTGATATTGCCTTGGAAACCCAAGGAGAGGTTGCTATGAGTCGGGTCCGACTCGACGGCACATAATAACAACATAACAAAGGATATCAGATTTTAGTTCACCTTAGCAAAAACATGCTATTTAACAAAGAAATATTTAATGCCAAAATAATGAATGACAACCAAAATGGCAATTAATTGCACCCAAACTGGCATCTTATTATTGGGATGTTTATAATTATTTACTCTTTTTGTCTGGAGAAAAAAATACTGAGAAAAATCCAAAGCCTTGTATCTTACATAAATTGAATTACACTATTTTAAAAGCAAAAATTGAACTTAGTACCTTTATTAAAGTCTATGTGGTTAGTAAAGATTAGAACTACAAATTTAATTTAAAGATATAAATAAAACCTTACTGGAAATATACATTAATTCTTTTAAGTGAATATCTCCTTCAAAATTGGTATGAACTATATAACTATACAACTTGAACCATATAGCTGGAAAGTCTCACTTTGAGGACTAAGGTGCACCTGATCCAGCCATAACATTTTCAGTGCCCTCACATACATGTGAAAGGAGTAAAATGAGTAAGGAAAATGGAAGAATTTAGGCATTCGAATTATGGGTTGACGAAGAATACTGAATATACCAAGCACTGCCAGAAGAATGAACAAATCTATCTTAGAAGAAATATAGCAAGAATGCTCCTGAGAAGTGAAAATGGTGAGACTTTGTCTCAAGTACTCTGGATATGTTATCAGGAGGGACAGCCCCTGGAGAAGGGCATCATGCTTGGTAAAGTAGAGGGTCAGTGAAAAAGAAGAAAGCCCTCAACAAGATGGACTGACAGTGGCTGCAACAACAGGGTGAAATATAGTAATAATTGTGAGGATGGTGCAGGACCAGGCAGTGTTTTGTTTTGTTGTACACAGGATCACTATGAGTTGGAACTGACTGGACGGCACCTAACAACAACAAAAACAACAGGCATTTTTTTTGGAGGAATAGAGGCACAAGGAGAAGGCATTTAAAATAAATTTGAATTGTAATATCTCTTAGCTTCAGATTTTGAAAATCAAATGAAATTTAAGAGTCACGTGCAAAAATTTAAAAATGTTTTAGCTCATTTTTGATTCATATCTACTTCAAAGATAAAACTCCAATTGAATTTCTGCCTCTAAATAAGTGCAATATATGAAAACACATCAAGTCACAGTGCGGTGTAGTAAATTACTTAGTGTGGCTTTTCTACCCATAAGTCTTTGTAAACTCCAAGGTGGGATTTTCTATGAGCAACTGAGGAGCTCCTGATTGCTGAAGTTGTCCACCTGGAGTATTTCTGTTGGGAGTGGCACAAAACAATGTTCTGGGAGGTGCCCACTCACTCTCAGGTACTTAGAGTTCTGATGCTATGATTGACTAGTTTGACCACCCTGCCAGGCTCAAAAGGAGGCCTCCTAGAGGCAGAACGCTCTCTGACTGCTGGTTGAGGAAGACGCGCCCCGGAAAGAGACGCATGCTGCTGGGAAAGAGACGCAAGAGACACACGTTGCTGACTGAGACACCGAGGGACCAGCACTGCTGGGAAAGAGACTGTGAGAGACTGTTGGCTGAGGGATGGTGGGCTGGGAGAGAGACTGAGCATTCTTCCTGAACTTGAGTTGTAGCCTGGTGCTTCCCTAATAAACCCCATAATCTGTGAGTTGTGTGTGGCCACTACAGTGAATTATCGAACCCAGGAGAGAGGTGGTGGGTGCGAGGTGGTGGATGCTTTGGGAGGAACAGTTGGTGAAAGGGCTGGAGGGAGGCAGCATGTCTGGCCTTGTAGGAATAGGCCTTGGGTTACTGCTGGTAATCCTGTCTTCCTCCTGTAAGGTTAGAGGAGGTCGGAACATGTGGCCTCCTTGCTGTTTTTGCACACAGGAATAAGAATATTTAATCCTACCTGAAAAAGATCCAAAAGAGGCTTCCAAGAGAGCATTAAGACTGCTGCTCTGTTGACGGTTTTGGGAATTTCAGAATAAAACAGTGTATTCTCCCTGTTCTCACCCGACATAGCTGTAAGAGAAAACAATAACTTATTATTTTTTTAAAGCAGTGTTGTTACAATCATGGTAGACAGTACATAAGGCCTTCTACATACTACATTATTATGTACTCTATGGGATCCAGAATGGGTTTTATAGAAAAATGATCAAATTTCATTTTGATATTAAGATCTTAGTGACTCTCTCAAAAAAAAAAAAAAATACGGAAAGTGAATTTGCTCTGTAAACTTTCACCCAAATCACAATTAGAAAAAAAGCATAAAAGCATGTAAGATGATATAGAGAGTTAGAATAACTGTCATTTTTAGAAATTTTTAAAAATTGTTGGTCCTTTACAAGTTGGCAATAGACTCATGGGATTCCAAGTCAGGGCACTCTGACAATTTCAGATCATAAAGTTTCTTCTTTTTCTGAATCATTTAAAGCACTTGCTCAGAAACATACATACATGAATTCTAATTTTTATTATAAAAGTTCTAAAATATAATCATTAATAAGGTTTTCGGAGTTTCAAATTAAAGAATTTGTTGTTGTTTTTGTTGGGTGCCATAGGTTGACTCTGATTCATAGAGACTCTCTGTACAACAGAATGAAACACTGTTCAGTCCTGCACCATCCTCATAATTGTTCCTATGCTTGAGCCCATCATGTCACTGTGTCAATTCCTATCACTATTAATCCATGAGGGTCTCCCCCTTTTATGCTGACCCTCTACTTTACCAAGCATGATAACCTTCTCTAGGGACTGGATCCTTCTGACCACATGACCAAAGTAGGTCAAAGTCTGACCATTCTTGCCTCTAAGAAGCATTCTGACTGCACTACTTCCAGGATAGATTTGTTTTTTGTTCTGGTAGTTCATGGTATAATAATAATAGTATTCTTCACCAACACCATGGTTCAAAGGCACCTGTCTTCCTTATTCATTGTCTAGCTTTCAGCAGCATACGAGGCAGCTAAAAATACCATGGCTTGGGTTTGGCAAACCTTTGTCTTCAAAGTGACATCTTTGCTCTTAAACACTTTAAGGAAGTCTGTAGCAGCATATCTGCCCAGTGCAATACGACATCTGATTTCTTGACTGCTGCTTCCATTTGTGTTGATTGTGGATCCAAGCAAAATGAAATCTTTGACAACTCAATCTTTCCCCATTATAATGATGTTGCTTATTGGTCCACCTGTGAGGATTTTTGTTTTGTGTTGAGGTGCAATCCATACTAAAGGCTGTAGAGTTTCTGATCTTCACCAGTAAGTACTTCAAATCTTCTTCACTTCCAGAAAGCAAGGCTATGTCATCTGCATATCACAGGTCATTAATGAGTCTTCTTCCAAGCCTGTTGCCACTTTTCTTCTTCATATAATCCATATTAAAATAACACACAGTCAGATGCTTGACTTGCTAAAAATCTCTTATCCTTTATTGGGTATAAAAGAAAAAGTTCTAAACTTAGCAAAACTAGGTCTATTCTGTGTAATGATCCAATAAATTGAAGGGCAGTTAACAGTAGTGTGGAATGAGCTTCATACAAAAGAAAATAACACAAAATTGTTATGAAGATCTGAACCAAAGTAAAACAAAACTCTTCTACTCCAAGAAGTGGTGAAAAAGTTTCACTTCCAAAAACCTAAAGGAGAATGAAGGAAGGAGTAAAATCACACTGAAAGAAGAAACTCTTTCTGCAGTGGCACAGCTCCTCAGCCTAGTATTTCTGATAAGGGAGAAGGCAGTCTACCAAAGGGCAGAGTTAAACCCTGCAAAGGCTGAGGAAAGCACCCAAATATCCACATCTTCTTCTTTTATCTCCATTTTTTCTAAATCTTTTTAGTTTGTGTTGCTTTTTGAAGTAAATAGTTCAAAAATGGCTGACATTTACTTCAACATTTATTTTGTGTTAAATGTATTTTCTATATACTAGAGTTGATTTGTTCTAGAATTCTTAAGGTTGTGGTCACTTTCCACACCATTCTTAATTTTACAAAATATGATCATGTCCTCTTCTCTTAAGCCTCCATCTTCTAAAATATTTCAGCATTCAAATATGAAAATGAGAAAAACAAAACCAGATTCTCATCTATCCTCAAAGAAGACACTCCCCATAATCATTTCAACTGACCCTCTGTACACTGCTCCTAGCTTCATAATGTCTTCTTAGCTTTATCCATGACAAATAAAAATCTCCAAGTATTCTAGGAATAAACAGACCAGTTCTATATAAGCACAAAATGGGCTTTCTCGATGTTTCTTTCCTCATCACACACTGGTGTTTTATTGGTCTTCAGAGCTACAGCAATACATATAGGCTGATGTTCTCAGGTAACAGTCTCAGTAAGTTCTCTGTTTCTCTAGGACAGTAAATGCCATAAGAACAAGAGGCAAAACTTAACATATGAAAAAGCACATTGTAGTAGAAATGGTTGATGTGCTTGGCTGCTAAACGAAAGGTGAGGTTCAAGACTACTCAGCGGTGGCTTGGAACAAAGACCTGGAAAGCAACTTCCAAAAAATCAGTCATTGAAAACTTGATGGAGTACGGCTCTACTCTGACACAGATGGGACTGCCATGAGTTGGTGCCGACTCAATGGCAATTGGTCTTAATGTGATAAAATGTTTACTGCTGCCTGCTACTAAAGGTTTCTTCTCTTCTAAGTATGCCACATTTGCAATAAGATTTCTCAAAAATGTATAATTTCCTATAAAAAAATTCTTCCAATTAGGCTTTCAGAGAAATTATACTAAAATTAAAAAAAAAAAAAAAAAAAGATTTATATAGGGAAAAATGAAAACTTGGAGAGATTAAACTCTTCAAAAAATGAGAATGAATATAATTTTCTTTAAAAGCTTATTATCTTAAAGATGTTAAGTTTAAAATTCCCCTAAATTTATCAGTTAACATAATGTAAACTCAAAATAGTACAAATAAGATTTGTGAGGTGAGGCACTATAGAAGCCAGTTTTAATTTCTTCTAGAAAAACAAGCAAGTAAAAGTGGTCAAGAAAATGATGAGCATGATAGAGCACTATAACGATCACAGCAGAGGACTGGCTCTTAATGTGGCAGACAGACCATGGGGTGAAACAGAAAGGGCAAAAAGAGACCCAAATACACATATGGGGATATACTCTATGGTAAAGGTGGCATTTCTAATTATTATGGGGAAAAAGGCAGATTATTCAAAATACTCTGTTAAAATAACTAGAGAGCCAAAGCATGGGGGAAAAGTAGTTTCTCTACTCAAAATAAACTGACACATACCAAATGACACAAAAATTAAATGAACAACTTTATTCATTAAAAATGTTGACCAAAAAACCAAAAACCAAACTCACTGCTGTTGAGTCGGATCTGACTCATAGCGACCCCTCCTTGGGTTTCCGAGGCAGTATCTCTACAGAAGTAGATTGCCCAATCTTCCTTCTGAGAAGTGGCTGGTGGGTTTGAACTGCCAGTCTTCTGGTTAGCAGTCAAATACATTAAATATTTGAAAAAATATAATCCTAGAGTTGAAAGAGTCTTTCAAGATATGACACAAAACTACAAGAAATAAAAAATTTATACTCCCTTCCCCCAAAATCACAAATTCCTGCCAAAAGATGGCAAAGGAAAAAGACAAATCAAAACTGGGGGAAAATACCACAACGAGTTAATTTTCTCATTATACCAAAAAACTCCAATCATATATTTTGGAAAATGATAGCAATAACGGTGGCACAACATGAAATATGTCATAAATGTTCCTGAGATGTAAATAGGTAAGCTGTTATGATGGCAAATGTCATCTTGTGTATGTTTTCACCACAATAAAAGTAAAAACGAAACAAAAAAAACCTTTCCAATCAATAAGAAAAAGATCCAAATCCAATAAAAGAAAAGACAAAGATTTTCAGAATAGTCACAGAAAACAGAAAAGGAAATACAAATGGCTTTTAAACATATGAAAAGATGTTCAACCTTACTTACAAAGAAACATAAAAGTACAAGACCATGTTCACCACCTCAAATTAGGAAGATCAAAGTTCAATTACTCATAGTTGGTAGGGGGTAATAATACTCTGAGACAATGCTGATGGCTATATAAACTGTATATATGGCTACATACAATCACATCTCATTATTGTACTTCGCTTTATTATGCTTCACAGATATTGAATGTTTTACAAAATGAACATTTTCAGCAACCCTGCATAGAACAAGTCTATTGGCACCATTTTTCCAACAGTATGTGTTCACTTTGTGCCTCTGTGTCACATTTTAGTAATTCTCACAATATTTCAAACACTTTCATAATGCTATTCCACACTTAATAGACAATTAGTGTAAACACAACTTTTATACGCAGTGGGAAACCAAAAAATTCACGTGACTCATTTTATTGTGGTTATTATTTGCTTTTTTGTAGTAATCTGGAACCAAACCTGCAATGTCTCTAAGGCATGCCTGTATATAACCTTTTTGGAGGCAGTATCAGTCAAAATTCAGAATATATATCCCATCCCCTTTGTCTCAGCAATCCCACTTTTAGGAATTAGTCCTGTAGGTATATTCACACGTATGAGAAATGATCGAACAGTGTAATCACTGTATCTTTATTTGTTTCTAACTTGACCATTCCTAGGCAAAGGCATTTGGAACTAGTTTTAGGAAGAAGTAATTTCTTTAACTTTGACTTTGAAATTAAGATCATTTCTATTACAAAGTCAATGAGACAAGCCAAGCCAAAACTAAAATAGCACCAGAACTAAAGTTCTTCAAATCAAAAGGTTTGGGCTGTCTTCTGTCTAGTGGAACCAAGTCACTAACTCATTTATTTATTCACCAACATTTGAGTACCAATTTTATCTAACCTCCATGTCTGAATAAAGAAAATATCTCATCAGGAGAACTGTTAACGTCAAACTCACCAAGGTAATAGATTCTGTCTGAATGAGGCCCATCTGGATCATTCCTCTTCACAAACATAAAATCATGTGGTGCCTTAGCCATCATGTAGCCATGATATTTTCTGGTATCAGCAAGCAGCTTTTTCAGCTGACTCCACGAATATCGCTCAACATAAAACGGCTCCAATTTAGGCTGATCTTGTGATTCAATATTCTCCTCACACTCCGCAGTTTCAAAGATCTCAACACCCAGCTGTTCTGTTTCCATTGCTGCTGCCATGTTGCATTTTCCTAGAAAAACAAGGAACATGAAGCTGTTCACAGGCCTGACTTCTCTTATATTAATCAGAATGACAGTCTGATAGGGCTAAAAGGAAAAAAAAAAAAGAGCTTTAGCACAGCTGCAAAGGAAACCCAGTAAGAAAAGCAATAGCTCCTCCTCCTGTGTTCAGTTTAAAAATGAAATTTTTAAAAAATCGAGGTCACATCTATTTCATAGTGATTATAAATCCCTTTGGGAACTTTCACAAAAGAGTTTCCTTACGTATCTCTTGCCAAAATTCCTTTTTCTTTCCCACACTGGAAGGAAACAGGCCATATGCCAGTTGGCTGCTACGCTCCACCCAAGAGTGTGTCAATAGTGAGGCTAAATGTGCCAAGGGAGTTAAGTGTTTCAGCATTTTAAAATGTAACATATTTAATAAACATCGATTTCTTCAGCTAACAGTAATAATCACTACCAACTAGAATAATAATATAACTGTTGTAAATAATGTACTTCTGATAACCTCCCTAGGGTTAATAAAGATAACAGAAATACTGTTTCTTTTAAAATGACACTCCAAACAACTTAATTGGCTGGTACATTTTTGAGTCTTCTGCTCTTGCCTAAGCATCTTTATCTTATGATCATTTAAGGTGATGCTGTATTTTAAGGAAACTTAGAAGACTACAATTAACGATTACACAATTTTTACTCTCATGATTAAAAAAGAGGAAAAACAGACATTATCTTCAAGTGGCTTTAATTAGCTGATGGAGTTGATGCAAAAACATTTAATGTTTCACTATCAATATTTTGATAGAAGCATAATCTAATTTACTACTTCAACCCAAAAATAGGTTTAATAGCTCATCTACTAATATTTTTACTCATTTCACAAATCCAGAGAGGATGTATTTTTCTTTTATCTCTTTTAAATGCAACGTGAGGAAAGTTATCAGAATATACCAATATCAGTATCAGAGAAAATAACAGTATCACAAATTACTGTGTGAAGTTTTGATGTGCATTACTTTTAAATTACTTATGACACACCAAAAGAAGCAACATGAACAAGAATTCTGAGAAAAACCTGTTCTTTTTGAACTAATAAATGTCAAAACATATGGATTTGGGAGATAGACTAGATTGTGTTTATGTAACCAATTTCATAGCTGTTTACTACTTCTAGAACACCAATCAATACATAGCTTTACATTTAACGTATGTTTTCTAAAGCACAATTTTAAAGGTTAACATGAACTCATGGTAAAGAACTAAACAGAGAACAAATTTTTACCAAGTGTGGGTTGTGAATCAGTCTACCAGGCATGAACTACTAACGTGCAAAATGAACTGAACCATATGGCCTGGATACTGTTTTTCTTCATGTTACAGTGAACCATACACTACCACTTTCAATAAAACAGCACCAAAAAAGTGGCCAGACTACCACTGTTAACCACTCAGAAGGGGATCTTTGTAGCAGAGCCTGGATAGAGTGGGAGAACGATGTGGAACAAAACTCAAAATCACACACATACACACACAAATGGGGGGTGGATTGCTAATCTGATAGAGCCTATGAAACCACTGAGACTATGGCCCCAGCTGTCCTTCAGGTCTGGAATTGAATGCACTCCAGTGGCTTCCAGCCAAACAAAAGACAGGCATATGAGCTGAACATTTACATTAGATAGATACACTCCTTGGAGAAATTAATCATGGGAGAATAGAAGGGCTATGTATGCACAGGTAAACAGCTTCCGGGGGCAGGAGTACATGGGACGGAAGGACATAGGGAAGAGGTGGCTATGGGGAGGAAGTGGGAAGACAGCTGTTGCACTGTGGGAGACTGCAGTCAATGTCATGAGACAGTATATGTGAACTGCTACATGGAAAATGAATTTGCTCTGTAAACTTTCACCCAAATCACAATTAAAAAAAAAAAAAGTGGCCAGAAAATCAATTAGACAGTTACTTCAGATATACAACTTACAATATTACTACAACTGGACATTCATTTTCAAATGATTGAAATTCAAACCATCTTAGGCAAAGAATTGAGTCATTTAGCTCAACTGTATTCAGCAAACTGACAAGTGGTAGTATATGACACTGGTAGCTGGTTACCCATCTAAAAGCTAGTAGAAACCTTCTTTCTATCAAACATATCAATAGTCATAATTTTATTTCTAATGGAGGGAGAGGTGAGAGAAGACTCTTCCCAAATTAGGCTAATTTTTCTCAGCTTTTATTGTGTTAAGTCTGGAACTTCAACTCCAAACCACTGGTCCTAACATAGTGTTAAGGACAGAACAGGGAAGAAGCTCAAGAGACAAACTTCCCAAGTCTTACTGCCCAGCTTCTTGAGTCATTATTAAATTGACATCTCTCCTGTGTAAAAGCTGCATCAGCTTACATTTAAGCAATGTTATCTGGTATTCCTAAACTGTACTAGGTCCGTGGATTCACTCACTCACTCTACCCTTCCCCATACAGTTCAAAAGATATTCCACTCTATGGTAAATGTATATTCTACATTTTGTTGGACAGACCTGGTATTATGTGATTTTAGTAACTTACTCATATGTGTAACTAAATGACTTAATTACCAGACTTTCATAACATTTATACATAAATACATTCTCACAATCTGTGACCTGACTTTTCTAAAAACTAGAACACAGAGTCAACATAAAATCTCAGCACATTGCATGTATTTCACTGTCCCATCTACCTCTTCACTTAATTACCTTCCCTGGTGCCTACCTGATTGTATTTTCATCTGCCCAGATCTCTTCCACATTCAAAGAGATCTTTTTCATGGGACTCAACTTCAAGCACAGATCCCTCTGCTCATCCTGCTCTCTTCTCACAGGAGTCTTTCCTTTTATCACCATTCAATCCTGCTCACCAGGATAATGAAATAAGATATAAGGCTATTGATCATTATTAAAATTATAAATGTGGCCAAAAAGATTAAATCTAAAAGTCCCAAAATAGTACTTAAAACTAATACAGAAACTTTTTTTTTTTTTTTTTGGTAAAATCCATACTGTCTAAATTATTCAGTATCTGCAATTTACATTATCAAAATTGCAGAATTATTTCAGATATTTAGCTCAAGTACTCAAAATAATATCCTGACAATACTGTAAAGCCTGTTATTAAGACATGTTAAAAGTAAAATTATGACAGTCCTCCAAAAAGTATAAAGGCTATAATGATGTGAGGTTACTCAGTGGCTACTGAAAATCCTCAAAAATGATGATTAACAAAATATTTGTATGTGTATGTTTCTGTCTTTTGCATAATAATCTCATAATGAACTGTTGTTATTATGTGCCATCCAGTCAGACCCAACTCATAGCAACCCCTCCTTGGATTTCCGAGGCAGTATCACTACGGAAGTAGATTGATTGCCCCATCTTCCTTCCGAGGAGTGGCTGGTGGGTTTGAACCGCCAGCCTTCTGGTTAGCAGTCAAGTGCCTTAGCCACTATGCTACCAGAGCTCCTCATAATGAACTAGTTGGAGACAATTAGACTTGGTGGGATAACCAATAAGAATTACAGAATGGCCATTTTTGTGTAAAGGGAACTAAGTTGTATTTAATAACTTAGGATTTACACAAAATAAAGAATGTGCTGTTTTAAGCGCATTCCATTTCTGCTTCTTTCCTTACCACTTACACTCAGAGAATAACTGAAATAGGACAATTTTTATGGAAAAGTGTTAAGTTTGTCGAAATTTTTGTTTAGTAAAAGAAAAAGGAAGATCTGTGATTACACCTGCTACTTTGTTAACAGTTTTCATTCTGGGCTTTTGTAGCACAAGTAGATGATAGAAAGATGTAGTGAGATAGGCTAAGTGGCAAATAAAAGAAAAACAGTGAAGTTACGGTAGCACGACAAAAATGGAATAAGATGTCAAGATATCTTCCTACAGCGCTAAGACCCTCACTTAAGAGAAGGGCATACTGGCTTCGAAAATAATCTCAGAACTCTTGAACTTGGATCTACCCAAATGACATTCTTTAATTTTTAACGCAAAGGCCACCCAATTCGTCCACTTAAACACTTCAAAAGTCTCTGTGAGGAGTCCACAGGTAATTGACGGAGTTCTGGTAGCGCAGTGGTTAGGCAGGAAAATTATCACAGGAGCAAAGAAAGATCCTGGGAAAATTGTGAACAAGGAAAAAGAGGTGTAGCAGAGAATGCTGAGAAGGTCTTAGAGGAGGAAAGTGAGTGAAGAGGAAGGTTTGACAAGAAAAGAAAGTATATCTACCTTGCAGCAGATGAATGGAACAGAATGGGAAGGGGACCGTGAGCAGGGCAATAAGGAGCAGAGAGGAAACTGACCTAGAATAAAACACTAGAGAAGAGCACCAGCTGGGAAACGAGAAAATCTAAGGCTGAGTCCGATTTGCCACAGGACCTTAGACAAATTCTTTAGCCTTTCTGGGCTTCCGTGTCGTCATCCGTAAGCCCGGATAATACCTGGCCTCCCAACCCCAAACAGGTGCGATTAAAATAACAGACGTGGAAGTCCAGAGCCCAGCACCCTGCACTCAGGAGGTTCCCAGTGAACGTTGGTTGACTCGGAATCTCAGCTTCGGCTTCCTCTTCCGGAAAGCGGGCCCCCGCCACCGGCTCTACCCCCGCGCAGAGTGGTGCGCGGGGTAAATGTAGAACCGGCTAACCGGGAGAACGCGCCGGGAGGTTCCGCCGTGAGACCGGGAGACCCTAAGCTGGTTGAGGCCCAGGCCTCTCGGGCGAAGGGGAAGGAGAGGGGGCGGATACTGCACCTTCCCCCCGGCCCCGCCCGGACCGTCCCGACGCGCGCTACGGAGCGGGCCTGCGCCGCCTCATGCCGCGCCGCCTCCACTCCTGTCCCAGCTGCAGCTACAGCCGCAGCGTCCAGCGGCTTCCTCGCGGCAGCGCCGGTGGCAACCAAGGAGCTGAACACGGTGCTTAAACACGGCTACGGGGGCTGCACCAACACTTCCGGTTCCTTGCAACCCGCCCTCGGACCGGCGAAGGTGCAGCCGGCCCAAGAAAGGCGCCGCTCCCTGCTGCGCCTGGCCAGTTCCGACTGCGCCGTCTATCGGCTGGAGGAGCGAACGAGTCGAGGGGAGGAAATGGGTGGAAAGGACCGATGAAGTCCGTTAAGGGACACTGACCTTCTCAAAGTCACAGGACGAATTGTGGCCCTTCTGTATTCATTAAGTTTTCCATTCAACAAATACATATGGAGTGTCTGAAATATCCCAGCCATAACTGTAGAAGCTGGACTTAGAATCAGGAGCAAAACAGACAAAAATCCCTGTCCCTTTATGGAGATGACACGGAGAGAGGAAAGGGACTAGGGCCTTGAAGATCTTCTCAGAGTCTCATTGTTGTGATGGGAAGAAACCTGAATTTGGAGTCAGAAAGCTTAACTCTAATACTAATTAGTGATCTCCAGCAGGTCACTGAATCTCTTTGAGTCATGGTTTCTTTACCTGTAAAAGGATGTAATAATACATACCACTTAAAAAAAAAAAAAAAAAACACCACCAGACGAACTGCTGTCGAGTCGGATCATACTCATAGTGACCCCTCCTTGGGTTTCTGAGACGGTGTCACTACGGAAGTAGATGGCCTAATCTTCCTTCCGAGGAGTGGCTGGTGGGTTTGAACCACCAGCCCTCCGGTTAGCAGTCAAATGCTTTAGGCACTATGCCAACATACCACTTAGTTGCTGTTAAACGAAACCATGTATGCCACATTAATTCATACAGATGAAGAAGCTGGGGTGCAAGCGATTTAAGTGAGTGACCTTCTATAATCAGAACCAGAGGCAGGTACCTTGAACCCCTCAATTGTTTCTCTAATTACATTCACTGAGAGAAGGAGAAAAAGAGAGCCTGGGGAGATGACTGAGAGCTGGGCCTCCTCTATTTTCTGTTATTACCAAGGAGCCATGTGTCAGAGTTGTGTCATTAGGATTTATTATAATAGCACTAATAAAAGATCCCATTGGGCACCATGTTCCACTGCACAGGATGTAATTATTTGCTCTGAGATTAAATGAACTTTCTCTGAGGCTTTTTTTTTTTTTTTTGAGTTGTGCTCTCCTATAAGAAATGTAGGAGCTCTGGTAGCATAGTGGCTAAAGCACTTGACTGCTAACCAGAAGGCTGGAGGTTCAAACCCACCAACCACTCCTCAGAAGGAAAGTTGGGCAATCTTACTTCCGTAGTGATACTGCCTGGGAAACCCAAGGAGGGGTCGCTATGAGTTGGGGCCAACTCGACGGCACATAACAGCAACAACATAAGAAATGTATAGTCATTTTTGTTGGGGCTCTTCTATGAATTCTGCAAATGACTTCAGAACAGATTTTAAGGCTTTAAATGCACATATACATACTGACAAAATACAATGAAATATTTTGCATTTCATTTCATGCATCCAGTGGTTATTGAATCTCTACTATGTACCTGTCACTATTCTAAGCAGTAGGGCTGCAGTGTTGAATAAAATAGACAAAATCCCTGTTTGTAGAGTTTACATTCTAACGAGGGGAGATCAAACAAACAAAAAACCCCACTGCCATCCAGTCGAGTCTGACTCATAGTGACCCCCATTGGGTTTCCAAGGCTAGAAGCCTTTATGGAAGTAGATTGCCTCATCTTCCTCCCACACAGCAGCTGATGGGTTTGAAGCACTGACCTGGTTAGCAGCCAAATATCTTACCCACTATACCACCAGAGCTCCTTAATAAGGGGAGATAGATCTGCCTAAAAGCAAATAAGCAGATAATGGCATAATTTCATGAATTAAAAAAAGAGAGAGAGAGAGAGAGCCCCAGAGAGGTAAAAGACTTAACCTAAATCACATGACTAATTATGAATTGTGCTAGATTTGAATCAGCTCTCTTGGTGTGGTAGTTAAGGTTATGTGTCCACTTGACTGGGCCTGGTTTTGAGTGGCTGTATAGCTGGATGTAGTTATTCCCCCTGATGAGACTGGTACTCAACTCCATGGTGGAATCTACTGGAGCAGCTGAGTAGCTGTCTTAGGGATGTGATCTGCTTCCACCATATAAAAAGGCACCTTTGAGAAAGGTCTCTTAATCTTTTTGGCATGCTTGGACCCTGCATATAGCCAAGTCTTCATTCAGTATCCTGCCATGTTGTCTGCCAATCTTGGGACTGTTTTTGGACTTGAACTAGTGACCTGCTGTGTTGCTTATAATTTGGGACTATGCCATTTTACTTGCTGACCTTGGGTTTGTCAGCCTCAGCTGCCAGCACCTGCCTGAGTTAATAGAAGCCTCCAGCTCCAGTGGGCTGGGAGAAGAGGCAGAGCTGAAGCCCAAGGTCAAGGGGCTTTCACCCAGCTCCTAGAGCTGTCACTTTGAACTTGGACTTCTAGCCTCCTAAACTGTAAGAGAATAAACTCCTGCTTGTTCAAGCCACCCACAGGTTAGAGTGGCAAAAGGTAACCAAAACACTTGTTTATTGTCTTACTTTCTCCCTCCGTGGTCATCCAACTGAATGCAGAAATTATCAAACAATATGGTTAATATCACATAAAAGTAAAATTTTGTGGAAGATATTTTAAAAAAAGTTGCAGAAGTACATCAATAGGGAACTGTGAGAAATTCAGACTGGATTCAAAAGAGGATTTGGAACTAGTGATATTATTGCTGATGTCAAATGAATCTTGTCTGAAAGCAGAAATACCAGAAAGATGTTTAGCTGTGTTTTATTGACTATGCAAAGGCATTCAGCTGTGTAGACCATAGTAAACTATGGATGAGATTGTGAAGAATAGGAATTTCAGAATACTTAATTGTGCTCAAGAAACCTGTATATAGACCAGGAGGCAGTTATTCGAATAGAACAAGGGGATACTGCATGGTTTAAAATCAGGAAAGGTGTGCATTCTTTCACCATACTTACTAAATCTATGCTCTGAGCAAATAATCAGAGAAGCTGGACTATATGAAGAAAAACACAGCATCAGGATTGGAGAAATACTGATGACATGCAGATGACACAACCTTGCTTACTGAAAGTAAAGAGGATTTGAAGCACTTATTGATGAAGATCAAAGACTACAGCCTTCACTATGGATTACATCTCAACATAAAACAAAAATCCTCACATATGGACCAATAAACAACATCATGATAAATGGAGAAAAGATTGAAGTTGTTAAGGATTTCATTAAACTTAGTTCCACAATCAACAACCATGGAAGTAGCAGTCAAGAAATCAAAGGACGTATTGCATTGGACATATCTGCTGCAAAAGACCTCTTTACAGTGTTAAAAAGCAAAGATGTCACTTTGAGAACTAAGGTGTGCCTGACCCAAGCCATGGTCTTTGCTATCACTTCATATGCATGAGAACATTGGACAATGAATAATGAAGTCCAAAGAAGCATTGATACATTTGAATTATAGTGTTGACTAAGAATATTGAATATGCCATGCACTTGGCATAGTACCTAAGGCATTTGACTGCTAACCAGAAGGCTAGTGGTTCAAACCCACCAGCCACTCCTTGGAAGGAAGACTAGGCAATCTACTTCTGTAGTGATACCGCCCCAGAAACCCAAGGAGGGGTTGCTATGCATTGGGATTGACTCGACAGCAGTGGGTTTTTTGTTTTTTTTTCCTAGAAAAACAAACAAATCTGTCTTGTAGAAAGTACAGCCAGAATGCTCTTTAAAAAGGAGGGTGGTGAGACTTCATCTTATGAATTTTGGATGTGTTATCACAAGGGACCACCAGTTCTTAGAGAAGGAAATAATGTTTGATAAAATTGTTTGGTGCCATCAAGTTGGTTCTGACTCAGCGACCCTATGTACAACAGAATGAAACACTGCCTGGTCCTGTACCATCCTCAAAATCTTTGCTTTGCTTGAACCCAGCATTGCAGCCACTGTATCAATCCATCTCATTTAAGATCTTCCCCTTTCTACCTGACACTTTACTTTACCAAGCATGATATCCTTCTCCAGGGACTGGTCAATTCTGACGATACCACCAAGGTACGTGAGATGAAGTCTGGCCATTCTCACTTGTAAGGAGTATTCTGACTGTACTTATTTCAAGGCTATTCTTATTTCTGGCAGTCCACGGTGTTTTCAGTATTCTTCATCATTCCAATGCATCAATTCTTCTTTGCTCTTCCTTCTTCATTGTTCAGATTTCACATGCATTATGAGGCAAGTGAAAAATACCATGGCTTGGGTCAGGTGCACCTTAGTCTTCAAACTGACATTTTTTTTCTCTTTAACACTTTAAAGAGGTCTTTTGCAGCAGATTTGCCCAGTGGACTATGTCATCTGATTTCTTTACTGCTGCTTCCATGTATATTAATTGTGGATCCAAGTAAAACAATCCCTGACTTCAATCTTTTCTCCATTTATTGTGATGTTGTTTATTGGTCTGCTTGTGAGGATTTTTATATTCTTTATTTTGAGGTATAATCTGTAGTCAAGGCTGTACTCTTTTATCTTCATCAGTAAGTACTTCAAGTCTTTTTCACTTTCAGCAAGCAAGCTTGTGTCATCTGCGTATTGCAGGTTGTTAATGAGCCTTCCTCCAATCCTGAGGCCTCATTCTTCTTCATATATTCCAGCTTCTTGTATCACACGCCCAGCATACAGATTGAATAAATATGGTGAAAGGATACAACCCTAATGCACCCCTTTCCTGATTTTAAACCATGCAGTATCCCCTCATTCTTTTCTAAGAACAGTCTCTTAGTCTATGTACAGGTTGTTCATAAGCACAATTAAGTGCACTGAAATCCCCATACTTCACAATGTTATCCGTAATTAGTTATGATCCAACCAATTGAATGCCTTTGCATAGTCAATAAAACACAGGTAAACATCTTTTCAGTATTCTTTGCATTCAGCCAACATCCATCTGATATCAGCAATGATATCCCTTGTTCCATGCCTTCTCCTGAATGTGGCTTACCTTACTGGCAGTTCCCTGTCAATATACTACTGTAAGCATTTTTGAATAATCTTCAGGAAAATTTTACTTGCATGTGATATTACTGATATGATTCAATAATTTTGGCAATATTGGAAGGTTGAATCACCTTCCTTTGGAAAGGGCATAAATAGGGACCTCTTGTTCACTGCTTTTGGTTTTCTAATTCCAGGCCATTGCACATTTCATTATAAGACTTTAGTTTGTCTTCTTGAGCTGCCCTTGGAAATCTTCTGTTTGGCTCTTTTATTTCATCATTTCTTCCATTCACTTTGTTGTTTGTTGTGGGCCATCGAGTCGGACCCAACTCATAACGACCCCTCCTTGGGTTTCCGAGGCGATATCACTTACGGAAGTAGATTGCTCACCCTTCCTTCTGAGGAGTGGCTGGTGGGTTTAAACCACCAGCCTTCTGGTTAGCAGTCAAGTGCCTTATGCACTATGCTACCAGAGCTCACTTTAGGTACTCTCCATTAAAGACCAAGTTTCAGAGTCTCTTCTGACAGCCATTTTGGTCTTTTCTTCCTTTCCTGTCTTTTTAATGACCTTTTCCTTTCTTCATATATGATATATTTTAAAAAAATTATTGTGATTTAGGTGAAAGTTTACAGAGCATTGTTCTTCCACTTTATCCAGGATCTCCTGCAATGATCCCTTTCCAAGTGGTTGATAGTGGTAGCCAGGCACCATCTAGTTTTTCTGGTCTCATGGTCATGTAGGCTGAGGATCACATGGATTAATAGTTTCCATGTGTCTTTGGTTTTCTTCATTCTTTTTGCTCTGGATGAGGAGAAACCCATCGTTGCATCTAGATGGCTGCTTGCAAGCTTTTAAGATCCCTGTTGCTGATCTTAAAAACTTGCAAGTGGTCATCTAGATGCAATGATGGGTCCCTCTTCATCCAGGTCAAAGAAGGAAGAAAAGCAAAGATACATGGAGACAGTCTAAGGGACTAATAGACCACATGATCTCCAGGCTATCTGACCATGAGACCAGAAGATATTGATGGTACCCAGCTACCACTGTCAACCACTTGGAGGGAGATGGGTGCAGGAGATCCTGGATAAAGTGGGAGAACAATGTGGAACAAAACTCAAAATCATAAAAAAGGTCTGGAATTGAACTTACTCCTGTGGCTTTCAGCCAAACAATAGACAGGCATATGGGCTGAACATTTACATCAGGTAGATACACTCCTTGGAGCAATCAATTGTGGGAGAACAGAAGGGCAGTGTTGACACAGGGAGACAGCTTGGGTGGGGCCAGATGCATGGGAGAGAAGGACCCAGGGAAGAGGTAACTATGGAGAGGAAGTGGGAAGAGAGCTGTTACATTGTGGGGAATTGGAGTCAATGTAATGAAACAAAATATGTATGAACTGCTGTAAGGAAAATGACTTTGCTCTGTAAACTTTCACCCAAATCAAAATCAAAATAAATAAATAAATAAAAAGACCCCAGTCACTGTTCATCAAAGTAGGATGTAGAACAATGTTTTTGTGTAGTATGTTATGCCAATTGAGCTTGATGTTCCCTGTGACCATGGCCCAGAGCCCACAGATCCAACTGCTCACTTCCTCAGGGTGGTTGGCTGTGGCCGAGAGGTTAACATAACTTTGCCCTTTGTTAACTCTATTATATATTGGGACATTCTTATAGCACATACAAATACATATGTAGAAATATCATCTGCCAACCTTCTATATAGTCATGGGGACATTCCCTTTTGCCGAGACATACCTGATAATTCAGCCCATCTACACATCTATTTACCCATAGATTAGTGCTCATCACTGACAACAAAGAATTGTATGTGTAAAAGGGTTTCTTTGTTGTCTGTACCTCTTATGTACCTCTCTGTGTCTTCCTCTTTCTCAATGTCACCGTGTTGATCACTCACATTTGGTACATTGCCCTTCCCTTCACCCAAATCAATACTTGTCTCTACCTATCTAGTAGTGTTCCCTCTCCTACCCTCCCATCTCTGATAACCAAAAACGGAAGTTTCCTTTCATATATAAATCTTTCCTTGACTTTTTACAATAGTGAACTAATACAACATTTGTCCTTCTGTGATTGACTTTTTTCATTCAGCATAATGTCTTCCAACTTCATCCATGTTATGTGGTGTTTCACAGACTCTATATTATTCTTTAGTGTTGCATAGCATTCCACTGTGTGCATGTAACAAAGTTTGGCTATCCATTCTTCTGTTGACAGGCACTTAGGTTGTTTCCATCTCTTTGCTATTGTGAATAATCCTTCGATGAACATGGATGTGCATATATCTGTTCTTGTCCTGGTTCTCACTTCTTTAGATATATACCTAATACTGGGATAGCTGGATCAAATGATATTTCTATTTCCAACTTTTTTTTAAATGCATTTTATTGAAATATAATTTATGTCCAGTGAAATACACAAAACTAA
>NW_006921602.1:10697862-10700771 GCF_000298275.1 Orycteropus afer afer | reverse complement strand
GCAAGAATGGCCAGACTTCGTCTCACCTATTTTGGTCATGTTGTAAGAAGGGACCATTCCCTGGAGAAGGATGTCATGCTTGGTAGGGTGGAGGGGCGACGAAAGAGGGAGAGGCCTTCAAGGAGATGGATTGATACGGTGGCTGCGATGATGGGCTCAAGTATAGCAGGGATTGTGGGGCTAGCATGGGATCGGGCAGTGTTTCTTTCTGCTGTGCATGGGGTCGCTATGAGTCGGAAACGACTTGACAGCACTTAACAACAACAACAACAACAGCAGTGTAGGAGAGTCCTAATCTCTCCGCATCCTTGCCAGCATTTGTTATTTTCTGTCTTGTTGAACTTTGCTATTAGTGCTCAGGCAGAATGGTATATCATTGTTGTTTTGATCTGCATTTCTCTAATGGCTAATGATCATGAACATTTCTTCATATGTTTGTTGGCCACCTGAATATCTTCTTTAGTGAGGTTTCTATTCATGTCTTCTGCCCATTGGATTGTTTATCTTTTTGATATTGAGGTGTTGGAGTTTTCTATAAATTTTAGAGATAATCTCTTGCCAAGTATGTCATTGCTGAGTATTTTTTCCCAATCTGTAGATTCTCTTTTGACTCTTTTGGAGAAGTCTTTTGAAGGACATACAAATTTATCACATCTAGTTTATCTTCTGCTGTTTGTACATTTTGAGGTATGCTTGATAATCTATTTATGCCATAAATGAGGGCCCCTAAGTTTGCCCCTATTTTTTCTTCAATGAACTTTATAGTTTTAGGGTTCACATTTAAGTCTTTGATCCACCTGGAGTTAGTTTTTGTGTATGGTGTGAGGTATGGATCTTGTTTCATTTTTCTGCAAATGGATAACCAGTTTTGCCAGCACCACTTGTTAAACAGACTATCTCATCCCCATTTAACAGATTTTGGTCCTTTGTCAAAAATCAGCTCATCATAGGTTGATTGATTGTATGGGCATGGTTACTATCTTCCACTCAGTTAGACAAAAACAACAATTAAAAAAAAAAGTAAAAAGAAGAGGACAAAAACCACAGATCACATAACCACACAGGAACGATCGCAAAAACAAAACAATAAAAATAAAAGAGGAAAGACAATAAATGTGGAGAAATATTTAAAGAAATATTTTAAAAAGACAAAATAAATGTAAATGGAGAAAGAGGGGGGAAAACCCCACAAAATCTGGGGAGGGGAGAATAAGAGAAAAACAAACAAACAAATGTGGGGTGGGTGGAGTAGGGTACCCAGGCTCAGTCAGAGAACACAGACTAGGGTGGGATTCCTGCTGGTCCAGAAGGTGGGTAGAGGTGGGGGCTGGCCACACTTCTGTTCACCAAGACAGTGTGGGGTATAGGAGTAACAAGGGGAATATCACACCTTTCCAGTCATCAGCCTCCAGTGCTGTCCTTGGCAAGTGGAGCCTAGTTTTAGGTTGCTGGGACTGGAAGGCTGACACTTTAAATAGCCAATATGGCTGCACCACTTGTAAATATTCAAAATGGCTGCACCCTCAGGACAGCCAAAAGTCTATAGCTTAGTTTGTCTCCTTATTTGCTGTTTTCCTTTCTAGTCTTCAGCCACCAATGTAGTTGTCCATGCAGCCCTTAGTGAGCAGGGCCAATTTTTGGTTACTGCCGAGGTCCTAACACCACATGTACATATTCAAACTGGCCGTGCTATCAGGATTGCTGACAGCAAGGAGTCTACAGCTCCGTTTGACTCCTTATTCACTATTTCCTTCAGGTTCTTTTACTCCAGAAAAATCAAACTCACTGCCATTGAGTTGATTCTGACTCATAGCAACCCCCTTTGGGTTTTTGAGGTGATAAATCTTTATAGAAGTAGATTGCCCAGTCTTCCTCCCACAGAGTAGCTGGTGGGTTTGAACTGCCAACCTTCTGCTTAGCAGTCAGATGCCTTGGGCACTACACCAAATACAATTCTGTATCCTGCCTTTCAAGATCAGGGTTCCTGGATTTTCTTCTGTATCTGTGTCAATTGGTTTCTCTTTTCTTTGTTGAAGAGGGTCTGTGTAGCTTGTCTGTCTATTCCACCATCTTACTGGAAGTCCTCATATATGAGAGTATATATATATATATATATATATATATATATATACACTCTTATCTCATACTTATCTTTATATATATATATATATATATTATATATATTATATATAAATCATATATATATATATACACATACATACATACATACATACAATTGCTACATATTTATTTATTTATTTTTAATTGTGCTTTGGGTGGAAATTTAGAAAGCAGATTTATTTTACATTCAACAGTTCATGCACATTTGATTTCACGGCACTGATTACAATTGCCAACCATAAAAATCTCTTTTCCCCTTTCCTTTCTGTGATTGCCCCCCCTCTGTGCCCTTCTTCTTCTTCTTCTTCTTTTTTAATTTTTCTTGTGATTTGGGTGAAAATTCATTTTCCTTACAGTAGTTCATACACATTTTGTCTCATGACATTGACTACAGTTCCCCACAATGTAACATCTCTCTTCCCACTCCCCCCCATAGTGACCCTGTGTCCTTCCCTCCCATGCACTCCTGCCCCCTGAGCTGTCTCCCTGTGCAAACACTGCCCTTCTGTTCTTCCATGCTTGATCTCTACAAATAGTGTATTTACCTGATGTAAATGTGGTTGCTTCGAGCCAAGAGTACACACACACACACACACACACACACACACATATATATAAAGGATATATATCTTATTGAGAACCCAGAAATAGATCCATCAACCTAAAGTCAGCTGATCTTTGACAAAAGGCCAAAGTCCATTAAATGGGGAAGAGAATGTTTGTTTAATAAATGGTGCTGGCAAAACTGGAGATCCATTTGCAGAAAAATGAAACAAGATCTGTACCTC
>NW_006921602.1:10696196-10697297 GCF_000298275.1 Orycteropus afer afer | reverse complement strand
AAACTCCAACACCTCAATAACAAAAAGACAAACAATTCTATTAAAAAATGGGCAGAAGACATAAATAGACACTTCACCAAGGAGGATAGTCAAGTGGCCAACAAATATATGAAGAAATGCCACGATCATTAGCTATTAGAGAGATGCAAATCAAAACAACAATAAGGTACCATCTTGCTCCAGCACTAGTGGCAAAGTTCAACAAGACAGAAAATAACAAATGCTGACAAGGTTGTGGAGAGATTGGGAGTCTCATACACTGTTGGTGGCACTGTAAAATGGTACAACTACTGTGGAAAGCAGTATGGCAATTCCTTCAAAAGTTGGAATTAGGAATAGCATTTGACCCAGCCATTCCATTACTAGGTATATACCCTAAAGAAATGAGAGTCATGACAAGAACAGATATATGTACACCCATGCTCATCGCAGCACTATTTACAATACCCAAAAGATGGAAACAACCTAGGTATCCATCAACTGAGGAATGGATAACCAAACTATGGTACATATACACAATGAAATACTATGCAAAACTAAAGAATAATGTAGACTCTGCAAAACACCACATAACTTGGATGAACTTGGAGCACATTATGCTGAGTGAAATAAGTCAATCACAAAAGGGCAAATATTGTATTAGTCCGTTATGGTAAAAGTCAAGGAAACATTTATCTATGGAAGGAAATTTTCTTTGTTGGTTACCAGGGGTGGGAGGGTAGGGTAGGGAATGCTGTTAGATAGATAGAGATAAGCATTGATTTGGGTGTAGAGAAGGGCAATGTACCAAATGTGAGTGACAAATATGGTGGCATTGAGGAAGAGAAAGACATAGAGAGGTACATGGGAAGTACAGATATCAAAGATGAATCCTTTTGCACATACAGTACTACATTGTCAGTGAAGGCAAACATGGGTATATGGGTGGATAGATGGGTGGACATGCTGAACTATTAGGTATGTCTATGGAGTGGGGAGTGTACCCATGAACATGTACAGGGTTGGCAGACAATAAGTTTATGTGAATGATCAGAATTCCCAGGTGTATAGTAGAGCTGACAAGGGGCAAGGCTGTGGTCACTGCTTGGTCACAGCCAGCTA
>NW_006921602.1:10689194-10695091 GCF_000298275.1 Orycteropus afer afer | reverse complement strand
GGAACCACTGAGACTATGGCCCCTAGCTGCCCTTCATGTCTAGAATTGAACTCACTCCTATAGCTTCCAGCCAAGCAAAAGACAGGCATATGAGCTGAACATTTTCATTAGGTAGATACACTCCTTGGAGAGATCAATCATGGGAGAATTGAAGGAGTGTGTATCCACAGAGAGCAGATTGCAGGGCAGGAGTGCATGGGAGGGAAGGACACAGGAAAGAGGTAACTAAGGAGAGGAAGTGGGAGGGGAGCTCTTGTCTTGTGAGAAATTTCAGTTAGTGTCATGAGACAAAGTGTATGTGAGCTGCTGTATGGAAAGTTAATTTGTTCAGTAAACTTTCACCAAAATCACAATAAAATTTTTTTAAAAAAAATTTCCAGTTGCTACTCACCAAAGTAGGATGCAGAACAATGTTTTTGTGTAGTATGTTATGCCAATTGAACTTGATATACCCTGCAAACATGGTCCTGAGCCCACAGGTCCAACTACTCACTTCTTCTGGGTAGCTGGCCGCGGCCAAGAAGCCACCACAACTTTGCCCCTTGTCAGCTCTACTATACTCCTGGATATTCTTATAGTACATCCAAATACACATGAGAAACATTGTCTGCTAAACCTATACATGGTCATGGTCCTGTGCCCTTCTTATCTATACATTCCTGTCTGGCTTGCTCTCTATGTGAATGCTGCCCCTCTGATGTCTCATGGCTGATTGATTTAAGGGGTGCATCTCCCTAGGGTAGGTGGGTGCATCTCCCTGTCGTAAGCATTCTGCATGTAGGTCTTTCTACTGTTGGGCTGAGAGCCAATCCATGGAAGTGAGTCCATTTCTAGGCCTGAAGGATAACCCAGGGCCATAGTCTTGGGGTTCCACCAGTTTCTATCTGACCAGTAATTCTGGTCATTTTTGTGTTTTTCAACTTTGTTCCACATTTTCCCTCCCACTCTAACCAGGATCTCGAATTTTGATCCCTTTCTGGGTGGTTGGTATTGGTATCCAGGCACCATCTAGTCCTTCTGGTTTTGGGGTAATGAAGGCTGAGCTCCTCATGGTCCATCATATCTTTGAACTATTTCCAGATGACTTCGATTTTCTTCACTTTTTTTTTACTCCAGACAAGAAGAGACCAATGGTGTATCTCAGATGGCCACTCGAAAGCTTTTAAGACCCCAGTCGCTATTCACCAAAGTAGGATGTAGAATAAGATTTTTATATACTATGTCGTGTCAATTGAGCATGATGTCTCCTGAGACTATCTGGCCTGCAGGCCCAGCTATATGATATTCTTGATGTCATCCCATAACTCGTCTAGTCTTCATTCATTGGTGTTCAATGGATCAAATCTATTCTTTAGATGATCACTAAATTCTGGTGGGATATAATCAAGGTAATATTTTAGCTTTTGTGGACTTAATTTTCTTCCACTTCACCTTGAACTTGCATAGGAGTAATTGGTGGTCTGCTCCACAGTCAGTTCCTGACCTTGTTCTAACTGGTTACATTGAGCTTCTCCATTGTCTGTTTCCACAGATGTTATTAATTGATTCCTGTGTATTCTATCCAAGGAGCTCTGGTGGCACTGTGGTTAAGGCATTCTGCTGCTAACCAAAAGATCAGTGTTCGAACCCACTAGCCATGGGAGAAAGATGAGGCAGTTTGCCTCTGTAATGCCTTAGAAACCCTGCGAGGGTCACTAAGTATCAGAATCGACTCAATGGCAGTGGGTTTGGTTTGATTTTTGGTATTTCATTTGGTGAGGTCCACATGTATAGTCACTGTTTATGTTGTTGAAAAAAAGTATTTGTGAAGAATAAGTCATTAGTTTTTCAAAATTCTATCATGCAGTCTCCAGCATCATTTCTTTCATCAAGGCCATGCTTTCTAACTACCAATGTTTCTTCTTTGTTCCAACTTTTGCATTCCAATCATGAGTAATTATCATTACATCTTGACTGCATATTTGGTCAGTTTCAGACTGCAGAAGTTGTTAAAATTTTTAAATTTGTTCATATCTGGCTTTAGTGGTTGGTGTGTAAGTTTGAATAACAGAGGTATTAACTGTTCATCCTTCTAGGCATATGTATATTGTCCTTTTTTTTTTTTTAATTGTGATTTGGGTGAAAGTTTACAGAGTAAATTCATTTTCCATTCAATAGTTCATACACATTTTGTTTAGTGATATTGATTACTAATCCCTACAATTTAACAGCTCTCTTCCTACTTCTTCTCTTTTCTCTATGTCCTCTTTCCTATACACTCCTGCCCCCTAAGCTACATCCCTGTGCAAATGCTGCCCTTCTGATTTCCCATAGTTGATTGTTCTAAGGAGTGTACCTACCTGGTGTAAATGTTCACCCCATATGCCTGTCTATTGTTTGGCTGGAAGCCACAGGAGTGAGTTCAATTCCTGAACTGAAGGATACTACGATCCATAGTCTCAGGAGTTTCACCAGTCTTTATTAAACCAATAAGCCTGGTCTTTTTTATGATTTTGAGTTTTCTTCCACAATTTCCCCCCACTCCATCCAGCATCGCCAGTTTTGATCCTTTTCTGAGTGGTTGACAGTGGTAACCAGGCACCATATAGTTCTTCAGGTCTCAGGGTCATGTAGGCTGAGTTTACTGTGATGCATTGGTCCCTTGGACTAATTGTTTCCATGTGTCTTTGATTTTCTTTATTCTTCTTTGCTCTGCATGAGGAGAGACCAATTGTTTCATCTTAAATGGCTTTAAAAACCCCAGACATTACTCACCAAAGTAGGATATAGAACAATGTTTTTGTGTACTATGTTATACCAGTAGAGCCTGATGCCTCTACAAGGATGGTCCTGAGCCTGTCGGCCCAGCTACTCACTCCCTCAAAGGTTTTTGGCTGTCGCTAAGAAATTATCATTACTTTGCCCCCTGTTAGATCTATTGTGTATAAGGGCATTCTTGTATCACATGTAAATATATATGTAGAAACATCTTCTGCCAAATTTATATATTTCCTTTAGTCCATCCATACCTGATCATCTTGCCTACGTGTCCACCCATAGATTAATGTTTGTTATCACTGACAATGCAGTGTTGTGTATGTAGAGTATTTACTTTTGTTGTCTTTACTCACTTTTGGTATATTGCCTTTCTCTTCATTCAAATCAGTATATATCTCTTATCCGTCCAGCCATTTTCCCTCTCTCCCCTCCCACCACTGGTAACCAACAAAGTAAATTTCCTTCCATGTGTAAACCTTTCCTTGACTTTTTACAATAGTGGACTCATAAAATATTTGCCCTTCTATGATTGACTTATTTCACTCAGCATCATGTCCTCCAAGTTCATCCACATTATGAGGTGTTTCACGGATTCTACATTATTCTTTAAAGTTGCATAGTATTCCATTCTGTGTAAGTACCACAGTTTGGTTATCCATTCTTCCATTGATGGCACTTAGGTTGTTTCCATCTCTTTGCTATTGTGAATAGTACTGTGATGACCATGGGTGTGTGTATATCTATTAGTGTCCTGGCTCTCACTTCTTTAGGATATACTTAGTAATGAGATTGCTGGATCAAATGGTATTTCTATTTCCAACTTTTTAAGGAAGCACCATACCATTTTCCTCAGTGGTTGTACCATTTTACAGTTTGAATAGCAGTCTGTGAGAGTTCCAATATCTCCATACCCTTGCCAGCATTTGTTATTTTCTGTGTTGTTGAACTTTGCTATTATTGCTGGGTTGAAATAACATCCATTGTTGTTGATTTGTATCCCTCTAATAGCTAATGATCACAAGCATTTCCTCATGTGTTTGTTGATGGCCTGGATATCTTCCTTTATAAAATGTCTATTCATGTCTTTTGTCCATTTTTTAAATGGGATTGTTTTATCTTTTCAATGTTGAGATGTTGAAGTTTTCTATATATTATAGAGATAAGTCCCTTGATGAGTATGCTATTGCCTTTTTTTCCCCTCAATCTATAGGTTCTCTTTTTTACTCTTTTGGAAAAGACTTTTGATGTGCATAAGAATTTAATTTTTCAAAGGTTCTAGTCATCTAGCTTATCTTCTGCTATTTGTGCATTTTAAGTTATGTTTGCTAGTCTATTTATGCCATATATTAGGGTCCCTAAGTTTGCTCCTATTTTTTCTTGATGAACTTCATTGTTTTAGGTTTTACATTTAAGTATTTGATCCATCTTGAGTTAGTTTTTGAGTATGGTGGGAGGTATGGATCTTGTTTCATTTTTTTTTGCAAATGATATACAGTTGTGCCAGCACCACTTTTTAAAGAGACTGTCTCTTCTCCAGCTAATGGGTTTTGTCCCTTTGTCAAAGATCAGCTGTCCATCAGATGGATGGATCTCTTTCTGGGTTCTTAATTCTGTTCTGCAGGTCTATGTGTCTGTCTTTGTACCAATACCAGGTTATTTTGACTACCATAAATGTATGTTCGGAAGGAAGATGGGGTAATCTACTTCTGTAGTGATACTGCCTTGGAAATCCAAGGAGGGGTCGCTAGGAGTCGAGTCCGACTCCACGGCACACAAACAACAACAACAACAACAAATGTATGTTAGGTTTTGAGATCCAGGAGTGTGAGACATCCTATTTTGTTCTTCTTCAGTAGTGCTTTGCTTATCCAAGGTCTCTTTCCTTTCCATATAAAATTAGTGATTGGTTTTTCCATGTCCTTAAAGAATGTTGATGGAGAGGACTTTCAGTAAGATAGAGGAATAGGCAGACAAGTGACACAGACCCTCTTCAACAAAGAAAAGAAAAGCCAATTGACAGACATACAGAAGATAATCCTGGAACCCTTAGTTTTGAAAGGAACTATACAGAAGTGGATTAGGCACCAACTAGTGGAAAACCCTGAATGAAAGCAGTGAGTACAGAGACAGTTAGAGCTGCAGACTGTCAGCTACTCTGACGAGACCAACAGCCTGAATATTTCCAAGTGGTGTTGGGACCTGAGAATTGACCTAAAGATCAATCTCTGTCCCCAAGGGCTGCAGGGACAACTGCTCTGGTGGTCTATGACTTGTTGTTGTTGTTATGTGCTGTTGAGTCGGACCTGACTCATAGTGACCCCTCCTTGGGTTTCTGAGGCAGTATCACTACAGAAGTAGATTGTCTCAGCTTCCTTCCAAGGAGTGGCTGGTGGGTTTGAACCACCAGCCTTCTACTTAGCAGTCAAGTACCTTAGGCACTACACTACCAGAGGTCTATGACTAGGAAGGGAAATAGCAAGGAGGCAGACAACCTGAGCTGTGTGGACTTTCTGCTGTTCAGAGGGCACAGCCATTTCGATTGTTCACACGTGGCAGCCATTTTAGATATTTAAAGTGACCGAGGGTGCAGCCATTTAGAATGTTTACAAGTGGTAGCCATTTTGGATATTTAAAGTGACCGAGGGTGCAGCCATTTTGAATGTGTACAAGTGGCAACCATTTTGGATTTTAAAGTGATAGCATTCTCATTCAGATTCCAGGGACCTGAGAATAGGCTCTGTTTGCCAGGGTCGGCAAGGGTATACGAGAGGTTGACAAAGGAAAGGAGACAGGTGGTGAGTGTATAAGTGCTGTCAACTAGTGAATAGAGGAGCACAGCACAGTACCTGCTTGTATAGATAACATACAAACAAAACAAAGAAAACGAAAATTGTGGGCAAGTCACTCCAACATATAATAACCAATTAAATATAAACACAAAAACGTCACAATGCCTCGGAGAAAACAGAGCATCACAGTCCACACAAAGAAGCAAGATAAAACAAGAGAAACAAGGGACCAGGATACAGACCCAAAACACATCCCTGAGGAAGATGCAGCATTGGAACTCCCTGATAAGGAATTCAAAAGAATTATATTTAGGTATATTCAAAGGATTGAGAGACAGACCAAGGAAAACA
>NW_006921602.1:10682992-10688579 GCF_000298275.1 Orycteropus afer afer | reverse complement strand
TGATGGTGAAATTAGGACATTTTCAGATAAGCAGAAATTAAGGGAATTTGTTAAAACCAGACCAACCTTACAAGAGATGCTAAAGGGAGCCCTTTGGACAGAGAAGCAACACCAGCCAACAACAACTGACCATTAACACACATGATGATATAACCCGGAAACCAACCCAGCTATGGAAGTATCCAAGTAAAGAAGCCTACAAGATTGTAAACAGAGAACCAGAGACACCAACCAACAAATAAGGACAACTCCAAACCAAAAAGAGGGAAAAAAATCTGTGTCATTACAGAACTTCTAGATGGTAAGGAAGTCAAGACAGCTACAAGACAGAATGGACTGTTCTAAACTTGGGAAAAAAAAACTGTAAATCACAGGGTAACCTCAAAGAAAAATGATAAACCTTCACATGAAAAAAAAAAAGAGGACCAGCATAAATATTCAGCAAATACTAAAACAATAGCAATGAAGGAAGCGATAACATGATTCATAAACAAAATGAGCTCAGCATAGAAAATTAAATGGAACAAAGAAATCGACACAATGAAAAAGCATATGACAAAAACAACAGCAACAAATTCATATTTGCTGATAATTAAATATCTGGCATGAGACTTATCTCTAAGATTGATGGAAAATTCCAATGCCTCAACACCAAAGGAATTAACAATCCAATTGAAAAATGGGCAGAAGACATGAAGAGACACTTCACCAAGGAGGATATTCAGGTGGTCGGTCAGCTAATACATGAAAAAATGCTCACAATCATTGGAGATCAGAGAGACGGAAATCAAAACAACAATGAGATATACCGTCTCATCCCAGTACTGATGGCAAGGTTCAACAAGACAGAAAATAACAAATGCTGGTGGGATGTGGAGAGATTGGGACTCTCGTACACTACTTGTGTGACTGTGAAGTGACACAACCACTGTGGAAAGCAATATGGTGATTCCTTAGAAAGTTGGAATTGGAGATACCATTTAACCCAGCAATCCCATTACTAGGTATATATCCTAGAGAGGTGAGAACCAGGATAGGAACAGATACATGCACGCTCATGTTCACTACAGCACTATTTACAATAGCAAAAAGATGGAAACAACCTATGTGCCCATCAGTGGAAGAGTGGATGACCAAACTATGGTACATGCACATAATGGAAAGCTATGCAGCACTAAAGAATAGTGTAGAGTCTGCAAAACACCGCATAATATAGATGAACTTGGAGGACTTTATGCTGAGTGAAATGAGTCAATCACAGAAGGACAAATATAGTATTAGTTCGTTGTTGTGGAGGGTCAAGGAAAGGTTTATATATGGAGGGAAACTTTCTTTGTTGGTTGCCAGGGGTGAGGGGGGGAGCACTGCGAAAAACAAACAAACAAACAAACAAACAAAAAAAAACATTGACCCATGTCACTTTAGTTTAGTGTATTTCACTGTACATAAATTATATTTCAATAAAATGCATTAAAAATGTTGATGGAATCTGTATTGGGATTGCATTGAATGTCTAGATTGTTTTGGGTAGTATTGACATTTTTCACAATGTTCAGTCTTCCTAGCCATGAGTATAGTATGTTCTTCCATATTTTTAGATCTCTTACAGTTTCTTAGAGTGGTGTTTTATAGTTTTCTTTGAATAGGTCTTTTGTGTTCCTGGTAAGATTTATTCCTAGGTGCTTTATCTTGTAAATGGTATTGTTTTTTCTTATTTCAGAGTTCTCTTTGTTGATGTAGAAGAATCCAACTGATTTTGTGTATTGATCTTGTATCCTGCCACTATGCTGAATCTTTCAATTAGTTTCAGTAATCTTTCAATTACTTTCAATTAATTATCATGCTGAGTCATGGGGATTTTCTATGTGTAGGATCATATGGATAGTTTTATTTCTTCGTTACCAATTTGGATGCCTTTATTTCCCTTTCTCCCCTTATTGCCCTGGCTAGGACTTCCAATGCAATGTTGAATAGAAGTAGTGATATAAGGCATCCTTATCTATTCCTGTTTAAAAGGAAATATTTTCAGTCATTTCCATTGAGAATAAAGTTGGCAGTTTGTTCTGAATATATACCTTTTATTATGTTTTTTTTCTAATTTTTATTTTTCTTATTATTTTAAAAAAACACAACTTATTGTGATTTAGGTGAAAATTTACAAAGCAAATTCATTTTCCATACAGCAGTTCATACACATTTTGTCTCATTACATTGACTGCAATTCCCCACAGTATAATAGCTCTCTTCCAACATTCCTCCTGTGTGTGTCCTCTTCCCTGTGTCCTTCCCTCCATTGTACTCCTGTCCCCTGAGCTGTCTCCCTGTGCAAACACTGTTCTTCTGTTCTCCCATGATTGATCGTTCCAAGTAATGTATCTACCTGATGTAAATGTTCAGCCCATCTGCCTGTCTATTGTTTGGCTGGAAGCCACAGGAGTGAGTTCAATTCCAAACTTGAAGGGTAGTGAGGGGCTATAGTCTCAGGCATCTCACCAGGCTTTATTAGACCAGAAAACCTTGTCTTTTGTTATTATTTTGAGTTTTGTTCCACATTGTTCTCCCATTCTATCAGGGATCTCCTGCCCTGATCTCCGTCTGAGTAGCTGACAGTGGTAGCTGGACACCATCTAGTTCTTCTGGTCTCAAGGTCATATAGGCTGATGATCACTTGGTCTACCAGTCCCTTAGACTAATTGTTTCCATGCATCTCTGGTTTTCTTCATTCTTTTTTACTCTGGGTGAGGAGAAACCCATTGTTGTATCTAGATGGCCATTTGCAAGCTATTAAGACCCCAATTGCTACTCACAGAAGTAGGATGTAGAAAAATATTTCTGTGTAGTATGTTATACCAGTTGAGCCTGTGACCATGGTCCTGAGCACACAGGTCCAGCTACTCACTCCCTCTGGGTAGCTGGCTGTGGCCAAGAGGTCACCACAAACTCATCTCTTGTCACCTGTACTACACACCTGGACATTCTTACAGCACATACAAATACGCTCATAGAAACATCATCTGCCAACCTTATACATGATCATGGGCACACTACCCCCTCCCTATATATACCTGATTGCTCAGCCTCTTCACTCATCTATACACATGTAGATTAATGCTTGTCATCACTGACAACTCAGTACTGTATATGCAAAAGTGTTCATCTTTGTTGTCTGTACCTCCTATGCACCTCTCTATGCCTTACTCTTCATCAGTGCTACTGTGTTGATCACTCATATTTGGTATATTGCCCTTCCCTTCACCCAAATCAATACTTGTCTCTACCTATCTAGCAATCTTCCCTCCCCTCATCTCCCGCTTCTGGTAATCAACAAAGAAAGTTTTATTCCATATATAAACCTTTCCTTGACTTTTTACAGTCATGAACTAATACAATATTTGTCCTGTGTTTGACTTATTGATTTATTTCACTCAGCATAATGTCATTTAAGTTCATCCATGTTATGCGGTGTTTTGTAGATTCTACATTATTCTTTAATGTTGCATAGTAAGTATTCCATCGTGTGCATGTACCATAATTTGGTACTATAGCGGGAAAGCCAGGGTCAATGGTGGCAGCATCCAGGTAAGGGGAGGGTAGAGAGGTTTGGAAAAGCTAAGGGAGATGAACTTGTCTGTCAGTTTGTCATACTTTGGTGGCTTACTTGTTGCTGTGAGGCTTGAGGCTGTGCTACTGGTTTTTCAAACACCAGCAGGGTTGCACATGGTGCACAGGTTTCAACACAGCTTCCAGACTGAGACACACTTGGAAGAAGGAGAGGCCATCCCACTTCTCAAAGAACTGGCAAGGAAAAACCTTATGAATAGCAGAGAAACACTGTCTGATAACATTACTGGACAACTTTATGAATAGCCCTGAAACATTGTTCCGATACAGTTGTGGAAGATGAGCCCCTTAGGTCAGAAGGCATTTAAAATATGACTGGGAAAGGGCTACCTCACCAGAGAGGAACCAACTTTAATGATATGGATAAAGTAAAGCATTCATGTCCTCCATTTGGTGATGTGGCATGACTCAAATTGGGGAGAAACAGCTGCAAATGTCCATTAATAATTGGAACATGGAATGTATGAAGAAGGAATCTAGGAAAATTGGAAGTTGTCAAAAATGAAATAGAACACATAAAGATTGATATGCTAGGCATTAGTGAGGTGAATTGGACTGGTTTGGGCCATTTTTAATCAGACAACCATATGATTTACTATGCCAGGAATGACAAATTGAAGAGGAATGACATGGCATTCATCATCACAAAGGATGTTTCAAGATCTGTCCTCAATTACAATGCTGTCTGTGATAGGATAATATCTATACACTTACAAGGAAGACCAGTTAATACTAGTATTACTCAAATTTATGCACCAACCACCAAAGCCAAGGATGAGGAAATTGAAGATTTTTATCAACTTCTATAGTTTGAAATTGACCAAACATGCAATCAAGATGTGTTAATTATCCCTGGTGACTGGAATGCAAAAGTTGGAAACAAAGAAGAATCACATGTTGTTGGAAAATTTGACCTTGGTGATAGAAATAATGCTGGAGATCACATGATAAAATTTTGTAAGAACAAAAACTTATTCATTGCAGATACCTTTTTACAACAACACAAAGAGTGGCTATACACATGGACTTCACCAGATGGAGTACACAAGAATCAAATTGACTACATCTGTGGCAAGGGGCAATGAAAAAGCTCAATATCTTCAGCCAAAACAAGGTCAGGAGCTGATTGTGCAACAGACCATCAACTGCACATATGCAAATTCAAATTGAAGTTGAAGACAATTAACACAAGTCTACAAGAGCCAAAATATGACCTTGAATATATTCCTCTCGAATTAAGAGACCATTTAAAGAACAGATTTGATACATTGAATACCAATGGCCAAAAACCAGAACAATTGTGGGATGACATCAAGAACATTATCCATGAAGAAAGCAAAAGGTCATTAAAAAGACAGCAAGGGAAGAAAAGACCAAAATGATGGGTGTCAGAAGAGACTCTGAAACTTGTCTTTGAACAGAGAGTTGCTAAAGCAAATGAAAGAAATAACAAGATAAAAGAGCCGAACAGAAGATTTCAAAGAGCAACTCGAAAAGACAAAGTCAATTATAATGAAATGTGCAAAGACCTGGAGTTAGAAAACCAAAAGGGAAGAACATGTTCAGCATTTCTCAAGCTCAGAGAACTGAAGAAAAAATTTAAGCCTCAAGTTGCAATATTGAAGATTCTATGGAAAAAATATTGAATGATGGAGGAAACATCAAAAGAAGATAGAAGGAATACACGGAGTCACTGTACCAAAAAGAATTGGTCAATGTTCATCCATTTCAGGAGGTGGCATATGATCAAGAACCAATGGTATTGAAGGAAGAAGTCGAAGCTGCACTAGAGGAAGTGGCAAAAAACAAGGCTCCAGGAACTGATGGAATACCTACCCACTGAGATGTTTCAACAAATGGATGCCACACTGAAGGCACCCACTCAGCTATGCCAGGAGATTTGAAAGACAGCTACCTGGCCAACTGACTGGAAGAGATCCATATTTGTACCCATTCCAAACAAAGG
>NW_006921602.1:10681320-10682892 GCF_000298275.1 Orycteropus afer afer | reverse complement strand
GTGATCCCACAGAATGTGGAAATTGTCAAACAATATCATTAATATTGCATGCAAGTAAAATCTTACTGAAGATAATTCAATAACGGTTGCAGCAATATATTGACAGAGAACTTCCAGAGGTGCAAGGTGGATTCAGAAGAGGATGTGTGATGAGGGATATCATTGCTGATGTCAGATGGATCTTGGTTCAAAGCAAAGAATACCAGAAAAATGTTTACTTGTGTTTTATTGACTATGCGAAAGCATTAGATTGTGGGGATCATAAAAAATTATGAGTAATACTGAAAAGAATGGAAATTCCAGAACACTTAATTGTACTCATGAGGAATCTAGTCATAGAACAGGAGGCTATCATTTGAACAGAATAAGGGGACATTGAATGGTTTAAAATGAAGAAGGAAGTGTGTCAAGGTTTTATCCTTTCACCACACTTATTCAATCTGTATGCTTGGAAAATAATCCAAGAAACCAGACTATATGAAGAAGAATGTGGTGACATCAGGATTGGAAGAAGAATCATTAACAACCTGTGATACGCTGATGACACAATTTCGCTTGCTGAAAGTGAGGATGACTTGAAGCACTTACTGATGAAGATTAAAGACTACATTCTGCAGTATGGATTACACTTCAATATAAAGAAAACAAAAATCCTCACAACTGGACCTTTAAACAGCATCATGATAAATGGAGGAAAGATTGAAGTTGTCAAAGACTTCATGTTACTTGGTTCTATAATTGACACCAATGGAAGCAGCAGTAAGGACATCAGATGACATGCTAGTTGCTAGGTGCCGTCGAGTTGCTCCGACTCATAGCGACCCCATGCACAGCAGAATGAAACACTGCCCAATGCCGCGCCAGCTCCATGATCCTTGCTATACTTGAGCCCATTGTCGCAGCCACCATGTCAATACATCTCGTTGAAGGCCTTCCCCTCTTTCATTGACCCTCCACCCTACCAAGCATGACATCCTTCTCTAGGGAATGATCTCCTCTGACAACATGACTGAAGTAGGTGAGACAAAGTCTGGCCATCCTCCCTTCCAAGGAGCATCTCGGCTGCACTTCATCCAGGACAGATCTGTTAGTTCTTTTGGCAGTCCATTCTTCGCCAGCACCGCAACTCAAAAGCATCAACTCTTCTTCGGTCTTCCTTATTCATTGTCCAGCTCTCACATGCATACTAGGTGATTAGAAATATCATGGCTTGTGTCAGGTGCACCTTAGTCCTCAAGGAGACGTCCTTGCTCCTCAGCACTTGAAAGAGTTCCTTTGCAGCTGACCTTCCTAGTGCTACACAGCGTCTAATGTCCTGACTGCTGCTTCCATTGGTCTTGATTGTAGAACCAAGCAACATGAATTCTTTGACAACCTCAATCTTTTCTCCATTTATTGATGCTGTTTATTGGTCCAGTTGTGAGGATTTTTGTCTTCTTTATATTGAGATGTAATCCATACTGCAGACTATGTTCCTCAATCTTCATCAGTAAGTGCCTCAAGTCATCCTCACTTTGCAAAGTTGTATCATCAGCATATCTCAGGTTGTTAATGATTCTTCCTCCAATCCTG